>NW_008751667.1:1943314-1981008 GCF_000715545.1 Opisthorchis viverrini
GCGGGGGGGGGGGGGGTGGAGATCTTCTAGTGTACAACTATAAACTGGGAATTTGAAATCCAGTGTGCATGCACGGAGAGACAGTTTTCATTCGCTTGTGTGTGGCAAAAAATCCTTGAATTCATTCCATTTGGAGTGGCGTTCGGTGGAATACAAGTATGACCGATAACCACATTTGAGACTCCAGATTCGAGGGTGTAAGTGACCCGGAAACTGATTTCAAAACATCATCCTATTATCACTTGCTGCGCGTGGGTGGTCTTCGCACTGTACTCTGTGAAGCTGCATGTTGATTTGTCGTTTTAGCGGTGCACATAGTAGTGGACATCCGGCAATTTAAGGGATGGCTTGTCCCACAACTTAAGCTAAATCTCCTTCAGTCTTCCAATGAAAGCTACCAACCAAATTAAACCGAGAGAACATATCAATCTGATGGGGCCAGGAGCCAAGCCCAAAAAATTAGGGTAGCAAATTAAACGGAAAACGCAGGGACACCGGCCATTACAATGGAGGATATGGCGTCGTGCATCCAACCGATTAATCTCGAGAAAATCGGAACCGAGGAGGGGCCAATCAGAGCAAAGGAAGAAAATATCAAAAATGGGAGGCATTGGGGGCAACCAATCAACTCAGAGGAACGCGGACCACAGCGCAACAAAGATCAATGACGGACCAATGAATTCACGAAAACGGTCTCTCACAATTGGCCAATCACTTCAAGAGGTAACACCCAATCTTCAAAAGCTTTATAAGCGCAAGCAGTCGAAGAGGAACTACTCACCCAAATGCGCACTGATAATATCTCCTCGTAGAGTGACGAAACGTTCACGAGTCAATTGCTAATCTCGGAGAACAGATGAACAGAGAACTCATCAACTGCCAATTAATATCGGTGTTGGAATTGTAGGAGTTGCGCTACGCTTCTTATCTTGCCCCACAAGTATCCCAATAGGCGCGACTCAATTGAAAAATTCGTTATATTTCGGTGTGGAAGTCCCATCAGTATAACGACACGAACTGATGTTTTCAAAGTCACACTGGATAAAGGTCCCAATGAGAAGACCCTCCAGATTGACATCAGTTCCATCAGCAAAGACCTTCCCAGTAATGCTATCGAATAAGATGATGTTTGAGCATCTGACTGATTGCTGAAGAAGGTTCACTTAGTTCCATTCAGCCCAATCCAAGGAGGTGAAGATTCGTTCGTCACTCTTACTGTGATTCATCAGTAGCGCATATTCTTGAATATCTTGGGGTTCGAACTTCGGAAACCTGACGGGCTTATATCTAGAAAGTGTTACTAACCAGTTGCATAAGATTAAATTAATTATGGTTCGGTCACTTCCGCTTCTTCCTTTTGGTTCTCACCGCCGCATAACTAATCGAATCTATATGATTACTGTCAAATAACTGCTCAATCAGTCTATGTAGCTCGATTAATTGGGGAATCCACAGTCATTTTTTCGAAATCGCGGGAATCTCGTTTATGGAATGGTTGTGTGGGACGAGGTGTTCAGTCATACTGCACAGTGTCGTACTTACTTAGAAGATATACTCTGCCCAAGCTCAAATACGCTTTGCTTGTCAATCGATCCGACACTAACTGCCGAAGTACAGTTGCCTAGTAAGTAACAGGCGGTAGGTTACTTTCCTTAAAAAATCTTGAAATATAAAGTTCACGTAACAGCGGTATGAACGAAAAACTACTACTGAGAACAGTCAGCAACCGCCGACTTTTGTTTGCGGGATGAGTGCTCTGGTAAGTCGAGAAGCTGCGCTTAGCTAAAGGTCTTAATTTGGACTTCACAAGTTACTCACTATAACTCTCTCTATTGGACTAACATCGGGCTACAATGAGTCTACCGGTTCCCCGACTGAACAGACTACTCGTAAGGTTGCTGAAAAGTCTGCGATAGCCTACTACGGATGTAACGACCGCCTTGATTTCTTGGGCAGCGAGTACTGAAGCTAACAACCAGATCGGCAAATCTTCGAACAAATGGTTACGCAAATGTGCTCGTTGCTTAAGAAATCGAAATGGTCGTTACAGTACTCAACGGTTTTCGACAAACGGCGAGGTACTTCAGAAAGCAAGCAAAAGTCAACGCATGATCAAAACCGGGTCGCAAACTGATGCATTAAAACAAATTTATAGTTGACCAAGGTTCTGGTACAAAAACAGCATAATAGGAGCGGTAAAAAATGATGTGTGAAGAAAAAAAGACGGGAAATACAAAGGTCTTAACCAAAATGAAATAGAGTTCAGTTATACCGAAGATAAAAATGGTGGTTCATTTAAATTGTTAACCGTTAGGGCATTCATTCAAGATGAGAGGCGATTTTAAAGATATACAAAGTTTGAACAACCGGTCCCGCATTTCTTGGTGGCCACAGCGTTCGAGTTTCCGTCACCAGGATGTGCTTTAATATCTGGAACATGAAATGACCTTTGTGCAGCACTATAAAAAAACTGAGCTGGAATTCATTTGTGTCTCTCTTTAACATCCAGTTCATTTGCGAATGAGTGGATTTCGTCAACTGAGCCAGACTTTGTTTTCTGCCAGATGCCTAGAAGACGTTGGTGAATGAGGACAGGAAATAGAAGAGTCTGTGAAGCCGGAAGGTACATGCTTAACCACCCACTGGCCTGACGGCTACTGTACAAAAGGTCTCACTAACTACACCGTCCGACATCACGTGCTAGACCATTAGGTGGTGGGGTAGCGACCAGCTTGTGTAGTTCAAAGACAAGGTATGCAGTAGCTTCCTCTTAAGCAACGGTTAACTGTTTCCACTTCTCACCGACAGGGCATTATACTTGACACCTGAGTTTCACACCCCAATGTCTACCAAGTTCAAATTCCATCGGGCCACGGAGTGACGTGAATCCCAATCGAACGACGGTACTCGGACTATTGTAAGAACACATCACAATACTGCATCCAGTCGATGGTTGGTAGTGCAAACTTTGCTCACTAATGAAACCTATAAAAACAGCTCACGTCATAGGAAATGCCAGAGTAAGATGACGTATACTCGAGGCAACTGATTTAAGTTGGCAACTAGCCCTTGGGGGTTTCTATCAGTCAGTTGACTGTAATCAAATTTCGTCAATAAGCATATCGACCGAGCCCGTCCTCACACACACGCACACACACACATACGCATCCGAAATGCATGGTGAGAGAGCGCTGTATCTAATCCGTTTGTCTGTTGTATTCTCGTTTAAATCATCTGCTCACACTACGTATAGATTGGTACACAAACCTGGGCTGAAATGTGCACTGTCTCTTTAGCTCAATTGAAGAAGCTGCAATGGTCTGGCAATAACGCGTCCCATTGTTTCTTTCGCGGTTAGCTTTGACTGTGAGAGGATGGGTGGGTGGGTGACGGAATCGTGTTGACGCCTGACGAAGTTCCGTCGTTTGTGTGAGCACGTGCGCGCGCACACACACACGCAAGAGAACAATCAACGAAATGAGCGTGACTACCCCATCCCCCCCACGTTCCCGACCACCAACAACGGCCACCTGATTGTTCCGGACAAAAGGCGGGTTGAGTGGTAGTCAGGATACAGAGATTCAGGAGGACGGAGGAGGAAGGGGTGTGAATGGATAGAAAAAGTAATCGGATTAATGGCAATTTGACACATTAACCCTATAAGTCTAAAACTGTTGGGCATTCGGTGACGAGTTGTTTCTTTGTGTTTTATATATCGGCAAAACAACGTGTTGGTTCGGTCAGAAAGGAGTGGAACAGAATGAAGAGGGAATAGACATCCTTTCACTTGTTTGCTCAATCTGACTGAAGCACTAGCTTCGAAAATCACTCTACTAGGACGGTGCGTTTACATTTCACGGCGTTTCATATCATGCCCAAGTAGACATTCCGGATCTGGTGAAGTTCAAAGCAGTCGTCATTGAAAGGAAACACTGTGGTTGAATTCCGCTGCTAACCGAACTGATTCTTAAGATGTGTCCTGGTAAGGTACGAAACGCACTTGAGCGAGAGGTGCGAGTAGTCCCGATGAGAATTCATACCTTACTATACCTAGTCGTAACAAGTGAAAGAACCGGTTCTCACGTAATACAGGTATTCCTGTCAGGTTGGACCACTTCGCGAACGAGTCCAATTTTGGTTGCTTCCCTGAATTACATTTGGATGGTGAAATTCCTCGCATTCCGTCACAGTAGTGACAAGTGTATCATTGAAGACCATGTTCCTTTGTACTATTTGAATAGATACAAACATTGACAAAGGGAGAAGTTCCCGTGCGATGAGCCCATTGTGAAATGGATAATTTTGGAAAAAGTTCGGTTACGTGAAGTGAAAGATGTCCCTTCATTTCACCGACTATCTATCTATCTATCTATCTATCTATCTATCTATCTATCTATCTATCTATCTATCTATCTATCTATCTATCTATCTATCTATCTATCTATCTATCTATCTATCTATCTATCTATCTATCTATCTATCTATCTATCTATCTATCTATCTATCTATCTATCTATCTATCTATCTATCTATCTATCTATCTATCTATCTATCTATCTATCTATCTATCTATCTATCTATCTATCTATCTATCTATCTATCTATCTATCTATCTATCTATCTATCTATCTATCTATCTATCTATCTATCTATCTATCTATCTATCTATCTATCTATCTATCTATCTATCTATCTATCTATCTATCTATCTATCTATCTATCTATCTATCTATCTATCTATCTATCTATCTATCTATCTATCTATCTATCTATCTATCTATCTATCTATCTATCTATCTATCTATCTATCTATCTATCTATCTATCTATCTATCTATCTATCTATCTATCTATCTATCTATCTATCTATCTATCTATCTATCTATCTATCTATCTATCTATCTATCTATCTATCTATCTATCTATCTATCTATCTATCTATCTATCTATCTATCTATCTATCTATCTATCTATCTATCTATCTATCTATCTATCTATCTATCTATCTATCTATCTATCTATCTATCTATCTATCTATCTATCTATCTATCTATCTATCTATCTATCTATCTATCTATCTATCTATCTATCTATCTATCTATCTATCTATGGTTGGCAACGACTTTTTGGATTTTCTGCTTAGAAATGCCCTTCAACCAAACAGGTTTTCAGTCCGTTGGGGATTATGCGATTGCTCACCATTACAAACGCAAATCAGCTAGTGGCAAACCATGCAGTGCAATTATAATTCCATTCTTAATCAGCTCAAATTACCGCATTTGACGCTTGAACCAGCTCTTGATTGCGAAAATATGAACAAATACTCCGACTGGGGCGCACTACACATAGGGTCACTGAAAACTCTTCCACGGCCGGTTTCGTGCTTAATCAGGGGCGCATCGAGTTCCGTAGTCCCCGTAAACTTTACTCTCTACTTGAACCAGATTTACATTTAAAACGTCGAGGAGTGACCTTGATCGAGGCACCATATAAAGCCTCAAATTTTCTTTGATCATCAAAGGAGCATGCACTGCTGCATACCGTTGGTGGAATATGACCGTGCAATGGACAGCCGATATCTTGGGCCGGTGAAATTTGGTCCCGCTGGTCTGAACTCGACTATCATTCCGCTAACGTGAGGTCGAGGCCAGTTTGACGGGATGCAACAGATGGCAGCGAAATTCACGCTTCAGCGCCAAATTAGATTTCACGCTTGTCTGGTTGCGGCCAAGTGGCCACGATGACAGCTGGCCTAGAGAATAAACTAGCCTGTCACAGTTTGATTTGCCCAGGTCAAATTCGGTTGAGTAGGCGTCACACAACAGGACCTCGTGCGGAGGTTTGCCAAGACACCATTTGATATCTGTGGAAGGTTAAAATCGACCAAAGAATGTAAACCTGTCATCGAAGCTTTGTTTTATTTCCGAAATCCATTTGATTGTTCTGACTAAACGTCTCTATCCGGTTCATGCTAAACAGGGTGCACTCATCAAAAATGGAACAACGGTGACACGAAAACGAATTACTCAAATATTTCAAGTATCCATAAGTGGACGAAATACCATCCTACTCTGAGCCTCCTCAAGTCCTTCTGACATGGACTGAAACCCCCCAACAACGACCATCTCCAAACAAAGGCCGACCAACGGTAACTTATTCTATTGAGCTAGGCTCACTAACCAGCAGCTACGAAGAAATCCTATTTCGGGTGTTTTTACGAACCCGTACCACCGACTGTGTCTATGCCATTTGAACGCTATCAACATTTGAAGCGCCTGCGATCCAGTGAACTGAAACCCTCTTGTTCTGCAAAAGATTTAGCCCTGTGCGTCAATCTCAGGTGGTTCAGCTATCACCTGGTTTGTTGCAGGCCGTATCCGAATATGACATAGGTTACTGCCCATTATGGTGGTTGTTGGCTTGTTCACTTAGCTGGACAATTTGATTGCAAACGTTCCATCACCAGGTTACGACGGCAGGGGATACCAAGCTCAAAGGTCACGTGGGCATCGGCGAATGGGGACACAGTAAAACGGAGCAGCCAATGGAATCGCCCGACCGAACAACTAGTCGCGATCAAGAATCATCCCCTGCTAGCAGCACGTATAATAACACATGCGCAACACTACCCAACGCACAACTACTAACCCACCGCTACGCACTAATACGCACCCCAGTAACGCACTGATGATGCCACCTCGATTGGTGATGAAACGTTTGCAATCAAATTGCGCAGCTCAGCGAACAAGCCAACGGCCACCATCTACGCAACCTGAGCTATCGACATTTTCCTCTATAGATTGCCCATTATCTTTGTGGATTTAAGAATCCTTCGGATAATATTGTACTGAAGCTCGCCTGCAACGAAGCTCATTTAAATTATGACGTGATGATCAGTTGACTGCTTTGCCCATACTACTAATATTGTCGCGATTATCCTAGTGGCTCAATATTTATGCTCCTAGTAGGTGATCACTTCTTGATACGGTTCTCTTAAATGAAGCTAGCAGTTTTCATAGAGGAAACTGTTCACAACGTTGCTGGAAACTCCTCGACAGCCCACGACTGGTTTCGCTCTTCTTGGGGCTTATCAGGTAGGCACAGTCCTCGAGTCTCCTTAAACCTTATGTTCAAGTAGAACATTAGGCTGACGAAAACTCGGAGACGGCACCTACCTGATGAGCCGCGAGAAGGGCTGTCGATGAGTTTTCAGCAAACTTGTGAGTAGTTTCTTTTATGAAAAAACATACTGCGATATCTCGAATATCGTACCAACTGAAACCTGAGGCGGCCTGTGTACAGCATATCCAGTTGAAGAACAAAATAAGCGAGGGATTCGGTTGAGTCTCTCGTGAAAACCAAATTGATTTGCAAGTGAGTGTATATACCGAAGTGGTTAGAGCGCGAAATTACTGATAGGAAGGTTCGTGGTTCAAACCCGCCCTCTACCTCTCGAGTTCCTCTGTCTAGGCTTGGGCAACCTGGCAGTTCCCAGCCCTTCGTGCAACCTTCGGGTGGCATGGCATTTAGACACCGGAAGGGTGCTACAGCTGAGCGAACACGTATATACCGAAGCTAGCAGTGGTTCGACGAAAAGTCCCGTCTCACTGAAAAGCCTGGAGTAGAGTTGTTTGACCTGGGTGAGAACAGCGAATCAGATTGGGCAGTTCTCAACTAGTCGAAGGTCGACACCCCTCCAATCGCGTTCAAATGAAAAATCCGATAGGAAATTATGCAACGATCGTTTTAGTGGCTATGAACACTACTTCGCTGATGACAGACGCTTTTCAGCACAGTTCAGGCCACTTCTCCGCATTTTCACCTGAAATGGATAAAGCAAGTGAGTTTGCAACCTGATCTCTTGCTGACGCTTTTACTACTGCCCAGGATGATGCAGTCGAAGTATTTTCAGTCAATACTTTTGGACATAGCACTAATAAAAGTGTCCCTTCTAGCGAGGCGCATTCAGTTGTCTGCTCGCTAGAAAACACGATGATCTAGTTGAATCGCCCAGCAGTTTTTAAGCAATGAAGGCCAGTGACCATTGAACCAATCAAGAGGCAAGGTCATACAAAAAAACAAGTTGTAAGTGAATCCCTTCTCCCATATTAGGACAAGGTCCAGACAAGAGCGACCTTTTTTAAACTTGAGGGAAGGGGGTAGCGACAGCATATGTGAATACCTTATCATGGCTCTAAATCGGTGGAGTTTGTTCATCTCAACTGTATGAAAGACACATACAGAGCCTGTTCAATGCCAACCTGTACTTCAAGTTCAACCCTCTCCCGAGTGATGGCATCGTCAGTTAGTCTGCTTGTGCGCCTGCTAGCGGAGAATAGGTGGAAGGCCGCGATTTTGGGCAAACAAAATTTCACAGCATGTGGAAATCGAACTTCGTCCTTTCCTATGTTGTCTGCAAGAAATCAAACAGAAGAGCATCAAAAACCTGCATTCCGTAATGGTTAGGTCAACCTGAATTGACTCTGGACTGGTTTCCAGCTAGCACATGACACGAAAATTTTACTATGGTGGAAACAGAGCTTGGTTCCGTTGATCCAGCTGGATAGAACTATGTATCACCGCGAAAGGGCATTGATTATATACACGAAAGATCAATCACTCGACAGTAAAATCTGGCTGCGTAGAGGGAGCTGCCCACGGTCAGCCAGGCTCACCGGGCCAGAGCTATAACCAATGGCGTTCAATTGAGAATGAGACATGTAAAATATGAGTGAAACTTGTGGTAAGCCTCATGTTCTGAATCAGTTTTTCAGCAACGATGACTTTCTGCGATAACGCCATCAAGCCTTGTCCATGAATGAGCCAATACTCTTTCAGAATAATCAGTAAGGTAGACGTAATGCACTACTAATAAGGTTGCTGAAAACGCGTTGAAAGTTTTTTTTTGGTTGCTATAGTAAAGAATACAAGAGTAAGACTTTCATATGTGGATACCGTCCACAGTACCTGTGAAGATTTACTAGTGACTGAACATTCCACAGCAAAGCTGGGTGGTAATGGCATCCTTTCGTTTTGCACTGAGGATTCATAACGGTGGCACAAATGGATCTTGGTTTGAAGAGCCGGAAGAACCTGCCCAGACGGCTGTAATGTAAAGAAACGTCCGAATAAAGTTTATCTCAAATGCTACATGTTAAAGATGAGGAATTCTAATAGTAAACCTGTATGAGAAAGACACCTCCTGGACTTGAAGCACTTCTGATGATTCGTTCAATTCCTTCAGCGTTTCATTACTGTAACCAAGAAAAAATTTTTACTGCTCACTCAATTTCTACTCACTGATTGCACCCTGGCTAAAGAAGTTTTTCTAAGGCCACACAGACTTGGTGAGAAACCACCAGATTTTTGTTTTCAAAGATAAGTCTACTTGAAGAGGCAACTACAAATGGAACAATTTTTTTCTGGTTTCCGTGTTAGGTGTGTCTCTTCATCCAGACATGTGTTCTTTTGCAGTGATGTAAGTTCATGCTTCCGGGAACTGTTAGATTACATTTACTACACGTTCTGTTTGACCTAGAACATAGGGAAGTGGATATATGTGGCAGACATTTTGCGCCTCGGCCCTGGTGTGATTGAGTATGTACTTTTTGTCACTGGTAAAACTAAGACTGACACATTTGTTCAAGTTTCTTCATGTTGTTCGACGAGTTGATGACCTCATCTGTCACGAGCAACTGTCCCTTGTTCCCCTGAAATTGTTCAACACTCTTCTGCTTGACTTCTGCTCGTATCACTCAGGAAAAGACTCATTCAGGTGACCTCGACCCAAGCAGAATACACCCATTTGCATACCGATTTGGACGGGAGACTCGCATGGAACCTAGCCGAATTTGTACGACTTCGCTAATGGACGGTGGAGGAGCATCTGAGATAGGCGTAATTCGGAAGTTCTTCCGCATTGCAGCCTTCTGGGTAGGTTCCAGTTGTGCCACCGTGGTGAGCTATCAGTGCAAAACGAAAAGATGCTTTGTTGTAGAATGTTCAATCACTAGTAAATTTTCACAGTTACTATAGATAGTTTCCATATCCGAGAGTCTGCATGGAGGGTTACCCTAGTCTTGCTGTTGTGTTCTTTTCTGAAACAACCAACAACAAGTGACTTCCAATCCACTCTGTTTTCCCAAGTGCTCGGTCCCTTCCGTCCGCATTTATCCTTCATGAGAAGAACACAAGTGATTTTCGTAGAGAACTATCCTGTGCATCTTAAGGTTACATCAGTCTTTTGACAGGGGTACACCTCAGAGTTGCACGCAACAAAGATCACCTGAAACGGCACTGATTGGCAGCACGACACATTCAAATACTAGCATGGCAAAATATCTTTGGAATGCGACAAACTAAATTCCGCGTCTCGATAAAGAAAAAAAGAAAATACAAAAAAACTTGACCCAAAGCTCGGTTGATGTTTATGATTACTTCCGTCGATACAGGGAAAAGCGGGTAGTGTACTACGGTTCCCATTGTACTCCAAACATTTCTGTCCGTTCCGTCAGTCGTACTGATCAAAATGGTGTCCAAAGTACTTTGAACCTATTGTTTTGCACACACCACAACGGGTAATTAAGGTCGGACACTCACCAACCTGCTACGTGTATGCCGCTGTTACTGGTGTTCGAGATCATTTATTGAGCAAGTTTGAGCACCTGAGTGGGGAGTGTACAGGTTGAGTCCCAGGTGTGAAACACCCCTCTCCATGACAGACAGTTAATGGGTATGGATGCGACAGCAATTGGGATATTTGTGGGCTTGGTGACATCGTCCAGAATGACAGCGCG
This sequence comes from Opisthorchis viverrini, assembly GCF_000715545.1. Lineage (NCBI taxonomy): Eukaryota > Metazoa > Platyhelminthes > Trematoda > Opisthorchiida > Opisthorchiidae > Opisthorchis > Opisthorchis viverrini. Next base: position 1,954,110 of record NW_008751667.1, read on the forward strand.
ACTCAGCACATGGAACTAGTCAACGAATGTCTGTTCAATGGTTTTCCGACACCCGCATTCCCAGTACGACTTGGTTGCTAGGTCCATCAGCAGCTAGACAACAATACAGGAATAGACCAATTGCCAGGGGGTTTCATGGGCCTAGCTGCGGTCACCTGCCTTCTATGATCAATCACAAAGTTTTCAAGCTGTTGTGTTGGTTGGTCTGCTTATGGTGACAACTTCGCCAGGACCTGGGTTTGGATGGCAAAGGTTTCGCCATGTTCACGTGAAAACTTCTCTGTTCACTTAAAGCACTCAGGGTAATGGGCCAAAATCTTTTTAGATAAAGTCAGGTCAGTCAGGTGGGCAGTGATGAGTCGGACACGTGACCCTTTGCTTAACAGTTTAAGGCTGCAAACTCTGTACGATTTGTTGGCCGATTCTAAACGTTCAGTACGGATCCTAGCCCATGGGTTGGTTGCTATCAGCCCCTCTGAAAGAGTCGATACCTAAGCAGGTGAAAAGTTCCGCAAATAAACAGGAGTCAGATGACTGTCTAAACCACTTAGTGGCTGGTTAGACGATAGGCCACATCGCTGTTCAGTTACCTATGCAAACGGTTTAGATGCTCTCGGCTTACTGAAGCCATGACGGGAGGCCATTAGGTGAACATCCCGAGCGGCGCCCCCCGACCTGTATTGTCATGCCGAACTGTGATTACATCCGAAAAAGTTGTGTTGCCGTTGATATGGTTTCTGGAAAAATCAGGCATGAAATTGCAAGAAACACAAGCCAGGTGAATTTAATTTTTCTCCGTTAGGCGCCAATACCAACTCTCATCTCAATCATAGTGAGTCAAACGAGTACGTCTGGAAAAAAGTCGCTTCCACTCTTCTACTTGAAAGTTTAAAGAGCAAATAGACGTTAGCGAAGGAGTTTTCATTGACCAAATGGCCGAATGTTGGTTGTTCACTACTAGTGAAGGGAAGAAGGCCTTCGCTACGGAGTTATTTACTAGAAAACATCAACTGAACAGTTGCAGACCATAGACAGGGAAGCATTTTGTTTATAAGAACTCAATAGCCGTCTTGTCCTCAAACGCATCATCCTGAACTTTCCTGGATATTCATTGACTGTTACCCAAATGCAAGCAAATGCTACAAAGCATATCCACGAATTCCGTAAAAGATCTCACTTTCCAAGAGACGCGAATCGGATTTACGATAAAACCACATACTGCTCACCTGCTTTATCAGTAGTATTCACCGTTACACTTGTAGTAACATACAACCGACTGCAACAGTCTGCGTTCCAGCCATGGCACTGAGAATCATCACGGAGTGTGTGAGATCAACTCAGGCTTGAAAGGCAGCAACCATGAAGGTACTTGCATAAAACTTCGTACAGAGTCCAGTTCCTTTTTGAGTTATAGAAATTCACTAGAGATCAATACAGTCATCTTCCAGGTGCAATCTTAGTAAGAATCATACGAATTAGGGAGGATTTAAAAGGTGAAGCCCATATGAATCTCCTTTGAGGTAAACCATGTGATCAGATAGATAGATTTTGAGAACTCGAACTTTCTGTGACAAGCCTGTTTAGGGACAGGATCGCGGAAGTAGTGAGCCATTGGTTGAAACCTGATAAACTTATACGCATGTAACCACATTGTAAACGGCACCCCAAATCTATGAAAACACAGGGTTAATGTCAACTTCTCCAGCTTAATAACCTCGAGCAAAACTGAAAAAATGAATAACCCTTTTCGATATGGTACCAAATTATATGAGCGGCCGGTACAAGTGTAACGGTGAATACTACTGATGGGGGCACGCGAGTGGTATGTTTTCTCGTAAATCCGCTTCGTGTCTTTTGAAAAGTGAGATCTATTACGAAATTTGTGGAGTCGCATTTGCTTGCACTTCAGCAACAGTCAATGAATATACAGGAAAGTTCAGGAAGGCGCGTTCAAGGAGAAGATGGATATTTAGTTTCTGTAAACAAGATGTATATGAGAGTTTTGCTTCCCTGCCCAATAGTCTGCAACTGTTCATTCGGTGTTTTCTGGTAAATAACTCCGCAACGAAGGACTTCTTCCCTTCACAAGTAGTATCGAGGCGTGGAAAAATACTCTGAAATCTCGAATGTTGACCCTGAGAAGATGTTACCTATTTGACTGGCCATTTTCATAAACGAGAAAATGGTTTAGGTTACGTCTCACACCTGACTTTAACGTGCAAACAGACCATAAAGTCTACGTGTATCTACTTCGAATTTCACTCACGACATAAGAAAATAGGAGGTGACACTTACCTGACAAACCCAACAGGAGTGGAGCCAGCGGTTGATTGTCCATCAGTATTGATCCACTTTACAAGTCCGTGACGTGAAATAGACCTAACTGTTTGAATACTGACCCTAATGCATCAGGCGGTGGTCCCTTTGCAGCACATTCAGGTGAACAGTGGCATCACACAGGAATGATCTTCCCTTAAGGAAATCAGCTCTAACCTCAAATTTCGTAAACCCAACCTGAGATAAACTAAAAAGGGCTAAGATGCTTCACAAAACAATTTACAAGGGGTTTGTGTTGAGACGTGTTGGTTGAAATAATGTGGTTCATGCTTTCTTCCTCAGTCACAGAGCACTTTTTACTCTGGTTGTTTAGTTCAGTGAGATGACCAGGGATGCGAACTGGAGATAAACAGAACAGTGCAACTTCTTCTTGGAATCGAAAGTTCTCCACGGGGATGCCTGCATCAGATTTTCGGGACTGCAAAAACGGCAATGATTTCAAAGCCCGTTCAGGAATTCGGATCTTTTCCAAATACCCCCCCCCCCTGATGCAAAAAAAGCGTATGGTGAGAAAAGCCCCGCCACTTTTTGCCAGCTCCAGTTTAGTGTACGCACACAACCTTGACCTGTTTTTGATAAAAACAATTCCTTATCCGAATCCAGGCTCATTTTGTTCAAAAATATCCGTTTGGACGTAAAACCTCAAATGAACTTTCTGGCACTTTCAACTCTCGTTCATGGTAATGAGACGGCAATACGATTTTGCGAAGCCATGGAGTGATCCATCAGCAACGTATATGTAACAACGACCACCAAATGACACTTTCAACCGTTTCTGACAGATGGTGTACTGCCCGACACTGTCGTCAAAAATTGTTCTTCGAAAGATAACTTGACTGGAGCGGCCTAGGATGGATTTAAGGACAGTAATCCTATTGGTTTATTGCTGGTCCAAAAATTTGGCAAAAATCAAATTCTGTTCAGAGGAATTAATCATTAGCCACACGACCGCTGTTGACTGAAAGAACTTGCTTCGCGAAGTTTGCGGCTGGCGGCTTTTGCAGACTCTACCAGTTGTCAGCGGCCCAGGTCTATACGTCGAGATCGCTGAAACGATAATATCTCGCCGTAAAAACCACGTTGGGTGAGTCCTTCCACAGCAGTAGATTCTCGGAGGGATCTGTCGGGAAACTAAACGGGTTTTCATGTATGCAGCGCCAGATCGAACTGCGGCCACTTTGATGGACACAATCCAGGTCTGCATCGCCCTCAGCTCAATCATCATCTCCGATATGTGGGCATCATACGAAGGAATTGAAACGATGATTGACATGAATTATACTCATGAAACGGTTAATCACACCGAAAACAACTGAAGCTCACACATTATCCATCGAATCTCTTTGGCACGTCTACAAGATGCAGAATAAACGCCAATGCGGCACACATCGATCTTTAGTAGACAACTACTTGTGTAAGTTCGTTTAGAGGCAAGAGTACCGAAAAACGGACCTTTGCGTGCAGATTACTAATGACATATCTCAATTTCGCCCTCTTCAATAAAAGGAAAAATTTTATATCCTATTTTTTCTAATATTTTTTTGGGTGGCGGGGTTAATTTTTTGACGGGGCTTATCTGGAAAAGATCCAGGAATCCATCGTGTAGGACCATTTTTAGGGTTTATGGGGCTGCACGCCACCAAAATGTAGGGTTGTAATTCATCCAGTGAAAGACATATCTGCGACAGATTATTGCTCACTCGTCTCACAACTGTATTCACTCTTCCAGTCAGTTTTTTATCACAAAGTTTGTAATCCGCCAACGAGGGTGATATCTTTCCTTGGGAGAACTTCTCATGTTGTACTTTGGTTTCGCCTTAATTTGTCGTCTTTTCATTCCTCTGCCCCACAGTTCCACAGTGTGCCGGTTGCAAGCAGCTCGTTTTGGACCGGACGGTAATGCGGGTGTTGAATCAACACTGGCATACCAACTGTCTCAAATGCATGGACTGTGGGGCATCTCTGTCGGATAAGTGCTTTATGCGATTGGACGAGATCTATTGTAAGAACGACTTTTTTCGGTGAGCTTTTTGACTTTCACTGTGCCCGAATAGAGATGTGGTCCATGGTATTTTCGTTTACGTCTCTTTTCTCACTACTTGTTCTGTGACCAGTAGACCTAGTAGGAATGACACGGCCTGCTACGGACGCAGTTCACTAAGCTGTGGGCAGATTCATTTTCACAGTGTTTCAGTCTCTGAGGGCAATAACCATGGTGGTTCTATTTCCATAAGTTCGCTGTACATGTGGTGGATACTCATGCAGTAATTTGCTTATTTCATTTTTGGTTTGTCTGTCAGTGGTTGCGGGATTCGTCTTCAAATAACTCTCGTTTCACCAGCCCTCCTCGTGTTCTGCCGCAGTTATTCTGGTGGGTTCATGCCCATATGAGTTCCGGTCTTATTAGTGCACAGAAGTAGTACATACCCTTGGCCTTGTCGGAGTCTGACATGAGAGGCGAGTGTGTTACCAGTACTCCGTTTGCGCACGCTAGAGGCATCCGAAAATATCAGTCTGAACATGCGAATATGATCACTCCTGAGCGATGACCCGAACACCGACCCAGTAACCGTCCTCGTTGAGTTGATCCTGACTAATCCAGCTGTCATGACTTTCTCGACATTTTAAAACTACTGGACAATATCGGGAAATACACTCATTTGCAAATCAATTTGGTTTTCACAAGTCAGCTGAATCTCTCGTTTATGATATTCTACAACTAAATGGGCTGCACACAAGCCGCCTCATGTTTCAGTTGGACAATAGTTCTGAATTGAACAGAGCAAAACTCGGGTTCGGTGTTTCTCCCCTTTGGTGTGAACTAACCAGGATGAACTGTTCAACCGTCCACAGACAACCTGTTTTTATCTGGCTTATTACAGAGGCGACGAGCTAGCGAGCTCGTAGCTCTTTTGACCGTCGGCGAGGTTACACCCTAACAACCTTTTAACATGTACGAAGATAGAATGTTCAGGCGTGGAATATTCTTTATTCAGTAGTCATTGGATTCATTCAGATAGCTTTCTTGTGTTCGGTTGATTTGGTCTCAACTGTGAAAGCTGCTGACAGACTGCAGGAAGTACTCTTATGACACTCAGGGAATGAAACATTGGAATGTGCGAGGCTTCCGCATCTTCAGATAGCTTTCTTGTGTTCGGTTGATTTAGTCTCAACTGTAAAAGCTGCTGACAGACCGCAGGAAGTACCATTATGGCACTCAGGGAATGAAAAAAACGAAGTGCGTGAGGCTTCCGCATCCGGCAGGAAAGATACCTCTTTAACCACCAAATTCGAAGCTTTGTGTTTCCCCAAGTAGGTCGAAGATTCCATTGTCTGACAGAATCCACTGAGGGGAAGAAAACCCCCCTTCAATGTGTTATCACCTCTCGGGCTATTCAGTCTCGGGAATTCGAAACGACTCCGGCAAACGGGGAGAGATTGATTTAGTTTGAAGATAACACTGAAGACACGTGTTTGCTGTCACACCTCGTATGTGAGACAGATATCCTTGGACGGGTAGGTCTTCATTCGCGTCTGATTGATGGACAGAAAAAGGGGCAACAACTGTCTTTGAATCAGAATTTACTTATCGGATTTGAATACGGAAAATTTTGCTGCACGATTCACAATAGCCACACTAGTGACAGTCATCCAACTGAGTTGAAACACAATATGGTTCATCTCTGTCCAGCTGGTCGCGTAGGATTTCTGGCTGTACATGAATTCTTTTGCAATTTACTATTTGAATCTTCGCGATTTTTCCGAACCATTGAAAGCCACCACCGAGGAAACTTTAGTAGTTGTGGTTGTGGGATTTGCAAAATATGTATGCTCTCACATTTGCTTCTTTTATTAACCTCAAGTCACAGTGCGGCAGAATTTGTATACTACTGAAGTTTGTCGCAGTAGGGTGTGTCCATAAGAAAGCCGAATTGATATTTTCAGATGGCCACAGTCCACACTGGAGAGCAGCAGTGACCCTCCTATGTGGGTTCGGGCTGGCGGATTTGTTTACCAAAACTTCTTTGAAAGCGCTCCGCGTATTTGAGAGACTCACTCATTTGCACACCGATTCGGTTTCAACGGGAGACTCAACCTGAATCGCGGTTGAATCTCTTGATTATGATATTCTTCAACAAAGTATGCTGCACAAAGGCCGCGTGATGTATCACCTGGCATGATATTTAAGATATCGTGGAATATTACGACAACGGAAAAATGAAACTGCCTTTGAGCAGCACATTTATTTTAAGCTTAACATAAACAAGAGGTTCATTTAGGATTGAACTGAGACTAAAACTGTTGTGTAACTGAGCTTCGTTCGCGAATTTAATGGACGTTAGGTTCGAGTGCTCGTCTGATAAGCTCTGAGAAGAAGGAAACCGGCTATGTTCTATCAAAGGGTTTCAGCAACCTTATGAGTAGTCTGTCACCCAGTAAGTTAGGCTTCGTTCTTCAGAGGTACTTTCGCAAGAGCGATAGCATGACCGAACAGAAAAAAACGGGATTTTCGTTAGATCAGAACACGGTTGCGGGTTTTGTCATTTCTTTGCTTACTATTCGTACGGCACACCAGATTGTGCGCAGCGCGAGGGAAATCTGGCCATCCAAGAGATGAGGATTAACACAGTAAATATACCGGCGCAAATGCAGTCTGTACACACAAGAGTAAACTCTGTCATTATCGAAATACGGTCGTTTCGTACTGGTGGGCAGCCTTGTGAAAAATGTGCACTGCCATATTAAACGGGGTGTTATCATCAGGAGAGCTTCGAATAAAGTTGGGGTGATTCAGCTGAAATACGCTTGGTTTTTATGAAGTATTTTGAACGAACATAGGATTGTCTTGCACCGCACAGTCTACCCTTCGTAACAAACTCGTCGTACGAAGAACTCTAAAATTAGTCTTCTTGATTAGGCCAATATCGCCAGACATAAAAACTCAAGCGAAATCAGTGTTGGGTGAAGTTGGACAGCATACCCCCGAATCCTATTGTCCTCCCTGTGCAGCGACAAAACCAGGTAAAACTGAAAATTGCATTCTGCGATTCACCTGACCAGTAATCAGAAAAAGAGCCGTTCATCTGTAATTTGCATTACACCCAGCCATTGCACCCCGCCATCATGTGCCCACACACCCAGATATTTTTGATGATGGAGCATCCACGCAAGTTGCGTTTCCATGTTCATCCATCTTTCAGGGAAGTAAAAGTGCATTTTGTTAACAGGTTGACGGCAGAATGTATATAGTCTTACCATTTAAGCTTGAAACTTTGAACTAGTAAAGAGCGGAAGCCATGGGAAACAAGTTTTTTTACGAAGTGTGACCAGCAGGTAGCTATTTGCCAAACTGATAATGATTCCGCTCTAGTAAGGAGGGACGTGGAACACAGCAGTGCGATTGTCGTGCACAGCATGCAGTAGATGACTCGTCATGGAGAAGCAGTGTATCTCTTTGAAATTTCATGAGGAGTGCTCACAACTCAATCTCATTTGCTTCTTTTTGTTTACAGTCGATTCGGAACCAAATGTGCCGGATGTGAAAGAGGTATTCCACCAACGGAGGTCGTCCGGACTGCCCAAGATAATGTCTATCACATGGACTGTTTCGCCTGCGTGATCTGTGATCGTCTTTTGAACACTGGGGATGAGTTTTATTTGCTACGTGATCGAAAGTTGATGTGCAAGTACGACTTCGAGACAGCCAAAGCACGTGGTAAGTGCGATCGATGGGTTTGTAGGAAGGCTGGACTTTAGTTAGCAATGGTTGGTGGTTGGTTCATAAGGTTCATAAAGTCTTCTATAAACCCGCTAAGATTCAGAACAGTTAGTGCGATCGATGGGTTTGTAGGAAGGCTGTGAGAACTGGACATTTAGTTAGCAATGTTTGGTGGAATTCATAAGGTTCATAAAGTCTTCTGTAAACCGATTAAGTTTCAAAAGAATTCATTTTGTCTTCTAAAAGGACAGTGTCGGTCAGGAGGTCATGAACAACGGGTCACAGTATACTCATATTCAATTGACCAATAGTCTAGGCAGAAAGGCAGAGTAATAGCGACAAGGTATTCCTTTGAAAACAAGTAATTCTCTACTAACTATCAGTAGGGCGCAACAGATCATCTCACTTGTTGAGTTACAGTTCGCTGTGACTAACCTTCCAGTGATGGGGTTTTAGATGATCAGCTTCGTATTCTACGGTAGCCAAATGAATCGGACTACTCGGAGTAGATGTACACAAGATCCATTTGCACCTTCACAGTTCTGAATATTGTCAAGGTCATTTCCATATCGAGCACCCTCATCATCATCATCGACATCAGTGTTCAACACCGATGCTTCACTGCCGTACAACCATGATTTATTTGAAAGCCTTGTTGTAAAGAAAAGAATAGAGTTGGACGGAGAAGGGACTTGGTGTTATCTTACCACAATCATTCCGAGGTACCTATACCTCCAGACATTCACTCAGGCAATCTGGGTAGAAACTGACAACAAGAACGTCACTGACATCGGTTAGCAGCCGTATATTGTGGTGTCTCCAACCATGCACAGTGAGGATCACGCGGTCTCCATCCCGGAAGGCGAGTAGCACCGACGGCACCGAAGCGTTTCGTGATCTCCTTCATACTCCTCTGCCAAGTCAAGGGTTGGCCACCTCTCTGTTCACACCACTCTGAATTGGGCATGAAAAACGGCACTCCCTTCGGCAAACGATGGTTCGGCAGCCGCAACACATGTCCCAACCAACGCAATTTCTGATCTATCAAGCACCTCAATGGTAAGGGAAGAATTCTGACACGATCTGCTCATATTTAAGAGGCTTGTCGATATAAAACAGTTGAATTTCTCCTAAATGATCCATTAGCAAGTAACAGATAGATTAGCTTTCAGCCGCAAATCACGATCAACGGTAAACCCATCATTAGCTCATGAAGGATATAATACTGTCTCTGAAAATTTCCACACTTCAAATGATGTCAACCAGTTTGGGTGTTCCGTAAGCCAACAGGAATAATACCATGTCGCTGGGCGTTTTTGTCATAGCTGAAAACTATGAAGGATACGCAAAAGAGAAATGACCATAGGGAAACTGACTCTTACCCGGTCTGGTACGACAGTCCGTCGCCGACCACAACGACCTACACAGACGGCGATAACAGAAAGGTGATCGTAGAAACCACGAGAAGACCATAGAGAAAATAATGGTACAAACTAGCCCTACTGGGGAAATTGGTTACATAAGTCATTGACGCAGTTCCCAAGATGTTTCCCTTGATTCCTCGTAGCAAATTTTGAATGCAGTGATCAGCCCACAAGCTGTTCAAAGCCCGGAGGAATTCGCTCGCTGCCAGGTACCAACTTATTGAATGACCTTGAGGGCAAATGAAAGATTCACGAAAACGGTGTAAGCATCAATCAGCCAGTTGATCAGGGGGAGAGAACAGCGTACTTTCCAATTTTGGATTCTAATCGAAAATGTGGACGGTTTTATATACTCAGCCTGATGGTTAAGTCAGGCATGAAGAAATGATATCTGTGAAGGGTATGATTTACTTCAGCGCAAGTGGATAGCCGAATGTCACGTCTGGCTTTTAACACGTGCTCGGTTAGTTGGGGGAGCGTGACTGACCGGCGATTGAAAACCCGGGCTTAAACTTGAATGATTCTGCGAACAGCTCACTACTTTTTCGAAAGCACTATGGCCTGACACCGTTCTTCTCAATAAGGGATCTAAGCTGGAGAAAAAATCCAGTGGAAAGGGGCTCAGTTTCCTCGGCGACGTTGATACTGCTTTCCAGAGAAGCCCAGAGTACGTTAACCAAGACGACAACCACCCCAGTGCAACTTTCACAAAAGTGGCTGAAAGTTAGAGCTACAATCCTAACCTCATTTAGCTCAGTATCTAGAGTGCAACCAGGTAGCCTTTACCGGTTCAGACCAGTGACCTTCAGAACAGCTGATACCGTGTGAACCACGTGCCATGAAAGTAGAATGATTTTAGCAAAAGCTCCACTACGAGGCTACCTTCTCCAGTTGTAGCACAACAGAATAAATCAACCAAAAGATGTTGAACGCACAAAAATGAAAGTCATCAATTGCTACTTGCCGATGCCTAAAGACACATGTTTTGCACCAGACGGCGCACATCTGCTGAACTATCTATCCGACTTGACGGCATTTCCGGGAAGCCTTGCACGAGAGAACAATTCTTCTTGAAATATTCACAGGCCAATTCTGCTCAACAAATCAGTCTAGAATTTTGGAGGAATCACAACTATCGTAGTTGAAACTGTCACGTTAGTTGTATAGACTTAATACACTTCTCATAGGGTTGCTGCAAACTCTACGACAACCCATGACCGGTTCCGCCCTCCCAATTCTGGCTCATCAGGCGAGTGCAGTCCTCGACTTTCCACCAGCCTTATGTTCTACTTGGAACCAAATTGGATAGATTTCGCATTTTGAATCTGGCTTTGATGGGAGGCTCACCTGGAAGCCAGCTAAATCTCTCGTTTATGATGTTCTTCTCAGCAACCGCATAAGTAGTGTATTGCGTCTATAAAATGTATCGCAATATATCGTATATATGTATAGTATGTATCGTACCAAGTGAAATTTGAGTCAGCCTGGTGCAGCACATTCAGTTGACTAAGTTCATCAGAAACGAAAGATTCATCTGGGTTACAGGTGGGTGTATTCGTCGAAATCTGTCACATTCCTAGCGAATATTCACTCATTTACAAACTAATTTGGTTTTTCGAGAGACTCACCTGGAACCCAGCTGAATCTATCGTTTGTGATGTTCTCAGGCAACTGAATGTGCTGCACCAGGCTGCCTCACGTTTCAGTCGTTACGATATTCGAGATATCGCGATACATGTATATCTTTGTAATGTACTACTCATAAGGTTGCTGACTCAGCAACCTTATGAGTAGTACATTACAAAGATATACAGTCACATTCTTTTCAATCTAAATTTTATTCGGGTGCCTACGTCCAACTGAACCATATTTCTTCTTAAGACGGAGTAGTGTTGCCGGATGCGCCGGTATGTTGCACTCTACTGCCCAAGGTAGAGCGCACTTGACAGCCCTCCACAAAACGCTTTTTATTCACAGTTTGTGGTCAGCCTCATCAAATTCTTATCAGGATCAAATAAAAATTTGTTCACACAGCCCTGACTACCGCATTTGAAGGGTATCTTTGTCAACCTCCGCCAAGAAATCGCTATCTTGGGTCATGATATCTTGACCTGCATGTTGGGTATCCCTCCGGATCAGTCACTTTTTAACTGGTCGAATTATCACAGGTGATCAGTACTCGGTTGACATAGTTTATCACAATACGGGACAATCTTTACGACGGCATCTCCGGTTGAATTTGTCTCATCTTTTCCTCTCCATCAGAATCTGAACTTGACAGTGCCAACAAGCGTCCTCGGACTACCATCACTGCAAAACAGTTGGAAGCCTTGAAAAGGGCCTACAACGAAAGCCCTAAACCGGTCCGTCATGTTCGTGAGCAGTTAAGCGCCGAAACCGGATTGGATATGCGTGTGGTTCAGGTGTGGTTCCAAAATCGCCGGTAAGTATTTATAAAAGCCGAACTTACCTGATCTCTCTCAGTCACTTCAGAATACATCCTGGCAAAAAATAGCAATAAAATATCTCCACCACTTCTATTTTATGTGGTGCCAGGTTCAGGGCTTCAGTAGTATATTCTGCAAAACTGGTCTTATTTATCCGTAATGCACTACTCATAAGGTTGCTGAGAATTCGTCGACAGCCCACCACCAGTTTCGTTCTTCTTGGGGCCATCAGGTAAGCGCAGTCTCCGAGTTTCCGTCAACCTTATGTTCTACTTGAAAACAAATTGCACGAAATCAGCGAGATACACTCATTTGCAAGCTAATTTGGACTTGCGACAGACTCTGCTGGAACGCAGCTGAATCTCTCGTTTGTGATGTTCCCAGGTAACAGAATGCGCTGCACCAGGCCGCCTCATGATTCAGTCGCTACGATGTTCGGGATATCGTGATGCATGTAAGGTTGCTGAAAACTCTTCGATAGTCCACGACCGGTTTCGTCTTTCTTGGGGTTCATCAGATAGGGACCTTCTTCGAGTTTCAGTCAACCTTATGTCTTACTTGAAAATAAGGTTCAGTTGCCTGGAAACATCACAAACGAGAGATTCAGTTAGGTCCCAATTGAGTCTCTCGCAAAACCAAATTTATTCGCAAATGAGTGTACTTCGCTAGTTTTATTCATCTCTCCAGGAACAGCTTTGTCAGCATACTTTGACCACACGGTGGTACAGAAAAGATACACCTGAAGTCATTCTTGACATCAACAGTTAGTTTTTGCTAAACCTGTTCAAGGCAATGCTCACTCAAATCAGAAGCGACATGATGACTGATATCTTTATTCTGATTTCGCCTTGATACCGTTCACTGCATTTCGCAGGTGTCTTTCGTGTTTTCCTGTTCGGAAAGTTTCATGAGATATCGAGTGATTTGTGACTTGTTGCCCCCATTATACAACGAAGATTGAATTGAATTGAAATTTCACCCTTAGAAGCTGCGAGTTTCTCCTCATTTTTCCCATGGCTGGCTATGTTCTCAGCCCTTTTTAGGGGGTTGAATTACTCCGCAACGGACAACTAACCGCTTATATCCAAAAAGTGTTGCGTCATCTGGGAAGTCAACAGTGGGGTGGTTTCCCCGGTAGGGGAACATCCTACAGAAACAAGGTGCAGCAAACTGAGTCTATTCTCTGTCAGGATCGGCCCAGTGCCGGTAGTTAATTAAGATTCTTGTCTACCTTTTTGGAGCCCACACATGAATGTCATAAGCAGATCTATGAAATGGCCAACGTTTCATTCTTCCAAACAGGTGAGACGAATTTGCTAAACCACTGTTTTAGCTCAAATTGACTTGGGATATTGCGCAAAAGATCGATCCAGCAAAGAAGCTTGCATACTAAGCGAAGGATTACCGTTATCAGTGAAAGGCGCTGAAGCATCAGGAGTTCGCTACCACACAGCCACACCCATGTGTCGGAACAAGCCATCATTTTCCAATGAGGGTAGAGGGAGGATGGAGAAGAGTCCTAGCGTTAGCCTACCACAAACTCTAATAATTCCTAGAACGCCGTCCGTGCCTTAATATGGCAAGATTTCCCGTTTACTTTTGAAGGGTCCTATTATGGTTGTAGTTTTTAATCTTTGTCAGATGATAGAACTTTGTACGTGTAGGTGATATCAATCACTCTATGCTGGCTAAATACAGGGCATACATATGGCAAGTGGCTTCCCGACTTATGTTGTAACATGTAACGGGTTCAAGTAGATCATAAGGTTGACGGAAACTCGGGGACTGCGCCTACCTGATGAGCCCGAAGTGGAAGGGCGAAACCGGTCGTGGGCTGTCGATGAGTTTTCAGCAACCTTGTGAGCAGTTTCCTTTATGTAACGGAATGGTTTCGCATCGCATATGTGTAAAAATTTATGAACTGTGTGAGTCTTCTGGTCGAAAGAGATTTTACTAATTGGTTCTCTAGCTGGCTTCGATCCCGATCAACCTCGGACGGATGAGTCCTTTGTACTAAACCAGAGGAACTTCCCGGCACTAAATCCAGCGACTGTTTATCAGGTCCTGATCGAAAGAGAGCGTTCAACTTGCCGTAGAGGCCTGAACTTGCATGCTCTTCAATTTTATCATGTATATGCACCAAAAAGATGAAGGACACATAAGAGTACCACAAAACGGTTCACCAAGAAAGATTTCACATTTGCTGGCTGAATTTGGTCTCGGGTGGACTGCGTTTGGGGTTCTGTCACCTTTGTGATTGGAAAACTTTTGTCTTTATCCGATTTTGTTTAAAAATGGTACATTCTACTGTGTCATAAAAGAATTTACTGAGGTAAATACTGACGGCTGGTAGCTGTTTTGCAATCGTCTGAGGAATTTACACGATCCTATTCCCTGGGGAGTGCTTATCACGTGGCAGTCCCTACTCACTAAGTTGCAGCCACGCGCTCATCCTTACCGTTGCAAAAAGACAGCACTCACGGTAAAGGAGACTATAACGAGGGGACTTTCTTAACTAGTCAGTCAGTCAGTCAGTCATTCACAACCACAAAACTCGTATGCATCAGCAGTTTTGTAGGCGTGTCTTCTGGGCTCAGACAGTACCTTGCCAAGTTGACTGACAGTGTAGAGTGTCACAGGTGGCCAGATTACATTCTAACCCATGAGAAGAGGAAACTTCTTTTGTTCTGAAAAGAATGTATTATGCATAAACCAAAACGAACAAGTGGCGCCTGGATATGCAGTTCTACGATGTGTTGAAACAGTAATCCACAGCTCGCTCTTTAGGCCAATCTACGTAGCTTCGTCACGCTATCAGTTGCAGTAAACGGCCACTCTTAATTCCAGTGTCCAATTCAGAAATGCCTACCCACTTTACACGGTTTGCTTTTTTGACCCCTTCTTGCAAATACCCTCATGCGGAAAGTTGGAAACTTGAGTTTGTGACAAAGTAATCACCCGGATAATAAAGTACTTCAGGCGTTCAGAGAAGGATACTCAGATCATTTTACTGACAGTGGTTAAACGATTTTGGAAATTAGTGTCACTGTTGGTGAAGGCATGACCTAAAAGTCAAGGCGAAATAGTCTTGTTGTCCATGGAAGGAGAGGGTAACGTGATCTTTTGAGTGATAGTCCTAGATTTTAGGAAATGCACTAACGAAACTACATCTTGTATCCGTTCCACTGGAAACTCTGGAGTGCCTGTGCCCAAAAAAGCTTCGGGGCAACGAAAGCTGACTTTACGGTTTGCCACTGTGACGGGAGATTTTTTAATCCAGTTTGCTCTCACCTGAGGGACATCTGTGAATCCTCGCTGTCGGAAATTCTGGGGGGAAATTTCAAGCAAACTCATTGTAGAACTAACCAATTGGATTTTACCAACCGAGAATCGTTATGTCTATTTGAGTACTTGGGATGCTCTTCAGTGCGCTGAAGATGTCGCCCCAAATGGTGACGAAACGTTTGCAAATCGATTGCCAAGCTCGGAGAACAGATCAACAGATAAGGATTTCGTCCTGAAAAAAAAGAAGCCGAGTGATGTCATTACACGAGCAGCCGGTCAGTTTACATGTGATCACTTGATGTGATTTCCCTGAGTGGCGCCACATCCTGTCTAACTTAGAGCTGATCAGAATGCCGATCAGCCGGCCAAACAATTAAAATTTCAAATTAATAACACCCAGGAGTTCACGGGTGCTAAACTTCTTTCTGAATTTTCGCGGGATGCGCGCTGCCGATAACTCCGAATAAGGGCAAAATAGCTGTAAAATGCTCCTTGGCTTCTCATTTAACGGTTCGCATTAAAAACATGTACGATATGCCTGTCTGAACAGATACCAGGAAGGGACAATAAAACAAGTGACTGAGTAACACTATTCATAATTTATTGTGACCTACTCGTTTTGGGAACGCGTCAGCAGGTAAAAGTGGTATGACCCAGCATACAAGTAAGAACCTAGTTCGTGTAAGAGGACAACCACCTCCAAAGATGTCCGTCATCAGAACTGTATTGAACTAATGCCAATGCAATGACCAGTCTCCGATATGCACAACTCAGTCTGCCACCAAATCTTCTCCGGGCCTTCTTTCCACGTGCAAACACAGCAGACAGATTTAATTAGGTATCATTTCCTATAGAGGGGCTAGTGGCGCAGATTATTCCGCTGCCCGAGAGTATACACCCAGCGGTTTCTCAGACCACAGAGGAACGTGGCGTGAAATCCGCGTGTGACAGACGGGTGGAGTCGGGAGGGAATTTTTCAGGCATTCGTTTCCTCTGAGAGTACCTTACTCATTAGGTATGCACACCAGTGCGCCCAAATTTTTTGTCCCATATAATTTTACGCAAGCCGTAGGGGCGGTGGGGGGAGCAGTTGTGGATGAATAAACCGTCCAACTACGTGAGTTAGGCAAAACAGAGTCAATATAGGCAGGCAGATGGTCCATCAGTTACTGCTGTATGCAAAGTTGGGGTGAGATAGAAAGCAAATTTGTTTTGTTTCTCCCAAACTCGGACCGATATCTGGCAAATAGAAGCCAGTAAACAGGCTGAATGACGCCTTTCGGATACAACTGCTCGCTTGCCAATCTGCAATTGCAGGTGCGATTTGAAAATATAAGATGACTACTTGTGAGTAACCAATCTTATTGAAGTAGTGTGTCAAGCTCGAACCAGTAGAGCCTTTTCGGATTCCACTTTGAGCACTCTCGATCTATGTTCATGTTTGAGGGTCCTGTAACTCGTGTCGTGGGTTGCTTTAGAATTCTACAACGCTACGTCACAAGTTCCAGCGCCTTGTCTTCAAAATAAAAATGGACAAATAACGTAGCAAATTAAATAGATGAGGGACTCAAAGTTCACCCGTGTGTGAGAGCTATGTGTCAGAGAGTCCGTCGCTGTTTCTGGTCAAGAAACTTTCTCATGGTTTGTTTGCTGGGGGGATGAAGAAAGTCCAACCGACATCATAACCACCGTGAGGTGATGTAACGTTCGCAAAAGCAGTTTGTTCAGCCGTTGGAAACAACAGACTGGGAGAGGAATAACTCGTTTGGTTTGATGGTCCAAATGATCGATTCAGTTGGACTAGCTAAGTTAACTCTGATAATTGACGTACAACCGCAGCCTTACTTCCATATCCGGTGGATGACATGTTGTCAGTTCGGAGTAGCAATCCTATTTTTTCCCATCCGACAATGTAGCCTAAGAAAACCGGCTAGAATAGGTTGGTTTATGGTCACATGACCGTTGATCAATCCGCCAAAACTAACAATAAGCCTCCAGATATTTCACCCTCATTTGAGGAGATGGGGCTAGAGTATGCATGTTAGCTAGATGACTCAATGGTTAGAGCGCGATGTTACCGACCTCTGCATCTCGACTTCCCCTGTCTAGGCTTGGACAACCTGGCAGTATTCCAGCCCTCGTGCTTCCTTCGGGTGGAATGGCAGCTAGGCACCGAAAAGTTGTTACAGCTGAACGATTACCTATTTATTATTACGCGCGTGAGCAGGCTAATCGCCAGGCTCGGCGAATAAACCAAGGAGATAGTATGAAATAGAAGAATTTCAACACCTTGACTTTTCAGATAATCTTAACCAGAGGTGTAATGCCGGTGTATTCGAAAGGGGTTGGGAACAAATGGGATTGGAGTAAAAAAGAAAGTACCTGTTGTGATTGTAGAATGACACTGACCGGTGAACTCATCTACGTATCTATTTGATTTTCACATGGTCACTTGTGATAGTATTCTTCAACCGGATGTGCTGCACCAGACCGCCTCATGTTTCAGTTGGTACGACATTCGAGATATTGCGATAACTTGTGTAAACGTAATAAGAAAACTCTTTGAAAGCCCACGACCGGATTTGCCCTTCAAGCTCGTCAGTTAGGCACAGTCCCCGAGTCTCCGTCAACGTTATGTCCTACTCGAATCCGAATTGCATTAAAAGTTCGACCAATACACTCTTGCGTTTACCAATTTGGTTCCACGAGAGACCCACCTGAAACCCAAATGAATCTCTTGTTTATAAGGTTCTTTATGAGGGACCCAAAGAAGGCCAAAACTGGTCGTTGGCTACCGAAGACTTTTCAGCGACCTTATGAGTAGGGTACTACTTCCAGATCAGGTTTTTGCTCTACTGGATAATGACTATTCAGTGGGCACGTTGGCACAGTTATAGCTAGCTCTACAAATCTCCTGCCTGCAATCTTGCTGGTTCGTCGTGGCAATTGTTTTCACACGCCTCATTGCTAATCGAAGGTACGGATCTGGATGAAAAATGGGAAACCTCGAGTGCTCAAAAGTGGAACGTGAACTGCAATATTTGCGGCATTCTGGTTCACCCTCTTGTGTGCTACACAAATAGAGTAGTTACAGATGAATTCGGAAGCAAATATTCTTTCGTAACCAACCTTTCAGCTTATGCCTTCTCGATATTCCTAACTTAGTTACGTCAGATTGGGTACTCAGTTTCGAGACAGTTTTGTTCTCTTCCTTCCAGATTCGGCCTTCTGCTATGCATAAAGGCGCTCACGACTGAGTGTCGAAATTCACTTAGACAACATGTGATTCAAAACGTGCCTTAATTACCCGACCTTTGATTTCTGATTGATTTTCTGGGACCAGGATCAGACAGTAAACTACTTTCCAGTCTAAATACTCACAAATTAGGAAACTCATATGCTGCAAGTATGCAGTTCTTGAAGATCAGTCTTTCCCACCATTGGTGTATGTCTGCCGGGGTAAGCAGTCCGTTTTAAGTTTGGGTGAATCTGCCGTTAGCTAGAAAGAACCAAACTGTTCTCAGGAGAGTGACACTCATAGAAGGATATTTGTTCATCTCCGGGTAGCCTTCCCGTGGGAGGATCGCACATAATGCCTGGTTGAGAATGGAGCTCTGGGTATGGTGATTATTTCGAGGGATCGACAAGGCTGAATTTGGCGGATTTCCACCTCGTTTTTTATCAATATGACTTCCAAGGTTGTGTGGTCCAACTCGCGGACACTGCCGAATAATCCAGCTTACAATGGACTGAAAACGATTGCTGTAAGTATATCAGTTTGTTTGAACAACAATGGAGCACCCCGCTGTCAAGCAGAACGAACCACACCTTACCCTCGTTTTTTATCAATATGACTTCCAAGGTTGTGTGGTCCAACTCGCGGACACTGCCGAATAATCCAGCTTACAATGGACTGAAAACGATTGCTGTAAGTATATCAGTTTGTTTGAACAACAATGGAGCACCCCGCTGTCAAGCAGAACGAACCACACCTTACGGAAGAAGTAAACCGTCCAGAACCACAAAAACAGTTCTGTCCCCTTGAATGGCTAGTCTGCCATTCAACAGGAAACATGTTTGCCAATAGACCAGCTTCATTCAAGTGAATGTCACGCCAAAGTAGACCGATGCTCATGAGCATTATCACTACACGCTCATAAAATTCCTGTGGGGATTCCAAATAAACTTGGAGTTAACGGGCACTTTCTTCCTTAAAAAAGATACACTGCCAAATTAAGTGGCCTCTGTGCATCATGGAAGAATATCATTACCGAAAGTTCGTTTGGGACTCAGTTCAGTCTCATGTTAACACCGAATTGGTGACTAGGTGCTGGCAGATTTTCTCCCGTGGGTGTAGACGATTAATGCTGGAAAGCTGAGAAGCACTGTACAGCTGTTTCATCCTTATTACCGATCATCACCCATTCCTGAGACTGTAAACGTGCTGACGATCATAAATTCTCGCAGTTCCGTAGAAGTCATTTTCAGATGAGGTGTTACTGTACCGAGGGAGCACCGTATCTGAGAGAAGGAAGGAAAACTAAATACTCCGTGTTATCGGAACTTTCTTACGGTTTGGGTAGCTGTAGATTGGAGACTATCATTCTGATGCGTATAGCGCCGTCCAGCTGTACATCATCGTTATCATCGACGCATGCCATCAGTGTTCAACACCGATGCTCCGCTGCCGTACAATCATGTTTTATTTGATAGCCTTATGGTGAAGAAAAGAATAAAAGTGGACGGGGAATGGACGTGGTGTTAGCTCACTACAATCATTCTTAGGTGTCTGCATCTCCACACACGCAATTAGGCAACAACAAGAACGTCACTGACATCGGTTGGCGGTCATAACTTGCAGCGTGTCCAACCAGTCGCAGTGCGGATCACGCGGTCCCCATCCTGGAAGGCGAGTAGCACCGACAGCACCCAAACGGATCGTGTTCTCCTTCATATCCTTCTGCCAGGTCAAGGTTTGGCTACCACGCAAGTCCAATCAGCTGGTCGGAATTGACCATAAAACTTGTGTTTTATTTTATGGGTGAGTTAGGTGGCGCCTAACCACTGAGCTTGGTGGAATGATAAACCATAACTCAAACATAATACTCAGGTAGAGGTGTTGGACAAAGGTGACTGCCTCTCTCTCAGCTGTCATCTGATCAATTTACATTCAGTTGTTTAAGCTGTCTACCAAAGTCCTATTTCTGAGCACCTGAAACATTTGTCAAATTTGGTGCCCCCAGTACGCACTAACGCAGGGACCGTAATCTCTTCACTTCGCATCTCAGATGACTTCACTTTTCAACCGCAATCGAATAGCAATAAGTCATAGTAAGGATGAAATTCGAGTTGAGTGTTGCTCACCTGATGGGAACCAATCGGAGTGACCAAGCCAAGCGGGATAAACCATTCTGTGTGCCTTGTTCAGTGATATTACTGCATTTCTGTCAAATTCTGTTCCCTATTCTTTCTAGCGCAAAAGAAAAACGATTGAAGAAAGATGCTGGCCGGCACATGTGGGCCATGTCAAGCTCTGTACTGTTAGACGTCGACACACCGGGTACCATGTCCACCGATTTTTCCAAGGACATTCACGACCATGGAAGACAAACGCGGAAAACTCTGGATCGCTACAGTTTTGGTGATGATTCCACAAGCGGTGAAGGATACGAGTCACATGACGCAAAACAATTCAGTTTGAGTAAGTGGTCCGGAAGTTGTTACTGGTTACCTATTGATGTCGTTCGATGAAAAATGGTCGTTCCAAACATTTCAATGTAGAGTCAGTTTCCGCAAAGCCAATCGGGGTGCTAAAGAACATGGGTTAAGACATTAACCAACTTTCTTTATCTTGCTGACTCGCGGTTACTTACTTACTTGTGAATATCACACTAGGTAGTCCTTTAAACTTACCAGAAGAATATGCGCAACTCAGATCATCCATTAAATCTATTTGCAGGTGACAATGAAAGTTTGTACTCAGACGATCAGGAAGTAAACGAACCGATAGATAATCCTCGAGGAGCCTCGGTCCCATTGCCTGAGCCGTGTGCTGACAACAAGGTACCCATCTATCACCCTCCAATCGGTTGCGTCACTGATGAACTCACTAGATATGGCATTGATTTGACCAATTTTGAGAATGAACACCAGACAAATACTGCCCACGTGTCACCACTCCGAATGTGCTCCAAACTCCGAGGCTCACAAAAGCGCCCTGCAGAACAATGGACCGTTGGTGATATCTACTGTGGGGCGCAGATAACCGAAAATTCATTTGTTCACCCGGTTACAGCATCAGACTGGACAGCAATGCACACGGTGGACAGTGTGATGAATGGTGCCCGTTGTAATTTCAACCCGCTAATCAGACACAACCTAATGACATCAACACTGTCACTGATCAAACAGCACGCTTTCAAAGACGACCCCGTACAGAGTGAACAAAAGCGAACGGTCGAATGAAGAGAGCAACTGACTGGTCGGAATCAAACCTTGTGGGTGTGTGGTGTCATGGACCTCTGACAGTTTCGAATGTGTGCTTAGCGTATACTCGATACGAATGTGATATTAACTTTACTTGATGGTTAAATGCTTCTTCTCAAGTCTTGTTGACTACATTGTCCTAATGAAGGATGTCATTAGCTGAGTTACAATATAAATCTGTTCCTCCACTCACTTCTTTCCAGTTGCATTCATAATTCACCTGCCCAAAAGGTACATTTCAATAGAACAGCGCAGCTTACGGGAACTGATACGTATGTGTGTGACAATGGCGGAGTCTGTTTCATCGGGCCTAATCAATTGAGACATACTATATATGGAAGCTACCATATTCGGCTTCGTACGCACCTATTAAGACTGTTGAATATGGGTACTGTTACGGTGTAGGACTGTTGGAGGGATTCCGTTCCATTGCGTGCCAACTTCTGCTCAGCACCAATCCCCTATGCACACATCTGCTCCAAGTAACCAAATCTCACCGTGCCGTCTCAGTATGCTCAAAATGGAACGGACGAGAGAGCAGCACATCCACAGTCACAATCGCACACGCTGGAAGCATCTGAATTACCACGCGCATTAAGCAATATGACATTTTGTGCAACGCATCGACTACTGACTAAGTAGGAGCTGTTCTGCTTGTGTCGATCGATTCGGCTGGATGTCAGGGTTTTCGGTCAAGTACCACGACCTCCAGACAGACGAGATTGCACTTCATGTCTTGGCAACTAAGCAAACTATAGTTTCGCTTGAGCATCTTGCCGAAATCTTGTTGAAGCGAGAAACACGTGTCCTCCAACTGCAGCAACATATATCACATCACAAAGGATGACTTTCGCGTGGAAAAAAACAGTAAAAATCACTCAGCTGTAACACCCTTCTGGTGCCTAGCTGCCATACTACCCGAAGGAAGGACGAGGGCTGGGATACTGTCAGGTTGCCCAAGCCTAGACAGGGGAAGTCGAGAGGCAGAGGTCGGGTTCGAACCACGGACCTTCCGGTCAGTAAATTTGCGTTCTAACCACTTGAGCCATATCGCGCAAGTATAAATTGGTTAGTGATCGAAAACCAAACCCGAACATAGGATGATAAACGTACAGCTAACCTACGAAACATTCATGTGCGCGTATAGTCGCGTAGAAAAGCAATAAATATTCAAATGAAAGATATACGGTACAGTCGGTGGCAACCAGATGAGCCTGTATGTGGTTGCGCACAACTGAAACAAGGTCGGACATGAGTACCTACGAAAGCGTAGAAAAATTTCACCCAGAAATGAACGCACGTTTGCTCACGACGTTTTGAATGCGTGTAAATAAGTCTGACGTGGAATCGCTCTGCGCATACTCGAATTTCGCTACACTACTTGCCTGGGCTGATTGATTATGTCACAGGGCGAGGAGACGCTTCGGATTCTAGCATACACTGGAGAAAATGAGACAGAATATACCGCACAGAAATCTTCGCTTACCCATTTTAATGAATACAAATGAATATATGGCAAAGAAGTGATGTGGCTTTTACCCTAATAAATGAGGCACAAGGCTGCAATTTAACCTATCCATTCAGTCGGTTACGTAATTATCGATTTGTCAGATAGTCTGCCATTTTCTTCAACTACGGTTCCTACCATGGGGGAGGGGTTGGCCGGTCAGTTATTTTTCTGGTGTGATCAAATTAAGATTTCCCGAAGCAGCCGGAACTTCAGCAGATCTCTTGCAAAAATCCCTAGTGTATGAACAATAGTAAGAATCCGGTGTAGACATCACCCATCCTTTAATCCTCTGACACATGTTTTCGTGCGATCTGAGTGGATTATCATTCTGAAAGAAAAGAGACACCAAGATGTTCTCTCTACTGGGAAGGAAGCACGGATTACACCACATCATTTTTGTCCATGATACTCCCAAAGGAAGCTTAAAACAAGCTTGTTCAATGAGTAACTACAGGACACTGGTGATTGTAACCTACCGCACATAAAATCCGATTATACCGCGATACACGTGCGCGGTAACAAGTTTAGTTCAGTTGATATTGGGCTATGAAGTAGCAACAGCGCGCAAAGAAGCATGTTCGCGTGGAGTTGTGTTCCGCGTTCCAGAAGACTTTGACGATATCTAGGAGCACCAACTCTCCGGAGTTTTCAGCAAGTTTATGAGTAGTGTGTTATGTCTAGACAAGAACGTGTCCCAAACGTATCTAGAATATCGTACCAACTGAAACATGAAGTGGCCTGGTGCAGCATATTCAGCTGAAGCCGATCATCATAAACGAGAGTCTGCTGTCAGAACCGAATTCGTGTGTAAATGAGAGTGATTGTAGAAATTATCTATACTGCACGAGCTCAAAAAGACAATGAGGGGAGTGTCAGTTGAAGTTCCACTCTCCACAGAATGCCTACTTGGCGCTATTTCCATAACACAGTTTATGGACTCTTGAACCATATAGTGCTCGATTTTGACGTCCAAAAGGCCTAAGAATCAGAGCACAATGTCAGTCCTTAGTGCTAGGACGCATTCGAAAACGGCTGTTACCTTAGAGACCATAGAAAAAAAAGCGAAGTGCACATCTGAGTAGGGACAGAAGGATGATTGTAGGGACTTACTGAATCTCAATAAACAACAATCGTTTAGCTGTAGCACCCTTTCGGTGCCTTAGTGCCATGCCACCCGAAGGTTGCACGAGGGCTGGGATACTGCCAGGTTGCCCAAGCATAGACAGGGGAGTCAAGAGGCGGAGGTCGGGTTCGAACCACGGACCTTCCGGTCAGTAAATTCGCGCTCTAACCACTTGAGCCATCTCGCTGAATCTCAGCCAAAGTCTGGTCGCCAGACAGCGAACATGTTTTCCCGCTCACATACGATAATTCAGTCGCACTTAGCTACACTGGTGAAGTAAACATACAATGATCTTCTGCACATTGGATGCCCAGAGTTCGAATCCCAGAACGACTGAGGAAGCCTATTGGGATAGAAAAGCAAGTCCAGTGCTTCTCGCTTTGGCGTAGATTTGCCAAAATGAGCATGCCAGGACAGACGAAGGACTGTTTCATCGATAGTGAAGTAGAGATACTTTGTTAATACTTGTATTTGGGGACAAGACGTCATAATTCAGAGTACACCGAACCGAATAACCTATCTGTTGACCTTACACGTGAGGTTATGCAGATATCACAGAAAATCCCTTGTGTCTACAGTGCATCTGAAGTGGGTAAGACCTTTCTCACTGTCTGGCCTCAAGCGTAACCCCTCACTACCCGATCGAGTTACAAAGAAAGAAACACTGTTGAAAACCTAATATATTGATAAAACGTACTCAGTGACTAAACAGATTTGAGTTAGGGGCATCTGAATTGTCGGAAGATGCTATCGTCTGACAAATGTCACATGTGTTGAAAAGACAAAATAGACAGGATGACACTTGTCCTAATAAACTGGATGTTTTATTTTTGAAAAAAAGGAAACGAAAAGCGGTCTGTCAGGTGGGGCGGCACACAACGTAAGTCCGGTTATGAAAACAAGGAAATCATATAGAAAAGAAGGCAAACCAAAAAAATGTCAAAGTCAAAGAAAGAATGCACAGTACAGCCCGACGAGCGGCAGAATTCAATCGCCTAAAACCCATACTCCTTAGTGTTGACTTTGTGAGGAGCTAGAACCTCGAGGAAAGAGCATCACAGCGCAAGAAGTAGTCATTCCCACGGTTGACGGGTGTGTAGGAAGGAACTGAGATTGGACGAGCAAGTGTAAATGCGCTCTGTTCTGACGAGTCGATCACTGAAACTTGCTCAAGCGGATGCCTAAGAGAAAAAGAAACAGAGATACAAAAACTGTAAGCGAACATGAAATAGTCATCAGTGTGCCTGTCGCAAAGTGACTCTACCCCTGAGTCGGGTATACAAAGCGTCTCGCTGGGTTCATTGACCAATATGTTCCCATGGTGAAATAGGTGTGAGTCCAGACCATTATTTCTGTATAGCGTGGCGGGCCGGACGGAAATAGAGCTAAACTACGGAGCGAGTCTACTTAGAAACGATCAACCCTCCGTAAAAACCGCATTCGGTTGCTCCAGTGGGAATTCTGTTACGACAGTTGGAGAGTGTTTCCGGCTCCTTGTTCGTAGCAGCAGCAGCTAGACCAAATCCTTAAAATATCGCTCGCTACACAATAACTTTTCAAAATCAAGAAATTTGTATAAAAACAAATAAAAATCGTTCAGCTGTAACACCTTCCGGTGCCACCCGGAGGAAGCACGAGGGCTGAGATACTGCCAGGTTGCCCAAGCCTAGACAGAGAAAGTCGACAGGTAGAGGTCGGGTTCGAACCACAATTTATACCTATGCATAACCATTAGCTTCTCACTTCGCTCTGTGTAACATTTTGTTGAGGTGACTTTCAACTGAAGGATAAGGGCGGGGTGACAAAGCCCTCTAGAGTGACTGGTCCCTTCGGCCACCGCTGAAGCGCGGTTGTCAATAGGATAAAACTGCCTTCCAAAATTGTGTACATGCCATGTGCTGACACGATGCTACCCACCGAAGACTTGGAAACAAACTGCGAAGCTGGGAGAACAAACCAATAGCCACCTGATCTACAAGCAATGTTCACAATCGCATCACTTCGTAAGACGGCGGCGTACTAGTTACGTTTTGAAAGTCCGTGAGAACTGAGGCGGAACTTTACCAGAGCTGGACCAACAAATTTAAGTGACAGGGATCTTCGTCAACAAAAGGTTCATTCTGGCGGCCTGAAATTTACTACACCGATGGACGTTTTCACAACACAGTTGAGGAATGCAGATGTGTTTTTAACGGAAGTAGAGAATACAGTGCATAAACATGGGGTTCGGCAGATCAAGATATCCTCTCGGAGCCAATTGGGCCATCTCGCCATCGGGAGCGAGATATGTATTGACGGAAGGTGCGTGGTTCGAAACCGAACTCTGCCCCTCGACTTCCCCTGTCTAGACTTGAGCAACGTGACAGTATCCAAACTGTCGTGCTTCCTTCGGGTGGCATGGCAGCCAGGCACCGACAAGGTAATACGGCTGAACGATTATGTACTGCACTAAAGATTTCCACTCCAGCTACGAACGGATGTGCTGTTCTGTGAAATACCCGCGGTGAAACACACGGATCAGCATTAGAGGTTTCAGCGCCCATAACGCGCCACAGGATCTAGCAAATG
>NW_008751667.1:1981136-2016496 GCF_000715545.1 Opisthorchis viverrini
CAGCAGTGTCCCGATCAAGATGGGTTTACTTGACAGCTGCCAAGTTCCAAAGTCCAAAACGTGTCATGGGATGAGGTTCCAGGTAAAACGAAAGACCACAAACGTTTAACGCCTGTCCTTCGTCGCGTGCCAAACTGCTGTGCGCTTAGAGATAGTGCACGAGATTCGTTGCCCAATCAGCTGGCGTAGCTCACCGGCCAGCTGCCTGTCCAATCAGATCACTCGCTGCAACGGGCTAATCAAAACTTTCCCCTCAAGGGTGATTTCGCGTTTACTGGCAGAAGCATTTTGTTTGGCGGATCCCGCTTGATGTAATAGAAATGATTTAGGTCCTGATACTAACTGGCAGAAGACCGGTTCAGGCTCGCGAGTTGCAGTTTGGAGACTCTTGGCATACCGTATGGGGACGTTTCGAGCCAGCTTGAGAGGTTTTCTGCTCTAGAACCATTCAGTGCGAGATGCTGCAAGGGTACAGAGTTGCGGGAGTGACGTTACCGTGGATTTTTCTGCCTTCGACACAACTGCCAGAACACCCTCGACCAATGCATATAAACTATGCGTGGTACACCACTTCTCAGTCAATTGACCAATAGTATGACAACGCGGCAACTACCCCCGTGACTGTCCCAGCAACGAGAAGTTGCCGGGTTGTATGCTAATCTAATGAAAGTGTGCAGGGTCCCAGAATGGGTAGTTCCGAGTTTCTTTGTGTTCAAGGCCGTTCAACTGAAGGAGAGGATTACTTCTTTTGACGACAAGGGTAGTACGGTGGTCCACCTCCAGAGCTCCAACCTACCCCTAATGAAGACACTTCTCAGAAGGAAAATCCTAGTGCAGAAAGACCAATCAGCTAACGCCTGCACTTGACACATTCCCCCTCTACCACAGTATTGCATGATCCGATGGATTCGTCGGAAATGTTTCCCTTGAAATGAGAAGTGGAGGAGTGTTAGGCACAAACGAAGGGACATTCCTGGGGATGGACTCGAACCATCGACTTCCAACTTATCACGCGGGTGCTCTATCAAATACCAGGGATTCATGTTCCCTGTCAGTTCGTTTATATGAAAATCACAGCCGATTCGGGATTTATTCGCCCGATGGAATAATAGTGGATATTTGTCGGTGCCGTTCAAGAGCCCTTTCGGTACCTCCACATTGAGTCAGACGTCTACAAACCCAAGGAGCTTAGGTAAAATTGTTGCAAGGTAGAAGAGGATTTGGTGAGATCTTGACTGAAGAGTCGAGGTACACCTAGTACGAGTGAAAATGCACACACGTGCCCGGATTCGAAAAGCTTAACTCTTGTTTACTGTACAGGGTCCACCGTTAGTTGTGGGTGGTTAAGTCACTCATACGAGTCATTTGAACAGTCTTCTCTCTATCCTGGCACAAGTATTTTGGTGAGTCCACAATAAGCAGATGAAGCACTGAATTCGTCGTTAGGCATGCCAGGACTGGGATCCAGGACGATCGATATGCGAGGCGATCAGGTTACGGCCATTCACTTCTACAAAAACAAACGCATTCAGAACATTTTATTTTAAGTTGACGGAAACTCGGAAACTGTGCCTACCTGATGAGCCCCAAGAAGGGCGAAACTGATCGTGGGCTGTCGAGGGGTTTTCAGCAACCATATGAGTAGTGCATTACAAACGCATTCCAGTTTGAATGAATTGATTGATTTTCCCATACCAAGAATGATGACCCAGTAACTGTCCTGACTGTGTCGATCGATCGACAGGCTAATCAGGATCTTCCAATCATGTAGCACAAAAGGTACTGGTGCTCATCTTCATGGCGATTGGGCATAATGACAACCCGTATAAATGACGTTCAGACCTAGGAATCGGTAAGGATGCTTGCTCCGTACGTCATGTTATTAACCAGTGCCTTGTGAACACAAGCCATCCAGACCCAGTGTTGTGACTAAACAGCTGATCAAATATAAAAAAATCGATCTTGACACAGATGTGATGCGTGTATAATGCTTCAAAAACATGAAATTGAGGTTGCAGTTCGAATACTTGATGCTGCGAGGGTCTAACAAGAGAAAATTTCGGACATGTGATGCGTGTATAATGCTTCAAAAACACTTAAAACTGAGGTTGCAGTTCAAATACTCGATTCTTCGAGGGCCTAGCAAGAGAAAATTTCTGATCGTCATTTACTGGGTGAAAAAACACGTCCATGGCTGACAAACCTCTCGGAGAAAAAACTTCAGGATTTTGAAAAACCAGCTTTATTGCAAGACTGGGACCCAGTTCGAACAAAGGAAGTCGAAGGGCTCTTTTCGCACAACCACTCGAAGGATGGAAGAGAGCCACAGGCGGTCAAACAATGACTTGGCAACGAAGTATAAAAGCTATTACCAGCAAACACAGCTGCGCTGGTCATTGGCGTCCTTCTGGATGGGGACCCCGAGACGGGCCACATCAATGGTTGGAGACACTGTCAGACATGGCACAGTCGCGCCCTCAATGGCGCTCATGCATCCAAGCTATTGCCTTCAATGCATAGCTCCCTTCCCAACCCCCCCCCCACTTAACAGTCCACCCACACTGCTGTATTTACGCACTAATCTATCAGCTCCCGCAGCTCCCTACCCCAGCTCCCCGAATCATCAGTGAATGAAACTGCGGCAGTTACAACCACTGTACGAAAAGTACGCGGTTATTACAGCTGACTCCCTACAACCATGACTATCATCAACTGGGCACTTGATCCTGCTGCAGTCCATTTAAGCTTGAGCAGATGACAATTGGAGTCCTCGTGCACAGCTTGACAACCGCATGCTGGGGAACGGATGGTAAGATATTCCCAGAATATATGCGTAACTTGATTCCTTAGTGTTGAGAATGTACAGCAATCACATGAAACAAAAACACACTCGCGGATTTGTTGTTCCACCATAGAGTTTGGTTGACCACGTTTTTCAAGGCCACGGTGTTAGGAATGTATACAAAACAAAGTTAACGGTAGAGGGAGACGTGACTTGTGAGTCGATCATTACAAGATTCGTTTGCCATCACTTGATGCCGGATCGAGCCGATGAATAGAATCATGCGGCGATGAGAAGGAAATGCAAATGGAAATGTTGTCATTTGAGCTCAAGTAGAAACTGACGCGGAAGAGTGAAATGAGGGGATACGACGACCATTTGGCAGCGCAATATTTGATTTCGTTTTTGTGTAGAATATTCTTCGAATTCAGTGTGGTCTTCTGACGTTCCCCGAGGCAGAATTTGTTCACTAACTGTAATTAAGATCGATTTCAACCTAACGAGTATGAGGAAGTAACTGATTTCCATCAATTTGAAATTAGCAGAATTACTAGCACCCCACTCCGAGAATAAGTACTACTGGTGGATGGATGACGGTGTATGCTACTGATGAGGCATGCGAGTAGTACGTTTTCTCGTAAATCCGCTTCGCGCCTCTTGAAAAGTGAGGTCTGCTACGGAATTGGTGGAGTCACTTTGTAGCATTTGCTTGTATTTGAGTAACAGTCAATGAATATCCAGGAAAGTTCAGGAAGACGCGTTCAAGGAGAAGGTGGGTATTCTGTTTTTGCAAACAAGATGCATATCAAGGTTTTGCTTCCCTGTCCAATAGTCTGTAACTGTTCAGTTGATGATGACGCGGCGAAGGCCATCTTCCTTTCACTGATAGTATTAAGATTACCATAGAAGTACTTATTTTTGTATCACCAAGGCAATTACATGTTCCTAACTGTGTACATTAGATCTCAACTATTGTCCAAGAAGGCAAAACCAGTCCCATGCGCCATATAGACCTACGTCGATGTAAAGAAAGGAGTGTTTACTTGTAATCTTGTCCAGAGTGTGAACAGCTGCCTCCAAGCGTTCGAAAAGCAACTTGGAAGAGTGTCCATCCCAATGAATTCCAAAACCTTCCAAGCCAATCATGGTTGCCAGTCACACGGCCTTATTTGCACAGGTATCAGGCTAGCTCTAAAGAGACTAGCTGTTCGTGAAGTGTCAGGAACCTGAGCGCCTGTTAGCATTTATGCAACAGCCTTACAATGAGAGACTAAAAAACCAAACAGCCAACGATGACAATGGTAGAGAGTGCATTCGAAATACGGCACTCAAGTAGAGGCTAGTTTACACAGCGGAAGCAGTCCCAGTGGGAAAAGACGAAATGTGCGATTGAACTCACTGTCTAGTATTTCATTTTTTGCCAAAAGTACCTCTCGTCGCAATTCGCCAATAATCTCACGACGCAATAGATCCAGTTCGGCACGAGTTAGTGGGGCCATGGAGGGAACAGTGTTTTGGAGGCCAGTAGGGTTGAAGGAGGCTGTACTGTGGAATATCGGTGGGCACTTTCGACTAAACAATCGAACAGAGTGGGACAAAAAATAGAGTGAACTGACGGAACTTCAACATTGTTACTGAGTATATATCACAGACATGAAATCCGAACGAGTTCGATAAGGCTATTAAGCTCTGTAGTACAGCCGGGAGTCAATTTTATGAGCAAGATGTACAATGAGGCTAAATTTGGCGCCGAAAGTTTTGCTGATGCAATCAGCAGTGGATTGGAAATGTGGATATACACTGACCTGTTGCAGTCAATGCACTGACAAAAAACCGGGAGTGCTGTGTCTACCGAAAGCATTTAAAGTATAAATTTGGCAGGGTACATGGGAGACTTTCGGACAGAAATCATGAACGGAGACAAGTTGACATAATACACCCCCGTAGTACCTGTAAAAAGGATAATCTGTTCGGAGAAAGCAGTTCGACACGCCTTTGATCTCAGAAGTTGTGAGTTGAGGAACCAGTCGGCATCAAATCTCGTGAAGTAAGCATCAGGAAGATCAGACTACTGAAAATAATCCTAGAATGCTGAGATCCAGACTGAGACCCTCAAAACCCACTAAAATCGCAGTGGGGAGGCCGTCAAGCATCCGATCCAGAAAAGCCCAGCTATCGATTGGACGCTCAAACAGTCGATCAGTTCACTAACGGCCGATGATGATGAGTGTTCAGGCATGTCATAGAAGCTGAGACCCACAAAGGTGGGTGGTGTCCACCCAACGCCGATCGGACAGTCTGGACTTAGGGTCAAAAGTGCACTTTAAATACCGCGATCCTCCTTGTAATTTATGCACTCGCTTGTTCGCAATAAAGCCGTTGTGTTCCTTGTTGGTGAGTCATTTTTCGACACTGTAGCGTGGATCGCAGTTATTTACACCAGTAATCAACGTCGCTGAAGGGCCTTTGCCCTCATTCTGCTGATCAGCCCCTCGTGATCGGAAGGTTTGAATTGTCCGGGGTGCGTCTGGCCTACGGTCCCGAACAATGTTTAAAATATGCAACGCCTATCGGCTTCTCAGTGAAAATTACCGTCATCTGTACTGGACTGATTGGCATTCAGACTGACTAACTGAGTGAAAATGTCAAGTAGAAACTGATATTCTTAGAATGTGGACAGAAGGTGTAACACCCATGCTCGACCGTCGGTCCAAAAGGATGCAACCACGCAGTTTAATCGCTTGGAAATCAAAGGTAAAGTGGACTCATGTAGTTTCGTACGAACTAAGTGCGATCTGCTGCGCTTGGAGGTGGCCTTCCTTTGAATGAGGCTGGCCGGGTCAACTGTGCAAGAGCCAAAAGACTACAGGGAAGAATATGAAAGTTCGCTCTGAGCTGAGGTGGTAGTGGTGGCAGCGTTGATCTGTGTAAGTCAGGGGATAATAATAGCCGTCGTTCAGCTGTAAAACTCTGATATGCCACTAGAAGGAAGCATGAGGAATGAAACGCTGCCAAGCTGTCCAAGCCTAGACATGAGCAGTCTAGATACCGGGGTTGGGTCAGAAACATGAACTTTCCGGTCATTAGGTTCACGCATTGACAACTGACCTATCTCGAGCTCGCGTCGGAAAACCGTGAGGTGAAAGAAATCGGAGGTAGTCCAACAAGGAATTGGTGGCAGTATCTCCTAGCCGGAAAAAAACCGTGTTGGACCAAGTAGAAAAGGGAAATACTAGCGAGTAACAAAGAGATGCGAGACACTGGAACCCGATGACAACCGATGGAATAGGTGAACACAAAGAGCTCCATTACGACTCATCAATCACATCGCCGTCATCTACAATAAATGCAACTATCTACACACCCTCATCGCCGAATGGCCATCGAAAGACACCTAAAAGAGCACAAGATCAAGGTCGAGCACTTCGATAAATGAACATCCCGGATTAACGCCAAGGTCATCGACCGTCAACACAATCTGAAAATTCCCCACGAGAATAACAGTTTTCCGATAATAAATGGGCTAACCGTGCCTTTGTGGAACTAATTTTTGAGACTTTCGGACAGAAATCATGAACGGAGACAAGTTGACATAATACACCCCCGTAGTACCTGTAAAAAGGATAATCTGTTCGGAGAAAGCAGTTCGACACGCCTTTGATCTCAGAAGTTGTGAGTTGAGGAACCAGTCGGCATCAAATCTCGTGAAGTAAGCATCAGGAAGATCAGACTACTGAAAATAATCCTAGAATGCTGAGATCCAGACTGAGACCCTCAAAACCCACTAAAATCGCAGTGGGGAGGCCGTCAAGCATCCGATCCAGAAAAGCCCAGCTATCGATTGGACGCTCAAACAGTCGATCAGTTCACTAACGGCCGATGATGATGAGTGTTCAGGCATGTCATAGAAGCTGAGACCCACAAAGGTGGGTGGTGTCCACCCAACGCCGATCGGACAGTCTGGACTTAGGGTCAAAAGTGCACTTTAAATACCGCGATCCTCCTTGTAATTTATGCACTCGCTTGTTCGCAATAAAGCCGTTGTGTTCCTTGTTGGTGAGTCATTTTTCGACACTGTAGCGTGGATCGCAGTTATTTACACCAGTAATCAACGTCGCTGAAGGGCCTTTGCCCTCATTCTGCTGATCAGCCCCTCGTGATCGGAAGGTTTGAATTGTCCGGGGTGCGTCTGGCCTACGGTCCCGAACAATGTTTAAAATATGCAACGCCTATCGGCTTCTCAGTGAAAATTACCGTCATCTGTACTGGACTGATTGGCATTCAGACTGACTAACTGAGTGAAAATGTCAAGTAGAAACTGATATTCTTAGAATGTGGACAGAAGGTGTAACACCCATGCTCGACCGTCGGTCCAAAAGGATGCAACCACGCAGTTTAATCGCTTGGAAATCAAAGGTAAAGTGGACTCATGTAGTTTCGTACGAACTAAGTGCGATCTGCTGCGCTTGGAGGTGGCCTTCCTTTGAATGAGGCTGGCCGGGTCAACTGTGCAAGAGCCAAAAGACTACAGGGAAGAATATGAAAGTTCGCTCTGAGCTGAGGTGGTAGTGGTGGCAGCGTTGATCTGTGTAATTCATTTTGGGCAAGTCAGGGGATAATAATAGCCGTCGTTCAGCTGTAAAACTCTGATATGCCACTAGAAGGAAGCATGAGGAATGAAACGCTGCCAAGCTGTTCAAGCCTAGACAGGAGCAGTCTAGATACCGGGGTTGGGTCAGAAACATGAACTTTCCGGTCATTAGGTTCACGCATTGACAACTGACCTATCTCGAGCTCGCGTCGGAAAACCGTGAGGTGAAAGAAATCGGAGGTAGTCCAACAAGGAATTGGTGGCAGTATCCCTAGCCGGATGACAACTGACCTATCTCGAGCTCGCGTCGGAAAACCGTGAGGTGAAAGAAATCGGAGGTAGTCCAACAAGGAATTGGTGGCAGTATCTCCTAGCCGGAAAAAAACCGTGTTGGACCAAGTAGAAAAGGGAAATACTAGCGAGTAACAAAGAGATGCGAGACACTGGAACCCGATGACAACCGATGGAATAGGTGAACACAAAGAGCTCCATTACGACTCATCAATCACATCGCCGTCATCTACAATAAATGCAACTATCTACACACCCTCATCGCCGAATGGCCATCGAAAGACACCTAAAAGAGCACAAGATCAAGGTCGAGCACTTCGATAAATGAACATCCCGGATTAACGCCAAGGTCATCGACCGTCAACACAATCTGAAAATTCCCCACGAGAATAACAGTTTTCCGATAATAAATGGGCTAACCGTGCCTTTGTGGAACTAATTTTTACGCGTAAACATAGTGAATGGAACTGGCAGACACCAGTGACGAAATAACGTTGAGCTTTTCGGCAATGCAGCAGCCGACGACAAGGCTAGGAAATCAAAACGGATAATTTGTTTTGATTTGGCCACCCTCTTTCTACGCGTTACTTTCCACTCGGTCGGGCACTACCCTGCAAACAGTATCCTTCCAACATAATATCGATCCCGCTGAATGTAAAGAACGTTAGTTATGGTCGTGACTCTCTGTTGGTCAAATCAAAATCCATATAATTTGATAAATATGGATAAGTCTGATTGCATAATTGAACGAAAAAGATCGGGGTAATTTTTTCCAACACTACAGTAACCGAATCAGATGGTTTCGTATCTTCCAGTGTCGTACCCCAAGGCGGGCACACTTCTAGCAGCCAAACAAGGGGCACGGGTCCCTGCATGAACTTCCCCCCCCCCCAGTGACGGCGAATGATGGGAATTCGACTTCCATTGCTGCTTTCATCTAGATGCGGTTTAATCGGTGTAATGCTACAACTGGGGGCGCACTTTTAGGGTGGAAGTACAGAGAAAACGCTCTGCTGAAAAGGTGCTACCTAGGTGTTGCCATCAAGGATGAGCGCATTGCCTAGACCTCTGTTTGAACATACACCTTCCTGGTTGGCACAATGGTGTGTAGAAAAACTACTCATGGTTCGATTATCGCACATTCTCTAGTCGCCTGGGAGAGGTGTTCACTGTGCTCTACGTGACTAGCCTGGTTCTATCACAAAAACGTCGCGGTCATCAGAACGCACAGGGGTGAAATGTGCTTGAGTAAAATACCCTGCTCACTGTGATCTAGTCCATTTGACATTGCTTTGCTTAACAAGAGTAAAACTACTGTGCAGTGCTTCTTCAACGTAGGATTGACCAACAGAATAAGGCTAACACATCAAAAATACTCGCCGTAATACAAACATGGAAAACAAAGAATTCCACACTCACGTTTCCATTAGATTCAGGTCCAGCTGATCTGAATTATCAATCAAAATGCTGGTATAGACCGTTCAGATGGCATTATGTTACACAATCCACTGTATTTATTTACACTACCTGGCCTGAAACCGCCAACCAGACAACCCGAGTGTGCACTGACCAGACAAGGGATAGGTTGGAATGAAGCGGGGAATTAGCTTGCAGCTGTACGATGACAGTGCAGCACACCAATCAATGAATTCGATGAACGTGTTGGTAGCAGGTTAGGAGACAGGCACAACCGGGGCGGCAATGAGGATGAGGGTAGTGAACAGATGTACGCCTGCCCCACACATAGAAATTCCATTATTGTGTGGAATTCAGTGACCCTAAAAGCCAAAGGTTTTTGCATAAACATGATGGAATCCGAGCTGCACAGTCCTAGGTGAAACTCTTCAATTGAGGTTTCATCCTTCAAGTAAAGTCAACCTGTATAAAGAAGCCGAGTAGCGTTCTTCAGCTGTTTCACAGTAATTGGGAATTATCGGCACTGTGAACGTTGAAGCTCCCTAGGACGTCGAGCTCACGACCTTGAGGCCAGCAGCTCAACACTATATCAACCGGCAAGGCTTCACGTAGGCACCGCTGAGATCAGGTGTAGCGGAATTTACCAATAAATCGATAAAGCAGAAGGTACAGAGGGCTTCCTAAAGAAGGTGAAAAAGGCTAAGCGCACAGACAGATGGTAGTTGTTGTATCCACAAAATCCATTCACTTATTCAAGGAATTCTCGCCTAGTGCGGGGGCTGAGACTGAGGAACATTAGGCAGCTGGCTTCGTGCACTACACACTTGGGTTCATTGTCTTGATCAGAGTGCCTGAAGGTTTGTGTAACAGTGATGAAAGATGGGATGACAATCTTTGTGATCCTGAATATTCATCTCTGTTCACGGAATTTGAAAGCAGAAGTAGTGAGTAACAGAGTAAAGTTCCGGTCGTACAAAACACAGTTCGTTCACAGTCACACGGGTGACGAGTCTGAATGAGCGATAGAGGGTTTTGTAAGAAACATGAGAAGCTGAGTATCAGACAGTACGTTATACAAGGCATCCGGCAGGTATCGCACGGCGGAGCAGATTAACATCCGACTGTTATTCCTTGACGACATTATTGTGGGGCGTTGCTCTGTGGGACACAAGAAACATGAGAAGCTGAGTATCAGACAGCACGTTATACAAGGCATCGGATAGGTATCGCACGGCGGAGCAGATTAACACCCGACTGTTATTCCTTGACGACGTTATTGTGCGGCGTTGCTGTGGGACAATTGACGTGCAGTAGTATTGGGTGAAGTGCAACAATGAATACCAGACGTGGTGTATCTACTATCTTTGAGACTAGAAGAAATTAGGCGTCCGTTTATGGATCGGAATCAAAGTTCGACACCAAAGAGCGCTCAACCTTTATGTCAACATGGAGTCCTTGATCGACCAAACCAAGTGATAAATAAGTTATAAACAGACCAGATCATTCAACTCATGGAAGAGTTCCAATTCAGGAGACACGCGGCACATGGACTAGTACGCAGTATTGCTTCCTGGTAATGTGAGTCGAAAGACCGGAACCTATGAAAACGGATGTGACAGATTGGTAGATCAACCAATACCAGTGTAACGGTGTACACTACTGATGAAACGTGTGAGTAGTTTGTGGCACGACCATGCATCTGATGAAAGATTGATACGGAAATTATTGAACAGTTTTATAGTGGTTTGTTCATCGTTGCTTATTATTCAACCATCGTCCAGGAAGGCTCAGAAAGACGCTTGAGGATGCTAACTTCTTCGAAATTCTGTGAGGTCTTCAGTTTCATGTCTGGAAGCTTAGTTCGTGTTTGTCAGTAACACCGCATTCGAAAGTACCTTCCACTCACCAGTACTCGGTCGCATTGCTTATGATCAGACTGTGAATCATGATCAGCCAGCGCTGTGGATGTAAAAGAGGTGCAAAGACTACTGGAACAAGGAAAATCATTCGATGGGTGGAGAGCACCTGGTAAAATCCAATGGAATGAGGGTGAATTTGTAAAAAATGGAGAAACCCTAGTTACAGGGTTGACATCACGTGAAGAACACTGAAAGTTACCGAAGTAAAAAACAACTTACGTCGCTGCAAATTCGGTCGTCTGCTTCGAGGAGGAGATGGCACACTGGAACGCTGTGCGATTTATCGTATTGGGAGGGCTCGATTGATCGACTTGGGGCTGAAACCATTTAGAAGGGGACGATCTGACTAACCGAAACAATGGTGAATCTCAGTATCGTCTCACGCACAACGTGACATGAGACCTACATGCAAAGCAAATTACGGAACATGCGCAAGTGAAAACACAAAGGATTGAGCCCCACAAGTGGCCTACCAATCATCGTAGCCATATTCGACTTGATCATCATCATCATCATCATAATTGTCAGCTGTAATAACCGTACAGTAGTTGTAGCTGCCACAGTTTCGTCCAACGATGATTCGGGGAGGTGGCTTACTTGTCGTACAGTGGTTGTAGCTGCCACAATTTCGTTCACCGATGATTCGGGGAGGTGGGGTAGGTAGCTACGCATAGGAGGCGGAGGCTGATAAATTAGTGCGTAGATACAGCACTGTAGGTGAACTGTTAAGTGGGGTAATGGGGCAGGGAGCTATGCATTGAAGGCAACAGCTTGGATGCATGAGCACCATTGAGGGTGCGACTGGGCCATGTCTGACAATGTCTATAGCCATTGATGTGGCCCGT
This sequence comes from Opisthorchis viverrini, assembly GCF_000715545.1. Lineage (NCBI taxonomy): Eukaryota > Metazoa > Platyhelminthes > Trematoda > Opisthorchiida > Opisthorchiidae > Opisthorchis > Opisthorchis viverrini. The sequence goes on from NW_008751667.1 coordinate 1,992,981, forward strand.
TTCCGGGTCTCCATCCAGAAAGACGGCAATGACCAGCGCAGCTGAGTTTGGTGGTAATGGCTTTTATACTTCGCTGCCAAGTCACCACTTGGCCGCCTCTAGCTCTCTTCCACCTTTCACGGGGTTGTGCGAAAAGAGCCCTTCGAGGAAGTCGGTCGACTGGCATACGTAACACGTGGCCAAGCCAGCGCAACCTATGAAGCGTGATCAGTTCACCTATCGAGGGTGAGTTATTTCTCCCAAATACCATTCGACCTACTTCAGAATTGCTGATCCGGTGTTCCCACCAGATTGGGGCAATGCTCCGAAGACATCGATGGTCAAACACTGAAAGTCTTTTGACGTCCTCGGCGCGCAGCGGCCAGGTTTCTTATCCGTATAGTAACGAGAAACACATTGACGCTCCGGAAATTACAAGAGTGGCGGAATTACGATTCACAAAAGAACCGTAATTTCGGATTGAAAAACAGGATGGACCTGCGTTGGAAGATTAACAAGATGTGTCACACAAAGTAAATGAGTTTGAAGCCGCATCATCGAGTTGCTAAGGTGTATTGCTATTTGCCTCATTTTGGACAAGTCACCAGTAATTGCGATGGGTGGTCGATGTGAGCTTTTGCGGGGCTAACCTGTTCCAACCGGTCTTTCTTAGCCGGGACACAGCATCACTGCTCCCGTAAGCATGATAATGCGAATCCCTGATTGAAATACCCTCCAATCGGGAGGTGATAGCTAACACTACCGTCCACCCAGACAATAGATATCATATTTGGCTTGCCGTTTCAAACTGGTTGTTAGTTGGCGCAACCAACAACCAATACAACATGACATACAATGAAAATCCACTTTTACAACGTTAACTCTCTGTTCTCATCATCTTCTAACCAAGTTCCGGAACAAAGCACATCCCCAGTTTCGAGGTCGTCCCCTATCAGACTGTTTTCGTCCCACAAGAGGGAATGAATTTATCCCCTAGTTAAAGTAACAAATATCTTTGTTATCTTTATTTTTCTCCTGTTGGTGATGAGGTGTCTAAACGATTCACCTAGTGAGTGTCAACTGTGATCAAAGTAGTCTGTTCAACTTCACACTTGAATTGTGTGTTTTCGGTGAAATGAATACTCATACCTCTAATCTCTCAAGCCAGCATCTCCAGCAGAACAACTACCAAAGGTACACGCGCAACAAGTCTGGAGTAATGTACGGCGCATTGTATTTAAACTGTACGCAACGGCAACAAGAAGGAACTTCTGGTAGCGCAACAGGGACTCAAAGGAGACTGGAAAAATGATTGGCTAATGAGCATATATTTTCGACTTGATGCTGACCGATATTCTGAACAATCACGTGCGTGGTAGGCTAACTTCGAGCGATATAACCTTTTGGGTGAAGATTCCGCCTAACACCTCTCTCATAAAATTAGCTGACGTAACTTTACGAGTTAGAGTTCAGTTGCGGTGGCTTCACGGGTTTGCGAACCCTCTGTGTCCACCGTCGCGGTTGTAGTGTGCGTTCGTGCTGAGCTTCAGGTCATGCAGCTAAGGCAGTCAATGTATCGAAACATTGGTGACTCGGTTGTGCTGAGAGTGGGTTTACTGATGGGAAGAACGATAATTTGACGAGCCTTCTACAATATAATGGTGAAAGTGTAAAGATTAAAAAAAACATCATGCACGCCAACTGTACCTGAACAACACCCATCAAGTTCGCGGAGTTTGTATGACTGGCTTCCTCTACCGCATCTAGCGCTTTTCTCCGAGCTTGAATGCGTCGTTGCATCTCACGCATCATGGACGAAACGGCTAAATTATGCGCATTTGATTTCGCAGTCTGGTTAGAATCTTGGCGATGCAGGGAAGGTTTGGATGTATTGCAGGACTCAGGCGCATCGTTTGACCTTAATTCTGTATCGGTTCGTTGTGGGAGAGGTGGTGGAGGAATGTATAGACCAGATGTCGGAGGTTTCACTGTGGAAACCGGCTATGAAAACGGGAGAGTCATATTGCAAAGCATAGCAGGAATTTTGTACATCGACTGTCGACAAGACGAATACAGAGTGATAAATACAGGAGAATGAACAGTGTGGTGGCTATCGTAAGCTAGTGGTTTTCGTTAAACCAACTTGTAACTCATTACATCTTTTACGCTTTGAACCTAGAGAAGTACCGATGTGATGAGTTCGTTTCGTCTGTCAATTGCCAAAAAACGACTTCTGTTGAACAAACCAACGAGGATTATTGGATAGGGACTTAAGTGCGTTGTGTTATGCACCGACTAGCAACTGAAGTGATATTAGCAATGATCAGGAGGAACGATTGAATGCGCACAGTCAACCGAGAAATGCAGGAAACATAATGAACTACTGAAATTCGGGTAGTAGTGACATTTTATTAACAAAATTTCAAGCAGCGAGCCGTCTCACTTTAATCGAATCGTCTTTTAGCGAAATAAACTTATTCGCGTAGCACTTTGGTTTTGCCGGGAGACAAATATGGTAAATTTCCCAATAGGACTGTAAGCACAACCGGACTGTTTGTAAACCGTATCAATAAGGTCACTGTGGGCAGCCGCACTCCATTTGTCTCCGACAACCGTATTTTGAGCTTGGCTACGAAATTACACTCCAAAAGGGACCACAGGACCAACGTCCGGGGAATTTCACAGATAAAAGGTGCTATTCGCATGCTAAACGTCATGGACAACAATGCAGGAAGCCGGTGCTTAAGTGTCATTCGGTAATGAAGGGAGAGGGCTCTAGTAAAATAAGAGGAGAGGGGAAGTGGGGTTTCATAGCTTAAAACCACCGAAGGCGATGAGCCTATATTCCTCAAGATCATCTAAATAAACCCATCTGAGAACTGTATTGAAACAAGACACCATTAGCGTCTTTCTCCCAACAAAAGCTTAACGCACAACAAAACTCAGTCCGGGTAAGGACTGGCAGCATGCCCTACACTGCAAACGGTCACGGGCCATGTACTGCAAGGATTTCAAGTATTTAGCGCCTCATCCATCTGCATAACACGCTCTTTGACGGACAGTCTTTAGACTTATATCGAACTATTCAATCATTAACACATGACAACGTTGTAAGTGTGTACGCCAGCGTAAATAAAACACCGATTTAATTGGATTGCCTGTAAGCCGTTTCATCCCTGTCAGAAACCATCAACAGCGAGCATCTCCCAAATTTTGGGAGAGAGTTTAACCCATAGCTTTCTGGATGGAGGTTGAACACCAGTGCTCGTGGGGTGTGGGCTCGCTGCAGACCGATGTCTGCTGACCGTTCAAAAAATGAGACCCCAAGGGATCAAACGTTTTAGTAACTATAGCCCTCAAGGGCATTACAGCAGCCTGTTGTAAAGTAGAAAGTGAAAAAAGCGTCTTGCGATTCTCGAGGCCGATCGCTTAGTACTCAGGGAGCAATGTTCATCAGTACTGATAACACAATATGTGTCATTTTTAGTCTAAAATGCACCTAAACTCACCGAGGGCTTCGATTTTTGTTCTGCTGACGGACCGGCACCAACTGAAGTGGCTTCCTGAATTGGCATGGTCATACACACTTGAGGAGGTTCGTTAGACTGTGCCAAAACCCGTTCACCTAGTTTTGGTGAGAGTGGTGGTGGTGGGGCATTTGCAACCAGAGTAGCTGGAGACACTGGGCTTTCAGGAGCCGTCTCCGCTGTGTCCGCTAGTCCAGTGAACTCTTCCGTATGATGTACGATTCGATTAATGGAAGAGTCCCGATATGAGGGGCTTGGACTAATCGGCTGCTTGTGAATAAATACTGAAGACGTACGTTCGGAGGCTGGAATAATTTGAAGAGGGGAGTGAGGCAGTCGTTCCGGAAACAGTAAGATTGCCACAAAACACCTACGTGGAACTCAAACACTTACCGTGGTATGAAGAGTGTGTCTCCGTGGCTGCTAACATGAGCGGATATCTGGGGCCGGTAGAAGATGGTCCCAACATTCCACTACCTGTGCTCATACTGCTCGTAAAGCTGGCCAAACTGCCAGATCCCGAATAACCATAACCATAGCCGTAACTGATAGAGGAGGCTGATGACGGAGCCGCTGTGGAACCGGGGCCTGTTGCATAACCCAAACTACCTGAAGAAGTATTGGAGAGCTGTCGACGATGGCTAACCAGTGGGGGTGTCGCAGTCGGCTGGGTGGCCTCAGAATCTCCGGTGAGACTGACAGCAGGTGTAGAACCACCGACTGTCGCGGAATGTGGTTTGGGCGCTGGCGAGCTTGGATCACAAATGTCTAAGCGGTTGTCTGTTTCGCGACAAATTGTGATTTCTCGGCTGAGCGGAAGAGAGGGGAACACAGGGCGACGTGAGACTGTAAAATTAGGCCTAGTGCAAATAAGTTTAAAACTTCTAAGTGACGATCGAACACTGCCAGCTGAAGCAAGTATTCGGATAAAGACCACTGGAGTAGAAAATTTATTCCGTCTGCCTCCAATCAATACTAGCTGTTTGAACACAGTTACCGCCTCCAAGTACATAACCTCTTTTCATTCATAAAAAGGAACTGAAACGCATAGACAAACAGTCAACAGCTAACGAACGCCAGTTGTTCATGCAAACGTGCAGTGACGGATGGTGTATACGGACGATGAGAACCATACTTGAATATAGATCCAAGTACCTCCAAGTCATTAGGGAGTGCAGAACTAAATGCCAGCCACTGACTGTGTCTGCCCCTCACTAAGACCCACAAATTGACGGATCGGATGCCAACCACTGGGAAGACTTCCGACGATTTCAAGGACGGATTGAAGGTAAAGGCTGAAGTACGGGGTTCTCACGCGGTTGAATCGCTACAGCTCAAAATGGCTGCTGGAACTGCAGCTACACTACGAACATACGGCGCCAGCAATGATTTATCACAATGTCTTGTAACCTGCAAAGACATGGCCAAAATGTTGAGGAGATAACCGGCACGGTAACTTTGTGTTGATCCATCATCCTTTCATCCTACCACAAGTTGTTTAGTTCTATAGATCACCTGTTGAGGCACCTGACGATGAGACGCTTTCCGAAAAGAGCCACGAAAGTCCTTTTGTGTCGTGCGGAATCGCCTTCATCTTCACCATACAGCTGATCCATTATCAACACCTCCAACACAAGTTCGGAATAAGTTTAAACATTTCAAGTGGTGGATTTGGGCACATAAACTACTGGGTGATATGGAAAACGGGTACGTAATTGGTAAGGTAGTGAAGTCTTGGTTCCGTGCAATTAATCAGGGTAAACCAGATTGCAGAACATGAAAAGAGAAACACAGGATTGCGGTATGTGGCAACTACTGGACTTGGACAGCGTGGATATGCGTTGGGCTCAAACTGAGAGGACTGTTCGATAGCATTTTCAAGGGGATGCCACGAGCGTCAAAGTAGTTGCTGAATACGGAGGTGTGTAAGACATTCCTAAAGATTCCACTGCATTTACAGACGACTTAATGACCTATCTGTAAGACAACAGCCTGTCTTAGAAAGACCAGGGAAGAAGAGTAGGTCCGAAAGGAGAAACACAAGCATCAATGAGATTTAAGGGCACAAATAGCACCCTTATTTGAAAAGGATGAACGGAAAGTTGTTGGACTTTGGCAGACGGGGTCTCGGAGAGATGCGATCGTCTGAGGTGATTGATCAGGATGACTCCGAGGTACCTGATAGACGCACTGGACGGTGACGATAAGCTGTCACCGAGGTCTTGAATACTCAAACCAAAAAACGTCACCTGTGAGTAATGACCGTTATGTATGGATACAAAAGTGACAGTTTTACGACCCCCGCACAAAGTTCACGTTGCTACATGGCTGCAAATGTTTCGGACGATTTTATTGGATAATTGGTGGATTTGTTTTTTGGAAACACTACGCTTTTTAACTCAAAATCTTTGTCCGACCAAAATTGCTCGCGTTTTATGTAAGGCAAACCAAGATCCCATTCTACTGTCAGCCTAAACCCGCGAGGTTTCGCTTGTTATGTGGGTCACTGGGGGTCAGTTACATGAAGTTGAGCGGGGCATAGGGTCTAGTTCTACCGGTTCACCTATTGTAACGATTCATCTTGAGCGTCATTAAGATAAGATTATAATAATAAAAATAATCGTTCAGCTGTAACACCCTCTTGATGCCCAGCTGCCATGCCACACGAAGGAAGTACAAGGGCTGGACTGCCAGGTTGCCAGAGCGTAGACAGGAGAGGTCGAGAGCCAGAGGTCGGGTTCGACCACGGACCTTCCGGTCAGTAAATTCGCGCTCTCACCCCCTTGAGCGTCATTAACAATTTTTGTTGGTCTATGTGGGTGAACTTTCGTTCAGAATGTATTTAGAACCCGTGGGGGGAAAATCAGGTCCAGACCACTGAAAAAGCATTTTGGAAGGGTGTACAGTAAATTTTCACATTTGATGGGAGTTTAGAAAGGTATCTCCATGAGATAAAAAACGATGGGATATTGTACAGTCAAATATCGATCACCCCAAACGTTGTCTTCCACCATAGAGGCCAAGATGGCTCAAGTGGTTAGAGCACGAATATACTGACCAGAAGGTCCGTGGTTCGAACTCAACCTCTGCCTTTCGACTTCCCCTGTCTAGACTTTGACAACCTGGCAGTATCCCAGTCCTCGTGCTTCCTCCGAGTAGCACGGCAGCTAGTGCTACAGCTGGGCGATTTTTTTGTCTTTCGCCATCAACAGATCGCTGAAGCCTTCGTAGCTGGTTTAGTGAATGCCTGTTATCCAATTTCAGTAAAAGGAGTTTCAAGGAGCTCCTGCACATCACGTCTGACAATACAGACAACCGGTTTTCAGTTTATGTCGTAATAGTTTACTACAAAACGACTTTAAGCGAGTAGGTACGGTCAGGTAACATAACGAGAAACTGCACCCTGACGAAAAAAAGACGGGCCCGTGTTACGAAGTACAGTTTTCCGGTAGTAGTTCGCGAGGACAACACACACACGGTGGAAAATACCGAAGGTTTCATCACATTTGTACACTAATTGTGAACATTCACTTTATCGACCAAGAAAATCAAGGTACTCTCTTTATGATACAGTTTTTAACAACCTTCGTAAAGGTACAGTGAGTTTTTTCCGCATCGACGGAGCTGAATGTTCCATATATTTGAGTACCTGGATTCGGTACTATGAGCCGGCATATTGATCCTCAGGTTCAGTCATCTAATTCGCTACGAATGGGTGACATATGTGACGTGATATGATTCAGTATGATCAGCCACGGGACCGTGGGCAGACGAACATCTAGCGGAGAAGCGTATATGTGAGATGAAATGCCTTTCTCCTGTTCTAATTTCAGAACAGCGGCAATATGGCTGATAGTCTAAGGGGCTACATGGAAACAAATTGATCTCCACTGTAAATATTAGACAGATGGAGGTGCATTGGTTGACAAAAAATGGTCACTGAGAAGGAGTTGCGGGTGAGAAGCACGCATCTGAAGGGGGTTGCTTCACGGTAGCACACTAAGCGACACTTCGGTTATTACTATTTAGAGTTTCTATTTTAACCGGTTGTCTCGTGTGTGTGGCGACCGTGAGAAAGCGACCATGCTTGGCAGTTTGTCAAACAGAAACCAACTGAATTACAACCCACTGCAGTGTTGGTCGTCCACCTCTCCGTGACTACGACCAAGGAGGTATGGAAGAATAGGAGGTGATAAATTAGTCGCGGTGGGAAAAGGCGCCGCAAAAATGACCCGCTACTGAGGAAATGCCTAGCTGACAGTATTGTACACATAATCGCCCACATGATACAGTCAAGTTCCATTGCAATAGCCCGTTCTCAGTAATGCGTCAATTATCAATCGATCCTAACCGAAAGCAGACATTTTTTGAATAGTGATCGGACGGTGAGCGTCTAAACCAAATAAAGCTAATCAAACATCATAATCGGGCTCCGCAGTGAGATCCCTGAACTATGGCTCTGATTCACATACAAGGTTAGCAGAGGATTCAGGCAATCACGAGACAAATCCCTGGTTTATTGCGTTCTTTAGCTGAAGGTGCCACCTAAAGGCTGCCGTAGAATTCAGCTGAGCTGATGAGCAAGGTTCCGAAGTATTGATCTGTACAAACGGATCGAAGAGAGACAGATCGAAAGCCGCTCAATTTGATCAATCCTACCGCATTACTTGATAATCTTAGTGATGAAACCGCGAAACGTAGTTGAGCAATCAGGACCAACGGTAATGAATGAAATCCATCGGTTGAGAGACGAAGCACCTGACAGACGGACCGCTTGCAACCACTTCTCACGCATGACCTGTGGTCATGTGTTACACGTGACACGAACATATTGGGCTTGGACTAGTGGGATACTGCACCACAAAGAAGCAAGTGAGCGATCGTAAGTCGGCTATCGGGAGTGGGCACTTGAAAGATAGAAGCAATGAAACAAGCCAATCACGTGAAACCTGATGAGCAGGATCACGACACAAATCCGCCGGTATAATTGTGCAAGGAAGTCCCCTCACGGTACAGTACATTGAATGCGCTGAGCGTCTACCGACGAATCATACCGGTTGACTTGGATAAGGTTAAACACATGAGAAAAAAGTTGTACGCATATTAAGCTTTCCAGTACAGCATTCGGATGACAGTGCTTACGTTTGCATAGGCAAGTTACACCTGGAGCCTATGCTTTGCTGTCATTTGCGACGTGAGCTACTGCAACTTTGTAGATAGGCGTCATTCCGTCCCACGTTCCTCACCGTGGGAAGTTGTGGCTTTCAGACAGTCGAACACAACATACTGTGCATTGGTCCAAAACACAACCATTGGCGGGGTAGATATGAAACTAGATTCGCTAGTGGTAGTGTACACCAGAAAGCAACACACCACTGTGCATTGTCAAGATACCGCAGCCTGGGCCATTATCAAACGATCCACGATCCTATCAGCTGGCAGTACCATAGAGGTGAACTCTTTTGACGGATGTCTCGTATTATCCTTACCAGCGAACGACAGCCAGGGACTAGATGTGCTAGATACGATGGTTCGTGTTACTACAGGCCTTAATCTACCCACCGTGGAGATGGCGAAAGCCACGAAGTCGACGGATAGGTGGTTATGCCAATTCAGTGTGGACAATAATGGTGGCAAAGCCATTAAGTGATGATGCGGATGCTTGACAACTTGTGGGAATGCATCGTAACAGGAGCTAGATAGTTGAAAACCACAGGAATGGTGATGATTCAAAGAGCCTCAGGAATACAAGCAGCACATAGCAAGGTGACTGGTCAGTGATTGAAAGTTTCGCTTACGAATCAATTATTGATCGTCTCTGATACGGTTATACACAAGCCATGACACATTAAAAGCGTTCGGTTGGGTAAACAGTTCTCTGAAGTAACGTTTTCCGTGGACTTTCGAAAGCTCGTCCATCTGAAGCAAGTTGGTTCTGTCAAAAACCACCCAAATTTTTTTGGCATTAACAGTCTTGACCCATATGATGTTCCAGATGCATAAAGGTCAAAGGCAAAAAGTCGCCTAAACGAACTGGACGTGCTTTTGGAACGTGGTGGGATCGAGCACAGGATGACAGAGTAGAGTTTGCATTAAACAGAGAAGCTGATTTCACATTGAAACGCGAATTGTTATATCCTATTCTGATTGCAGCAAACAACTTCGTATTTCCGATTGCGGCCAAACCGTCCCACACTGAAGTTGGGGCGATCACGCATCGTATAAGGAAGGACCTATAATCACCGCCGACTAAGGTAAGATCAGGTAATCTAATCTGAGAAAAGGTGAACGAAGAAGACAATAGTAAGGAAGGAATAGGGTCATAAAAACGAACGAAATCAGTGTGATTAAAAATGTAGACGGACTGTGGGCGTTAAATTGTTGAATTGCTATGCAGACGATGGAGGAGTGTATTGGGAGATTCGATCCATGATACGGATGTGTGTGGAGAATTTTTCCAAGAGACGACTCCTTCAGAAGGGGCCACTTTTGGTTCCACTCTTGACGCCTCTGTCGGGCTTCAAACCATCTACCAACTTGGATCAGGAACTGCCTTTTGAGACGTATTTTCGTCAAAGGTGGGAAATGCTCCGCGCTTCGTTGGCCTGGCGGACTAACATGCTTTTTTCTTGATCAGAAAAATCCAAACACTCGGTGCATGTGATACACGTGAGTCAAAGGAAGGAATTAGTGACAAACCCAGCCGTTTGTTGCGATCGGGACCTTATCTCTGCCGGTATAATCCAGATTTAATCGACATGATGTGACTCCCATCGCTGACTCATATGATTCATCTGTAGTGTGCAGAGATCACTCACGCCACCGCGTAGGTCGTCCGACTTTTCAGTGTCATGCCGCGGTTGACATGGTCGCCTCTGTTAGTTTCAGTTTTACTCATTTGGAGGCAATGCTGAGATCCCATCGGCTCATATTTGATGAAAACTAGGAGCTTCCCAATCTCATCCGTAGCACAGCGGCACATTCAGGCGATTTTTTAAAGGGAGAACAATTGCATAAGAAATGTAGGCCGAGATGGTGTTTGTTCGGAGGCCAGCCGTCCCTAATAACCGAAAACCACACCATTTGGACGGATGTGTCACGTGCAGGGCACGGGCCAAACGAAGGCATGCCCTGATTGGTCAGAATGCCAGCCAATCCGAGTCGAGCATCCTTGACTCGACGCTTCTCGCTCCCTCACGGAGATTCTGGTACGATCTTGTGGAACACTCGGTGACTACACTATAAATACCGTTGTAATAATTTTCCTTTGTCTTCATAAAGGGCTGTGTGGAGCTACCGTGCCTTTTGATATACTATAGTGGGCGGAGCAGGAAGCCAAGGGACCGATACAGAGTTGCACTACCGTTCAGCAAGACACAATATTACAGTTGAAACGACTGATTGGAATTACGAAAACCTCCGGGTGAAACTATTCCTGTGAGTGGCTGGCTTCGCATGTGTGAAGGGTTTCGCTCTCATTTGAGCTAACCACCGGTACTTATTCTGACCTGATCATGTTATCCGGATGTTGCCTGGCTATTGTAAGAGGTAATCGCGTGTGCCGAAGCATCAATCCAAAACATTCAACCATAAGGGGGTGATGACATGACTTTCAGACTAACTGCTTCGAAATATGGGACAGTCATTTGTCAAAAGACAACGAACTCTCTACTGATACAGCGAAGGTGCATGCTTCCACCAGACTGCAAAATCCCAAAAAAGCAGGTATAATTATTCAATAGACAAGAGCAGATTCCAAACCTATGAGTGGCAGTCTGTCTGGTGATTCACTGGTGTCACGCCCATCGGTGTTGGACAGTCACGATGTTACTCCATTTACAGGTTACTTTGCTTGTCGTCAGATGGACGCACCTATACTGCCCTTCGGTGTTTACAGATGTAAAAGTTGCTATGTTTAGTCACACACGACAACATCTCAAGACGCCGTAATTGTCCTTAATGTTGTCCTCAAGAGTTTGTTCGCTGCGGTCTAGCCACGGCTAACGCAATTAAAACAATTCCTTTGATGTGAGAAACTGCTCATAGGGTTGTTGAAAATGCTTTCCCGTTAGTACCAACTTAAGTTACAAATGAGTGTAGTTCACCAGGCCAGGAACTCACTAGGCCATCAACTTGGGCTTCGCTGTGTCCGTTGCCAGACTAGGCATTCGATTAGTGACGAAAGGGATGAAAAACAGCTTCAGAAGGGAAATCAATACCAGTTGAGCACCAGCGAAACTGAATTTTTTTTCTACCTTATAACCCAATACAGACGGCTTGATCTGAGTCGAAAATGAAGTAGTTTATGAATACGAAGGTGCATGAAAGGCATCCACATGTGGGATTGGGTAGCCGGTAGAGAACAGTACGCGACAGAAAAGCTCGGTTATACGACTGGATGGATGCGAACATACTGTTGGACCACAGTGATAATGGGTAATCGTCCAGCTGTGACACCCTTTCGGCGCCTAGCTGCTACACCACCCGAAGGAAGCACGAGGGCTGGGATAGTGCCAGGTTGTTCAAGCCTAGATAGGGTAAGCCGAGAGGCGGGTTCGAGCCACGGGCCTTCCGGCCAGTAAATTCGCGCTATAACTACTGAGCCGTCTCGCCCACTTTGATGCTTAGTTAAATATTTAGCGATTGGGCGAAAATGTATGCACATCCAACCGTTGATTTGCAGCAAACTACATGAGTGCTAAAGAAGTAAATAGTCAGCAGCCTGGAATTGCTTTTTTCACAGTCGATCCCCGTCTTTGCAACGTTTAGGCCTCGTTCAAACAACTGGTTCAGTGATTCACAAAGGACCTGATGATTACCAAGCAATATGCTTTGAAGTCTACAGTAGTTTTACACTAAAAGTATCGTTAGATCCCAAAAAACCCAAGTGTCACGGAGTTTTTCGACCATTATTGGGAAATGAGACTCCACGCGTTCAGTAGTTGCAGGATCTGAACACATTTTCAACATAATGGCATGAAGGAATATTAATTTTGAACGTTCGGTGGGCACTTTTCTCCTACAGATAACGCACGTGACGCTGTCAGGCCAACCATAGTGTGAGACTATACGAATTTACCGATGGAGACGATGGTACAGGTGTACCGGCGGATACTACTGATGAGGCATGCGAGTAGTGTATGGTTTTCTCGTAACTCCGCCTCGCGTCCAACGGAAGGTGGGGTGTATTACAGAACCCGTGACACTACTTTTCAGCGTTCGTTTACAATTGCTTGATAGTCAATGAATATCCACGAAAGTTCAAGAAGACGCGTGAGGATATTCAGTTTCTAAAAATAAGGTGCATATGTGATGTTTACTTTCCTGTCCAATAATTTGTAACTGCTTAGTTAGTGTTTGCTAATAAACGACTTCGCGGCGGAGGACTTTCCTCTTTCTCTGTGCACGTACGTCTTCCCCAATGCACCATCGTGACGTGTCGTGCTTCCGTAAGTTTATTCTTATACGTCCTTTCTGTAAATGTCTTCGTATTTCGTGTCTGCGGTCGATTGAAAAATCAAAGGAAAATATTAATGGTTCGCAATTTATTATCCAGACATAATCGACCTAGGAGACCCATTGTTTCGCAACCTGCACTGATTACCAGAATGCCATAGGTGATTGACGGAGTTACTTAAGGTTTATCCCGAGTGCATTAAATGTTTTATTTCCGATCCCGGTTATTTATTCGAAGCAGAGCGTTGTTCTATATATAACCAGACTGTATATACGATTAGTATGATGTTTTGTCGCAAGGCGGAGAGGAAAACAACTACCAGTCGAATGTGACGTCATTTGTAATAGAGCTTATGGGTGGATCGGGGGACCGGTGGTTCACAAGTCGTCGAAGGTAGACGTGACAAAAAGAGCTGAACGACCGATCATAGCCCAGATTCAGTAGGCCAATGGAAATAGCTAGCTCATTCAATCTCCCACTCATACGACGAGAATGTAGCTGAATGGAAGAACCAACTACACATTTGCCAGTTGGTGTGAAACCAGGTTCGCCATTTCTATGAATCTATTCGAATTTCACACAGGATTTGTTCGGTATGCAAGTGATGGTCCCATGGTCCCCGTTGACAGACAAGCTGCACGAGCTTGATTTCCTCACTATCCTTTGACAAGCGAGTTTATTAGCCCGTTTGGCGATTCAGTTGATTATTGTGAGTGCACATCCCACAGCTTCTGGAAGCTGGTCTGTCACACATGTCCGTTCTCGTGAAATGCGTGATTCTCTAGCAGAGAAGGATGAAAAGCAGTGTTGCCTATTGACCTAGTTCAGAGACGCCAGTATGCATACACTCCCTGTTCAGCCTGTGATCTCTCTCTCTCTCTCTGTGTGTGTGTGTGTGTCTAGAAGTAAAGTGCGACAAAAGTTCGCCAGAAGATCAACGTTTTCGCGACTCAACCAACTCTACTCAAAACCCTACACCTGGAGTGAACGCTCCAAAGCGAAACGCGGTTGTTGAAGGGCCGAATTTTGTGACATCAACTGAAACCTCTTCCCAGGACTGAAAAGAAGACATTCTGCTAGTTCTGTTGCACCCCCAAAGAGAAGACACATCGATACCTTAGTTTCGGCAGCGAGTCACAAAACGGTCGACATCTCCGTGGTAGATTTGTGACACGATTGTGGGCAAGATCCAATCTGAGATGACAGGTGAATTAGAACACTAGCAGCCTGGGACATGTCACATGATAACAATACGATGAGATGAGACAACTTCCATGTGTCATAGAAGAAGCGAGAGTTCAAAACGTATTGATCTGCCTATGGTTACTTAGTATTTCTGAGTAACGTCTACTGCAAGCAGTGCAATGATTCTTAGTTGAGAATGTCTTGGAAACACAAACAGCTTTGGTGGCCCGGCTGAAGCACTGGTACTTCTCAACAAAGTGCATCTATTCACATTGATTGAAGTGAAAAACTTCACGCAAAAACTCTGTTAACCAATAACGGGCGTCACAGTGGCATCATACAAGCCTATCCCTAACCAGAAGGAAATAGCTGTGTCCAGGAGACATTTTTTGTCAGTCTCCATGGTGTTTCCTCTTGGAACGGAAGCATAGTTATTCGTCGGTTTTCTAGCGTAATTTGGTATTGCGAACTTTCACGTGAATATCTATTGAAATGACACAAAGGAAACAAAAGTAAGTAGTCTACTGGTAAAACTTTTACTTCTGGTGAGTCCGCATCAAGGCGAGGGCACTGGGTCAGGGTTTCGCTCTTATCAGATCTCATTAGTAGTGCATATTCTTGACTGTGCCGGGGTTTGAACATCTGTCCTTCGAAGCACAATTGGACACACCAGGCTTATTGCGTTTGAACAAGCGAACCTATTCACGCTTGGGAATGTCCGCGAAATTTGTGAGCAAAATCCGGTCCGCATAGTCACATACTTCTGATAGTGTATCAGAATCTCCCTAAAAGTGATGTATAAAAAGAATGTCTACTCTTCCATTTTCGTCCAACTTCCTTATCGAAGAAATAATGAGAAGAACGCTGGAGGGCCTCCAAAACCCCGGTGTTCAAACTGTTGCCAGCGAGAGCCTTGTGGAGCGGGAGTACGCAGAGGACATCGGTCCAAACCTTCGAAGTCGAACACAAAGCGCAAGCGATACACTGACCACCGTACATAATTAGAAAACATACATCTGGTTGTGCAGCAGGTACTTTAGTCAAGGGGAGATTCAGCACTGTCAACTGAAGTCACGTGCTACACATGCCGAAACATCGTCTAGCGAGATGTTCTCCGTGCCTCTTTCAGAATGCCGCAAATCGTGAGGTGGACAACGTGACATGGGAGCGGTGTGAAAAACATTGCGGAGAGTTCAGATATTGTTGGCGATGTCTGCCTTTTAGGATAGAGTCCCCGTGACCCACCTGGGTTTGGCCGAAGGAATTAAAACAAATCGCGGGTAAACTACGTCAGTGGCGTTTGTGTTGTCAGTTTCTTTCCAGATTGTCTGATTAAGTGCCTGGATGCGTGGGAGCCTCAGGATGCTTGTAGCAGGAGTCCTCACTCGCCCACTGTTTTCCCTTTTCACTTAAGGCCCCTCAAACAACTAGATAAATATTGGAATAAATTAAATGAATTTGGTTCGTGTGGCAGTCAAGAACCCGTATCAACATTGATGCTACTGTCTCTGATGATGATGACGATGATGTCAATGACAACGTATCAGCGTTGTATTGCTACCTGAAGTCCTGACAGGCAGGAGTTGGTGGATCGCCGTTCTTGGATTTGGGCAAAAACAATCACGCAACCAAGGCTTGGACTCCTTTGACTGTTCAGACGTGATAATCCAAGTGTGTCCAGACTGTACCGATGGAATAGTGGTAACAGGCTGGCAACGTGCGTCAGATGTGCAGAGTTCACGAAACTGACTGAGCTACTGGAAACTAACGCCACACACGCAACTTACCGATCCTTATTGGAACAGGTTCTCAGCGGCGCGTGGGCGCTCGAGTTGGGAGCTGGTTTGGACAACGGGATTGCGTATTCGCCTTTACACTCCAGTCCACCGTTGAAATAGTACTGCTGCTCTCCACGTGAAGCGGGTTGTTCACCATCACTGGATTGAGAAGCTGGGGTGACTAAAATGGTGCAGTTTTTATTCGGAGCTAGCGCATGACTGGCTGAATTGGTGCCGACTCGAGACTCATTCGACGGATTGGTTCGGTCTGCAGGGTCCTCCCCGTTGCTGTGCTTTGGTCCGGCAGTCGGGAAGGATCGCTGAACCATTGTGTGATCACCTGCCTTCTGGTCAGTCTTTGTACGAGTAGAGGAAGGGACAAGAGAAAAAGGAGAAAGGAGAGAACATGTGTAACACAATCGGTACTGAAGCGTAAAAAGAGGAAGTGGTGAGTTAGGGACTGGCACAGACAGAACCATAGGCCATAGCAAGCAGTTGTCCATCTAGTCACATCAAGTAGGCCTCAGTAACCTTGGAACAATCAAAATTATTATGGGCTGCTTGACATTAAGTTCACTCTTGAGAAAGACAGCAACATATTTGGCGGTTGCGTCGAAAAATCGTTCGGCTGTAACACTTTTTCGGCGCCTAGCTGTCATGCCACCCGAAGGAAGCACGAGGGCTTGGATGCTGCTGGGTCACCCAAGCCTAGACAGAGGAAGTCGAGAGGCAGAGGTCTGGTTCGAACCCCAGACCTTCTGCTAAGAAATTCGCGCTCTAATCACTGAGCCATCTCGGTTGCAAAGCCTACTTGTCCTCAGTTAATCACTCACCGAGGATGTAATCCCTGTTCGCCAGAGCACAGTGTCTGATAGGGACCATATATTAGTCGTACAGTGGCTACATCTGTTACAGTTTCGTTCAACGATGATTTTTGGGGAGGGGCGGTAGCTGATGTAATTGGTGCGTTAATACTTGGTTATGAGTGGGCTTTTCATTGGAGCGATTTGGAGAGGAGCTATGCATTGAAGGCAATAGCCAGGCTGCACCAGCGCCATTGAGGGCGAGACTGGACCATGTCTGGCGATGTCTATAACCACCGATGTGTCCTGTCTCGGTGTCCTAATCCAGAAAGACGGCCACGACCAGCGCAACTGAGTTTGCTGATAATGGCTTTCATACTTCGTTGCTAAGTCAGTGTTTGACCCCTTTTGACTCGTTTTCACCCTTCATATTGCTTTGAGGAACTGGCTCTTCGACGAAGTCGGTCAACTGGCATACGGAGAAGGTGACCAAGCCAGCGCAAACTATGGCGTGTGATCAGCCCACCTATCGTGGGCGAGTTACCTCTTCCAAAAACCATTCGATGTACGTCAGCATTACTGGTCCGGTGTTCCCACCAGACTCTGGCAATGCTCGAAAGATATCGATGGTCAAACAGTGATGTTGTCGGCACGCAGCAGCTTGGTTTCTGACCGACACCGTCAGGTCACCCACATCCAGATAGGAACAAACAAAAGGCCAAAGATTGATCATCATAGGCTTTCCGTTAGGTAGCTGGCGCCTTGAACTGTTTTAGGCGATACGCACGTGCCAATGATGCTCCCGCACAGAATGGGTCAACGATAGCATCGGGAAGAATGTTCCTCATTAGGTGGTCAGAGCGACTGACTGCCTATTGACTCACCAAGTTGACAGAATACACGGAGAAGTAGTAGGATTATTTGAGTCCAATATATTTGTAAGTAGTACGTCCGTGTCAGTGTGAGAGTCACATGAAAACCTCACTGAGGGTACTGACAACAGATATTTGTGTTAGGTTAGCCCCAGGTCCCCGTCCCCATTTATCTCTCATCTTTTCAGTATAAGACTTCCTTTGAATTGAATTGTCGATGATGATGATGATGATGACGATGAGGAACAGACTACAACGCACACAGATCAACTGTATCGTGACATTGGCATAGATACAGTTAATAGACGCTAATTGTTGGAAGGAAGCAACCTGATATCAAGGTGATCGTGAAAAGTCTGAGTGATGTTCAGAAGAGCATGGTGGTAGGAATGAGTTACTGTTACTAGGCCCACAAAAAAGGATGAGTAGAGTCAATCACAGCAACACCAGTTTCTTGTGCTGGAGGCTAATGAGACGGATAGGGAACGATACTGAATAGTGCTCACTTACCGGGACTGGGGCGGGACTCTCCAGTTTCGTAAGGACCAGATTAACAGTTTTCATAAACGCTTGTGCATCCTCAGTGTCGGGAAAATGCAGTCCATATACACGTAGAGTGATAGGATCACGCCATTCTTGAAACTGCCCGTGGGACTGGTACTCTAGTCCAGCTTTGAGAACCGAATTGACCACGATCTGTGGGATACACAGTTAGGGGTGTGAGATGGTGATAAAAAGCGATAAGAAACTGTAGGGAACATAAAGGTGTCGTGTAATGGAACGGGGAAAACAAGGGCATCAACTATCAGAAGACGAACAGCAAAATAAAAACGCATACATTGTGTTTGACTAATTGTTGTCTGAGTAGCTGGGTTTTTGACCCCAGAAGCCTTGGGGTCAGCGCATCGACCGCACTGAGGTGAGAAACTGTGACAGTAGGTCACGTGCTTTCCACACTTAAGAAGCGTTGTAGAAGAAAATACTCTGTTTATGCCACAATTTCTCTATATATCGAGGCGATACAGTTGAGCTACTTCATGTATTCGGATACCAAACCAAATAGTTATTTAAATACTGGGAGTTATGGCCGAGACGTCCATTTTATGACCAGAACTAACGTGGTCATTGACCTCATACTAAACAAAATTAGATCGACCTCGCGTGAGAAACAGAACAGGAATATACACCCATTTGCCAATTAAGTTGGTATTAAGGGACCTATTGAAAGAGGCAGTGGGATGCGTTAATTGTCAAAGCCTCCGCACAGTGCTCTTCGCAAGGCTTATTTTTTGATTGGCTGAGTCTGGTCATCAGGGCGTGCAGACCAGTTTCAGAATAGCACGTCCAATTGTATTATAGTTCGTTTTTACGATGCATATCCTGCCAGCAATAGGCAGGGTTGCGCTCACTAACTCGTTGGCGGATCAAAAAACGATCATAGAGACGGACTTGAGCATAGATCGGCTTCAATTACAGGACACAATCTCCTTTGTAATAAAGATTTTTTGATGATGGTTGCACACTACTAGGCCGTAAAAACGCCTACTATCAAGTCTTCATGGTCACAAGATGGGTGTAGAACTGACAACGGCCAGCTCAGCGGTTCAGGCACGAATTTACTGACCCGAAGGTTAGAACTTGGCTGTTCCTGCTCCGGCTTGGATAGCCTGGCAGCACCTCAGCTCTCGTGCTCAATGGGGGTGGGATGGCAGATATGCTGAACGATTATTATCACTATTATCATTATTACCACTCTTGCTAATATGATTGGCGACGGCAGCTGTTCTACTGGGCTAATATCTAATGGGCAATATAGCACGATGAAGTCCGGATCAAGCAGTGGTCAGAGTCAGGATCGAAGGAAGGTTTACCGAAGGGTGAACGCACCTAGCAAGGAAAATCCATAGAAAATTTACCTCACTGGCAGAAACAAAGTTGGCCCAAACAGCCACATTACCAAGATGTGTGTTATGACAAATCGCATCTGAAAAGCAATGCACCGTTGGACGGTAAAATGCATAGTATTATCACAGGAAGGTCACATTCCTGAAAGCAACCACTGAATGCCCGAAATCCACCGAGACTCTCAGCTCCGCTAGATGTTGATCAGACAAACAACACCCCCTCAATATGCAGCGCGTCACAGCCTTGTATCAAACCCAGACAGCGCGAGTCAGCGTTGATCAAGGTCAGACAACTCAGCTAGACGGCATGCGTCAGCACTGGACCAAGTTAGACACTGTCCCTCCAATAAATCGCTTGAGACCGTTGTATTTTCGCTCTCGCACGCACGCACTCGCTTGTTCGGAATATAGCCGTTGTGTTCCCTTCTGTGTCTTTTTTTGGCAACTAGGCACTGGAGCGGGTCAGCAGCAGATACCACAGTTTGGCGAATCAGCAGATATAAGAAGTATACATACACTGCGAAGTGATTCAATACGTCCCATATTTCGATACTCCATTCTCCAGAAATTAAAACTGAAGACACTGCCCAAGACAGAAAAGGTGTGCAACAACCCTGTGATGATACCAAAGGAGTGGCTCGAAACACAATATGGGTTTCCAAGGTTTGAACTACACCCAAAGTTCAGTTTGACTGGAAACCGCAAGCCAATAGTATGGTTGTTTCAGCTGTTACAATTTCTTTCGAGAGAAAGAATAGGAGACAGTATGACATTACGCTAGCCGGATTATTATGGTTGAGAAAACTAAGCTGGGAAGGTGGTGGGTTTGAGGCGTGAGCCCTTCCTGCTGCGTATTTGAACGTTTATCAAAGCTACTAACATTTGACGTGTCTCGTGCAATTCGGGGGTTGAGTTTACTGGTCGACATAGTTCACTTTCAAGCTATAGACTGATCATACATGGCTAAGTGAGAAGCGCTCACCGAGCAGACGACTTTGACATACCAGGTAGGTGGGCAAACCAACGTAACCCATGGGGATGTGAGTAACTCGCCCGTCATGAGCAAACCGGTCATTCTGAAGACTGTAGGACACAGCTCAGCCATGTCGACCTGATGTTGCTACCGCATAACGGCGACGCCCCGCGGAGACGTACCGTTAGACGCGGGAAGTCTTGGTATGTCTTCTGTGTCTAAAGACAGTACGCACCATGCTGCTACGGTGTACGGCTGAAGAACGCGCCGATGTCAGATCTGCAAGTGTTGCACGTGTTGGAGAGTTGGCAAAAGTTGAATTGGCCCTCTCCGTTCGAGGAGTTATCTTGCAAGGGTCAACCGAGACCCGTGTACATGTCCGGAGAGTGGACTTACAATTCAATTTATCAGCTATAAACCGTGTACCATAGGCACATTGATTCCAGGTGCTACAGTTTCGATCACAGGAAAACGGGAGAGTGTGGACATACAGCCAAGCCTTCAAGGCGATAGCACGTCTGATTAGTTCGAGAACTGGGTAGCTGCGCCTTGAAGGCGATAGCTTTCACGCACGAGCGCCATTGACTGCGCGATTGGGCCGTTCTTGCCAATGTCATTAACCACTGGTGAGTCGAGTCACGGGGTCCCTATCCAGGAGAACTCACGGGGGTTAACTTATCCATCACGTCGACTGGTTCACCTGAAAGCACGAGAAGTGCTTTGTAATTTTTAGGAGTGGAAGCAGGCGGTTTGACAGAGGTCTCATGGCGACAAAGTTAAGAACTAGTGCTGGTCAGAAGAAGGCCATCAGTGGGTGGCTGTAGAATTCGGAATAAAACCGGGCGAGTAATTTAGATGTTCTGAAGTGATCTCGAGAAATGCGTGAGTCATTCGTTCCTTCATCAGATAAACGGACAAATAAATAAATAAATTAGCTGATTAAGTAACTTGTTCTAGTCGAACATCTGTACTCTGTATTGACAACGCGGCGCGATATCATAAATTCAGCTGTCTTGAAGAAAATCTTAAACGGTCTCTCAAAAGTACTCGCACACTCAAGACTATATCACCACACAACAACACCAGTGTTGAAAACGGACGCTTCAATGTCGGGATAGATACAGCCTACCTGATTGTCCGGTTGACGCCATCCAACTATCCGAAACGCGTCAAAACCCTTCTGCTGCAAAACTTGAACCCACGATATGGCCCGAACACCACCACTTGGAACCCAAGTACGCTGCTCCGAATTGAACACCAACACAAAGGCTCGCGCAGTCGCAACAGGCGTCTCGCTGTGGAGAAATTATAAAAAAAACTCCATTGTCAAAACTTCTATTGGTTTAAAAAGTTCTGTGAAAATTAGATATTAACAGGTACAAACTTTTTTCTTTCGTTCAGCTGTAGCACCCTTCCGGTGCCTAACTGCGATGCCGCCAGAAGGAAGCACGAGGGCTGGGATACTGCCAGGTTGCCCAAGCTTAGACAGGGGAAGTCGGGAGGCAGAGGTCGGGTTCGAACCACGGACCTTCCGGTCAGTAAATTCGTGCTCTAACCACTTGAGCCATCTCGCCTCCCAGGTGCGAACTACGTATGGTGCTAACAATTACAAAATTAGACGTATTAAGAAAATGACTAAACAACAGTGATAGCAATCATTCAACTGTAACACAGTTTCGGTGCGTAGGTGTCATGCTGAGGTACCGTCAGACTGCCCAAGCCTAAACAGGAGTAGTCGAGATGCCAGGGTTGGGTTCGGACCACAGGTCTTGTGGTCAGTAAATTGGCGCTTTACCCAGTAAGCCATTTCGAGTTCAAGAAAATAGTGTCAGTGCAGATACAGTGTTTTTCTACCATCTGTTGAGACAAAAACCAACATGACCCAAGCCTGCTCTTCGTTGTGTCAGTGCAGATACAGTGTTTTTCTATCATCTGTTAAGACAAAAATGAACGTGATTTAAGCCTGCTCTTCCGGTTGGCTGAGTGGCTTTGTTCGCAACAAAGGATGATTCAGACACGCTAGTATCGGAAACGAAATGCACGTTCGTGGTAAGTTGGGTAACTTGTTCAATGGTGTACGTTTCGTTTTTTTGAAACTTTATCGTCCCAGGTAAGCCAAACGTTTTTGCTTCACTGAGTGATACACACCAAAGTCACTACAACTACACCTGATGACCGAGGTCACTGTGTACTTTCTCGTCATGCTACATAATCACACGTTTCCACTTAAGGTTATTTAAGGCCAAATTTAATCAGTCCCTCGTATGAAGATGGGTTTGATTCAAACCAACGTCGAAAACAAGAAGCGTACGGAGGCGTCCCAATGATGAGAATGGGAACTTGCGACTTCACTGTGGCAACGAGAGTGACCTTACGCGCAACAGTGAGAACAGGATTACAATTGGTAATCGTGAAGACAGAAATACCTGCAAATATCTAAGGGCTTTAGTGAACTTTCTCCAAACTCTATTGATCCTTTATGGTTGGTGCCGTTGAACAATAAAAAGAACACTTTGTGAACCCGAAAAACATTGTGTTGGATGTCTACAGTGTCTGCAAAAAAGCGCGTGGACTGGTGAGTAGTACTTTCATACAGTTTTTTTAGACCGACATGAGTTTTTCACACTTCAGCTTACATTTTCACCAAAGTCATACTGTGTGCCGAACAACCCTATCTTTTAACAAACTAATGTCACGTCCATCTTAGAGATGCCCGATTTGAAGGAAGGCGAGACGGGCTCTAGCGATTCCAACATTCACTTTGTCAGTAATATTGCCATCCGACGTAGTGCAACTAACCAGGCACGTAAATTGGTCCACTATCTCCAGTGGTTCCGACGCCAGGAATATCACTCATTCAATCTCTCAATAGAACTTTGAACGATGAGGGTGAAAATTGCATCGAAAATCGCGAGACAATATTAGTTAGATTATTTGACCTATATAGAAGGGGGCGAGATGGCCCAAGTGGTTAGAGCACAAATTTACCGACCACCGCCTCCCGACTTCCCCTGTCTAAGCTTGGGCAACCTGGCAGT
>NW_008751667.1:2018252-2039992 GCF_000715545.1 Opisthorchis viverrini
TATTAACAGGTACAAACTTTTTTCTTTCGTTCAGCTGTAGCACCCTTCCGGTGCCTAACTGCGATGCCGCCAGAAGGAAGCACGAGGGCTGGGATACTGCCAGGTTGCCCAAGCTTAGACAGGGGAAGTCGGGAGGCAGAGGTCGGGTTCGAACCACGGACCTTCCGGTCAGTAAATTCGTGCTCTAACCACTTGGGCCATCTCGCCTCTCAGGTGCGAACTACGTATGGTGCTAACAATTACAAAATTAGACGTATTAAGAAAATGACTAAACAACAGTGATAGCAATCATTCAACTGTAACACAGTTTCGGTGCGTAGGTGTCATGCTGAGGTACCGTCAGACTGCCCAAGCCTAAACAGGAGTAGTCGAGATGCCAGGGTTGGGTTCGGACCACAGGTCTTGTGGTCAGTAAATTGGCGCTTTACCCAGTAAGCCATTTCGAGTTCAAGAAAATTGTGTCAGTGCAGATACAGTGTTTTTCTACCATCTGTTGAGACAAAAACCAACATGACCCAAGCCTGCTCTTCGGGTTGGCTGAGTGGCTTTGTTCGCAACAAAGGATGATTCAGACACGCTAGTATCGGAAACGAAATGCACGTTCGTGGTAAGTTGGGTAACTTGTTCAATGGTGTACGTTTCGTTTTTTTGAAACTTTATCGTCCCAGGTAAGCCAAACGTTTTTGCTTCACTGAGTGATACACACCAAAGTCACTACAACTACACCTGATGACCGAGGTCACTGTGTACTTTCTCGTCATGCTACATAATCACACGTTTCCACTTAAGGTTATTTAAGGCCAAATTTAATCAGTCCCTCGTATGAAGATGGGTTTGATTCAAACCAACGTCGAAAACAAGAAGCGTACGGAGGCGTCCCAATGATGAGAATGGGAACTTGCGACTTCACTGTGGCAACGAGTGACCTTACGCGCAACAGTGAGAACAGGATTACAATTGGTACTCGTGAAGACAGGAATACCTGCAAATATCTAAGGGCTTTAGTGAACTTTCTCCAAACTCTATTGATCCTTTATGGTTGGTGCCGTTGAACAATAAAAAGAACACTTTGTGAACCCGAAAAACATTGTGTTGGATGTCTACAGTGTCTGCAAAAAAGCGCGTGGACTGGTGAGTAGTACTTTCATACAGTTTTTTTAGACCGACATGAGTTTTTCACACTTCAGCTTACATTTTCACCAAAGTCATACTGTGTGCCGAACAACCCTATCTTTTAACAAACTAATGTCACGTCCATCTTAGAGATGCCCGATTTGAAGGAAGGCGAGACGGGCTCTAGCGATTCCAACATTCACTTTGTCAGTAATATTGCCATCCGACGTAGTGCAACTAACCAGGCACGTAAATTGGTCCACTATCTCCAGTGGTTCCGACGCCAGGAATATCACTCATTCAATCTCTCAATAGAACTTTGAACGATGAGGGTGAAAATTGCATCGACAATCGCGAGACAATATTAGTTAGATTATTTGACCTATATAGAAGGGGGCGAGATGGCCCAAGTGGTTAGAGCACAAATTTACCGATCACCGCCTCCCGACTTCCCCTGTCTAAGCTTGGGCAACCTGGCAGTATCCCAGCCCTCGTGCTTCCTCCGGGTGGCATGGCAGCTAGGCACCGGAAGGGTGCTACAGCTGAACTCTCTTTCTTTCTTTCTGACCTATCTAGAAGGAATTCGAACGAAGAGGCACAATATCGTCCGCAAACTCCAAGTCTTTAAGGTCCTTCTCTCCGGGAGGAAGCTCCAACCCAGAGGTAAAAGGTAAGCCGAACAATTCTTTGATAATTAATCTTATAATATATAACAAACCGAGAAACAGTAAGAGCAAACCTTTGCATACATTGCTGTCGAGCGTACCAACCGTATTCTTTGCTCCCTTGAGCAAGGGAAACCTTAGATAGGTTTGACACGGGACTAAGACAGTGGGCCCAGACCCCTTCCGATCGAGTGATCCTGTGGGGAACTGGCGGCTAACACCCGAGAAGAGGACAATGGGCGGTGACGGGTACCCAACCAGAATACCTGAGGTCTGTTAAACCCGTTCCAGAGAGGAACTAATCGGGGCTTTGATCTCTGGGGGAATTAGCGAGGCTCAGCTTTGCTCTAGACAGTCCTGTTGGTTCAATGTCTTATTAACCGGGAGCCGACAGAAGTGAAGTTAGACGGCACATATTAATCCGGGCAGGAGAGGTTATTTGAGGCGACCGCTACGCCATCTCGGCTACGTCCCAAGGAGCTCATTTAAAAAAATTCACACTGTCCGTCAGAGCTGCACATGAAGTGTGCAGTCATTTTGGCACCTACCTTCGAAACACTAAGAATGCATCGTGTGTTGTTCAGAGAGAAGTTAACATCTCGAAATACTACAAACAGTTATCTGACGTGGAAGGTTAACGGACACTCTCGACTGAAAGCAAGCAAGACTCGAATTCACTGTACGTATTTGCCCCCACCCGATAGCTGGGTTTTGTGACACCGTCAGGCTCGGGATAGCTCAGTGATTAAGGCGCAAGCTTACCAACCGGAAAGTTCGTGGCTCCAATCCAACCTCGGCACCTGAAGTGCTGCTGTCTACGCTTGGGCAACCTGACAGCATCTCTGTCCTCATGTTTGCATCGGGTGGTATGGCAGCACCGAAAGGGTGTTACGGCTGAACGATTGTTGTTACGGCCAGGCCAATAGCATGCGCTAAAGAGATGCTAAGCGAAACCGCGGTTAAATGACTGCAGTTACTTGCGTCCAGTTCTGCGGCACGGGCGCACTCAAATCTACGGAGTGTGAAGGTCCTTCTGGGCTGCTTTGTCAGGTGTTGGTGGCCGTTTCTTTGGCTAATGGCCGCACCGTACAGACAGGGGGTGGCCATGAAAAGAGTATCATTAGGCCACTCAAAATACAACGTGGCAAGAGTCACACCGTCGTGGTTTGATGGGACGAGAGAATTTGACTTTCTGCTAGCGGGCTGTGATGTGAGATTGCCCTATTGCCATTAGGTTCTTATCTAGATAATATTACGTTTGGAAATGTAAACGATGACAAAATAAGCACCAAAGAATCTACATTTAATACCAGTTCCACCGTCAGTGAGCCTTGAAACCTGCTCCGAAGAAATAATCATGCTGTGCACAAAATGAAGTATTCTAAGGTATCCTGCTGTTGCGGTATGTTAATCAACTAAATGTTGGTTTTTAGTTGCACAGATATTCACCGCTTCCTTGACATGCGGTGATAAAAGATGCGTTCGATCCACAAAAACGGATAAGGTTAAAGCAGATCAGCACACATAGGCAATCTCCAGAGTTTGATTCTCAGGGTCACGAATCAGACTAAATTCAGGGCCTGATGCTGTCTCAGAAAGTTAAGTGGCAGTTGAAGGTAGTGGATTCTGATAACGATTTTATTAATTGTAGTTCAATTGACCGCGTTATCTCAATTGGAGACGTTCAGCTCTAGTGTTTTTCTGACAGCCTTGTGAAAAACAGGTCAGAGACTTGTAAACTTTTGGCACAAGATTCCGGGTATTGGCCACTTTGAACTGAAACCTCCACAGACACTTCGAGATAGGCATGAAAATATTTCGAAATTCTCAGTTTACTAATTGATACTTCTCAAGTGATGCCATCAGATTATTGTTCCAAACCGACCGGTTAGTTATATTAAAGCCATTAGGTTTGTCGACTTTAAAGCGCTATCCTTTCCAGCGTTCAACTTTTCACCGTCAGCGAGGGAAATTCACCCTTTATCTAGTCTCGTGTACAGTCATCTTGTTCGCTTTTAAAATACCGATAGCCAACCATTAGTTATTAGCGCTTCAGGAGACAATTTTGAAACTTGCCTCCAATAAGGCATGAAGGGGATTTCAATATCGAGTGCGTTCCGTAGGTTCTGTACTGTGATCCATTCGGATGACCAGATTCTCAATGATTGACGGAAGCAGCAAAATGCACGCAAGACGACGCGTCACATTGTCTCTGAACGGAAAGCTGCATATTTCCCAGTAACATATGGATCGAAGCAATAAGACTAGGACATGAATGAATAAGTCCCCTCTCAAGCTCATTGCAGGCGGTTTTAGGAGGGCTATTCTGATACTTCTTCGGGCTTCAGTGTCACCAGTTTTATCAACCCTAGCGCAATTCATCAGTCAATCAATCAATCAGCAATCAAGCCCTCATCGAGTTATTTATACATCTACAATACACAGCCGGTTGCACAGCCAGCTTGCTACAATAAGCTGTCAGTAATACTTGTCCCGTTTGACACGTTAACTAGTTGAGATTTTTTTGCTGAGTAGATAGGATAAATATCTCACTCTTGGGTGTTGATGCAAACAACTAAGAGTACTTATAAGGTCACCTGACTGAGCAGGACAAGTGTATACTCTGAGTAGCATTCTGTATGACGGAATGAGATCAATTTGGGTGGCCGGTGATGGATATCGATGGAGTAATGGTATAGCGGGTGATAATACAGAAAAAACATTTGTATGAGCCCACAAGTAGTGGCCTTACATGCTGAGCACACGACTACACAGTTTTTTCGCATTCTGACCGTTATCTTGTACACACGGTGGTTGAATAACCTCTATCAGTGACTCATCGTGTCACCTCTGAAGTATGGTTCCTGCTGTTTCACCTGACAGTGGAGCGCACACTGTACCAACTGTTTACTGACATGTTCCTTCTCATCGGACCACTATTAGAGCAGTACTTAAAATAATGATGACCCTGAACAAGCACGACCTCAGTTGCTCGGTTATCGATACAGTGTTTCAGAGCGTAATGATCTGCCTGCGCCCAGAATGTCTATTAATACTTTCGGATCTCTGACTGACAGCTGACAGTCAGGCCACTGAAAAGATTTTTGAACAAAGAGACTCAACGCAATTAAGATGCATAGAAGACTCGTATATTTAGTGTCAATCACGGACTGTCACTTTCGTCCGTCGAGCAGGTCGAGTAGAGAACCACCAAAATAAGCGGAGTCAAGTGAGGAATCTATCAACACCCTCTACCAGACTAGTCTAATCCGTAGAAGACTTCTATTTTTAGCCCCGGACTGAATGAGACCCATGTAAGGAATATCTGTCGGAAACTAGACAGACATTAGAAGAAACACGAACTGATGAATGTCTGGGTACGAAAGGACTACTCTACTTTACCGAAATTCAGTATCCCAGAGGACTGTGATGACATCATTCTCGCATTCACTGTGGGGGACGGCTTTTTCATACTACCCCTTCACGAGTTCGTGGATTAGAACAGATTGTCCGGGTCCACAATCTAAGTTCTGATATCAAGGACGACAGGATTTATCAGATTTAGCCTATCGATTCTCCCACATAAGGCCTCAAAAATACTCACACCCGATTCCGGAGAAATTCTCAAGCCAGCGATTTCGTTCCGCGTTAGCGCGTGGCTACTACCCTTGAAAACAATGCTCTCTTGCTAGCAATGTGCTTAATAAACCAAGCAAATAGGGGAACGAACTTTTGACAAGATAGGTGTAACAGCTCGGTCTACCCGAGGACCGACTCGTCAGGCCTGGAGCTTTTGTGTCTGGATTGAGACGCTTTCCGTCAACGAACTCACAAGGGATTTTGGAAACTATGTGAACTGAAGAGACACGCCACCCCAAGGGAGGTTTATGGAATGCCATTTGGAGCACACTTGTTTCTGAAAGTTACATTGCAATTATACAGAAAACGAGGCTTCATCCCTCGGTTTGCACTGGGCCGCGTGGGCCAGCATCCGGTAAGAGCCCGACGAGAAAGATTGATGGACATAGATCCTGTGGATGGCATTGTTCAATTATTCGACGACCTGCGTCCATACAAGCTACTCTAAATAGAGCATCGGAAGCAATCTCTTGCTTCAGCACGCATTTTACACATTTCGAAACTGCATTGTGTTATTCTGTGACTCTCCACTCTCACGTGGACCTTTGAAACCCCAGAATGTTAAAAGGTTTATTCATTTTGCCGGCTTTATTGGCTGGGAGTGCATTGTTGCAGACGCAGTCAAAGCAACATCAGTCATGGCTTTCCTCAACTTTGAGCAAAGATTGGATTCAATCATAGTATAAGACATATTCAAAATCTCCTCACACTACCCGTAAAACGGTTCCGTATAAAAGCAAGATATCCGGGACAACCAAGCCTACGTGACAAAGTGCTCGTGAATTTTACGCCGAATATTAAACGAGGCTAGTTGGGAAGAGATAACACACGTATCTATTGCACTGCTGCTTCCGCGTCATGCCAAGTTACATCATCCAATCATTCCGACACCAACTTTTCGGCTGCCTCTGCCTACATAGATAACCATGGTTAAATACTTATTAAAGTAATGCGAGAACACGTTAGGAATTGGAAGCCCGAAATCCGAATAAGCTTTTTGTCGATGAAAACGCATCTACAAACTACGCGCCTGATAAACCCGACCCTAGATGAATATGAATAATTATGAGATCCCCAGGCACTGTTTGTTATGTCCGCTGACCTGTTCAGTATGGTTCATTGGCTATAAAACACGTGTCAAGAGTGAGGAGGGTTCCAACAGCTACAGTTTCGGTCACTGGAGAATGAAAGAACAAGGGAGATACAGCAAAGTATTGCAGGCGATGGCAAGATCAACTAGTTGACGTTGAATCTGTATACTTGTGTGAAGAAACCGAAAACTGGGCGGCTACGCAGTAGGGACGACAGCTTTGATGCAGGAGCACCACTATTCGGGTAACTAAGCCATATCTGCCAGTATGACAAATCACTGATAGGTTCATTTTCGGAGTCCCCAGCCACGAGGGCGGCAGCCGTCACCCTGAATGAGTTTAGTGGCTAGTGCCTTCATAATTCGTCACTAGGTCACAGACTGTCCACATTATCGTTGCTTCTGTGTGGAAAAGTACCCAGTAAAGAGAGGTCTGCGTGATATTTGGCCCTATAACATGCCTGATCAGCGTAACGTATGATGTGTACTTCGCTAACAAGGGGACACAATATGCGTTATGTCGGAGGAAAGTACCCGCAGGATCGACAATCTGGAGGTGATTCGTTATACCCGTGGCCTTTCACAAACAGCTGCCGTTCGAGTTTTTTGAGCTGTCCACTTGGTCATCTCCACAAGTTTAATCCACCCAGTTTATAACTCAACATTTACTCTTGGATTTACAGTGGCCCTGGCAAGACCGTCAATGTCACCGATTATCTGGAAGACACCATAAACAACCTTCGGCGGCTGCATGACAAAGTGTAACGATACGAGATTGTAGACAGTCTGAGGCCTTGATGGTCTAGGCCATCCTTTGCGACAGTCTGGCGCTGGCGTTTTCAAGGTGTGTAAAGAAGCATGAGGACAATAGCAATTCTGACAGGTGTAAGCAACGCAGAATGTCAAGTTTAAGATTATATACCCTTCCACCCAATGCGATTGGGTAAAGAAAGCATCATTATGTTCACGTTCTACTACACGTATGCTGAAGTTCAAAGGAATAGTCCTGCGTATGAGCACAAAAATCCTAATGCATTCAGTTCATCTTCGGGGGGTCAAGCGAATGATTCGTACATGAACGGACATCTTTTTCGGCGTATAGCTTCCACAAGATGTGTCAATCACGGACTGTCACTTTCGTCCGTCGAGCAGGTCGAGTAGAGAACCACAAAAATAAGCGGAGTCAAGTGAGGAATCTATCAACACCCTCTTCCAGACTAGTCTAATCCGCAGAAGACTTCTATTTTTAGCCCGGACTGAAACAGATTGTCCGGGTCCACAATCTAAGTTTTGATATCAGATTTACCCTATCGATTCTCCCACATAAGGCTTCAAAAATACTCACACCCGATTCCGGAGAAATTCTCAAGCCAGCGATTTCGTTCCGCGTTAGCGCGTGGCTACTACCCTTGAAAACGGTTCTCTCTTGCTAGCAACGTGCTTAATAAACCAAGCAAATAGGGGAACGAACTTTTGACAAGATAGGTGTAACAGCTCGGTCTACCCGAGGACCGACTCGTCAGGCCTGGAGCTTTTGTGTCTGGATTGAGACGCTTTCCGTCAACGAACTCACAAGGGATTTTGGAAACTATGTGAACTGAAGAGACACGCCACCCCAAGGGAGGTTTATGGAATGCCATTTGGAGCACACTTGTTTCTGAAAGTTACATTGCAATTATACAGAAAACGAGGCTTCATCCCTCGGTTTGCACTGGGCCGCGTGGGCCAGCATCCGGTAAGAGCCCGACGAGAAAGATTGATGGACATAGATCCTGTGGATGGCATTGTTCAATTATTCGACGACCTGCGTCCATACAAGCTACTCTAAATAGAGCATCGGAAGCAATCTCTTGCTTCAGCACGCATTTTACACATTTCGAAACTGCATTGTGTTATTCTGTGACTCTCCACTCTCACGTGGACCTTTGAAACCCCAGAATGTTAAAAGGTTTATTCATTTTGCCGGCTTTATTGGCTGGGAGTGCATTGTTGCAGACGCAGTCAAAGCAACATCAGTCATGGCTTTCCTCAACTTTGAGCAAAGATTGGATTCAATCATAGTATAAGACATATTCAAAATCTCCTCACACTACCCGTAAAACGGTTCCGTATAAAAGCAAGATATCCGGGACAACCAAGCCTACGTGACAAAGTGCTCGTGAATTTTACGCCGAATATTAAACGAGGCTAGTTGGGAAGAGATAACACACGTATCTATTGCACTGCTGCTTCCGCGTCATGCCAAGTTACATCATCCAATCATTCCGACACCAACTTTTCGGCTGCCTCTGCCTACATAGATAACCATGGTTAAATACTTATTAAAGTAATGCGAGAACACGTTAGGAATTGGAAGCCCGAAATCCGAATAAGCTTTTTGTCGATGAAAACGCATCTACAAACTACGCGCCTGATAAACCCGACCCTAGATGAATATGAATAATTATGAGATCCCCAGGCACTGTTTGTTATGTCCGCTGACCTGTTCAGTATGGTTCATTGGCTATAAAACACGTGTCAAGAGTGAGGAGGGTTCCAACAGCTACAGTTTCGGTCACTGGAGAATGAAAGAACAAGGGAGATACAGCAAAGTATTGCAGGCGATGGCAAGATCAACTAGTTGACGTTGAATCTGTATACTTGTGTGAAGAAACCGAAAACTGGGCGGCTACGCAGTAGGGACGACAGCTTTGATGCAGGAGCACCACTATTCGGGTAACTAAGCCATATCTGCCAGTATGACAAATCACTGATAGGTTCATTTTCGGAGTCCCCAGCCACGAGGGCGGCAGCCGTCACCCTGAATGAGTTTAGTGGCTAGTGCCTTCATAATTCGTCACTAGGTCACAGACTGTCCACATTATCGTTGCTTCTGTGTGGAAAAGTACCCAGTAAAGAGAGGTCTGCGTGATATTTGGCCCTATAACATGCCTGATCAGCGTAACGTATGATGTGTACTTCGCTAACAAGGGGACACAATATGCGTTATGTCGGAGGAAAGTACCCGCAGGATCGACAATCTGGAGGTGATTCGTTATACCCGTGGCCTTTCACAAACAGCTGCCGTTCGAGTTTTTTGAGCTGTCCACTTGGTCATCTCCACAAGTTTAATCCACCCAGTTTATAACTCAACATTTACTCTTGGATTTACAGTGGCCCTGGCAAGACCGTCAATGTCACCGATTATCTGGAAGACACCATAAACAACCTTCGGCGGCTGCATGACAAAGTGTAACGATACGAGATTGTAGACAGTCTGAGGCCTTGATGGTCTAGGCCATCCTTTGCGACAGTCTGGCGCTGGCGTTTTCAAGGTGTGTAAAGAAGCATGAGGACAATAGCAATTCTGACAGGTGTAAGCAACGCAGAATGTCAAGTTTAAGATTATATACCCTTCCACCCAATGCGATTGGGTAAAGAAAGCATCATTATGTTCACGTTCTACTACACGTATGCTGAAGTTCAAAGGAATAGTCCTGCGTATGAGCACAAAAATCCTAATGCATTCAGTTCATCTTCGGGGGGTCAAGCGAATGATTCGTACATGAACGGACATCTTTTTCGGCGTATAGCTTCCACAAGATCCGAAGGGAGCACGAGGGCCGAGTTACTTCCTGGTTGCTCAAGTTTAGATAGCAGCATTTGTGAGGTTGGGTTCGAACCACGATCTTTCCGGTCATTAGGTTTGCGTCTTAGCCACTGAGCTACCTTGAGATCATTTGCCACAGGACTAAAGCCGCATGCTGATATTATCCAGCACATAAACACAGAAATCTTAGGAGTGACGGTAGGTGCCGAGAATATGTATGGGCGATGTTACTAAATATAGTTTTCTAGTAGCTGGGGCTAAGGGTGCAAAGGAAGTTTTAACCATCGGACATAGTGACAAGAATTCTAACAGAAAAAGTGCCCTCATGGCTCCGTTATTTATGTTGTGGTTAACGCGTATAGTTTTGTCTAACGTAGGATACAGGACACCGAGGTCAGTAAACTTGAAAATCACTGAATATTCGAGCCTTCTGTTACCTGTCACTCAGTGTAGTGGATGATAGGCCTCACAAAAATTGTTCCTAGAGCATGGACTGCGGATGGAAACCACTTTTTACGTTGTAAATAAAGAGTTCGTGACTTTCGCGGATCTTACGGGATGAGTAATTAGGCCTTTCCATCCAGTACGAAAGGAATGCTTAAGTCCGATTCTCATTTCACAAAATGGACTACAGTCCATACGTAGTGCCAAAGTGGGTTGCAAAACACGAAACTACAATGAATGGATTGTTTGTGTGCTGAGATGTACGTGTCAAATAATTCTTCTGACACCGTGGAGCCTCAGAATTTTGGAAAACCTTAGAAACCGCAATTGGATTTAAGTAAACCAAATGGCGTGATTTTTGTATGAAGTGGATCCCACTAGAGTTTCCCACGGTTCTCAAACCTCCGATTTGTTTTGTGGAAGTCTCCAAAAGCGGATTTATTGTTGCTCGCAGAATCACGGTTGAAACGAACTGCAAGAGGACAATTCGCTGCCCATAGTCAGCAAAGACGGAAACATTCCGAAGATCGTTGATAATCCGCATCTTTGGGGCTGAAGTCAGTGGCGCTCGTGCACCTAAGCTATCCCTTCAATGCGCAGTTACCCAATTCCTGGACTAAGTGAACACGCCATCGCCTCCAAGGCTTGGCGGCAACTCCCGCACTCTCTCATTCTACGGTGATCACAAGTGTAGTAGCTGGAACCAATGTGCCTATGATACGGGGTTTATAGCTGATAGATTGATTAACTGATTGACTGAAGCAGTCAACCAGCCACTCACATAAGAACATAGCAAGCGCATAGCAACAGAGGTGCGTGGAAGTGGGAGATTCATGAATACTCCAAGAATAAATACTCAGGGAAGTCATTCTGCATAGAGACGAGACCATTCTAACTGACCTAGCAAGCCATTTTTCACTCTCGTCTTAAAAGAATCTGAGGCAGTGCAGATTCCTTGTTGATCTCTTCGGAACAACTTGACTATGTGGGGTATAAAAAGCGCCACCACATTAACAGCGATAGAGAGGAATATCTATAGCATTGGTAGGGCTTACGCTGGCGTTCCAAATGCACATATCGTGCCAACAACAAGTGATGCTGCTCCTAAGACAATAAAGAGAAGGAATGCCTTCGTGTTTCTACGAAGTACAGAAAACAAACAAAGACAAATGGCGTCAGGTGCGATGCTTGCAAGCGATACTGCCGCAAAGCACGTAGTCGTCTTAACTCTACAACTCACACTAAAAACGGCACATAATGAGCTGTAGCTATTTAACCATGTCCCAAAACCAAGGTGAGCTCTGACAGTGGTGGTAGATAACCATTACGTGGAAGTCGCCAAAAGAGAAAGGGCGGTGAATGGACCAGTGAAGCTAATATAAAGATGTCACCTTGTCGTGGTAGTCTGATTTCAGTGATATAATGATCCTGTGGGTTATACTGACTGGAATTCTGTTCCTCACGGATCAACCATACAAAGAAGGCCAATGGTGAGCAGCCTCACGAAGAATAGATCGTCCCCGTACTGTGAGCAATCATATTACGAGGCGGTCTGGAGGTAAAGCCGTACTGCACCTCGCGATAAGAGTGTGAAGGTAGTAAGGCGTTTCATCAAGGAAACTAGTATCTCTAGGTTTATGGAAACAGTGAAGCTGCCTTCCTCTAAGTATAATATAATAAAAAATCATTCAGCTGTAGCACCCTTTCGGTGCCTAGCTGCCATGCCACCAGAAGGAAGGGGTTAGAGTTAGGGTTAGGGAGGTTGCCCAAGCCTATACAGGGGAAGTCGAGGGGCAGAGGTCGGGTTCGAACCACGGTCCTTCCGGTCAGTAAATTCGCGCTCTAACCGCTGAGCCATCTCGCCCCCAAAGTGTCCTTGATACATGT
This sequence comes from Opisthorchis viverrini, assembly GCF_000715545.1. Classification (NCBI taxonomy): domain Eukaryota; kingdom Metazoa; phylum Platyhelminthes; class Trematoda; order Opisthorchiida; family Opisthorchiidae; genus Opisthorchis; species Opisthorchis viverrini. Next base: position 2,030,680 of record NW_008751667.1, read on the forward strand.
TTTATAGCTAGATTGAACAATATTGCACATCATCATGATTGGCAAAGACGAAACCGTATCCATACGGCGCTTGGCTCCTAGAGGCACCGGCATGAGATCCAACACTTCCAACGCAGAACCGGAACCAGTGCGCATCGTCGAAAAAGAGGAACCTCACCAAACACCATCAGTCTGCCGTGACTGAAATCTTGTCCTTTAACGATGGCTCATCACCCCATTCTAGTGCATACGCAGGAAATCGCTTCGATATCCTTACACGATAACAGTGCATTCACTCATATAAGCTGCGCAGAAGATAGGCGTAAACGAATCCACGTAACTACCACGGTTTTTCTTTTTTACACTTGTTCACAACAAAAGTACACACTTATTTCAAGGCGGAGTGAAAGTCACGACTATGTAAACCACACATTTCATACATCGTTAACTGGTAATTTTCATTCTATAGTTCCAGTTCATATACTACCATCAAAAGATCAAAGCGTACATTATGTCACTCTATTCTGCATTCCTTCTAATATCGACCTGGAACCACTCGACTCTCACATCAAATAGTAATACACACTGGTGCATAACTGCCATATCGTGATCAGAACACGTCGATGAAAAACACAAGAGCACTGCTGTGGCTGATGCTATATTCCCATACCGCGAAGGACATTGGGAAACATTAAGAGTCAGCATGCTATCAGGCAAACACAGAAGCCGTCTAATGAAATAGAAATGGTAGCTATCTCACAATATAGGGTAAAGGAAGGAAACCAATCTTCACTAGTGTCTAGAAAGAAGCCTGAAAACCTATAAGAAGTAACCATATGAGAGGGAAATTGAAACTTCTGCGGAACTCAAATAAATGTCAGATTCTGAACGACAAAAACAAAGAGCTTTTCCACTTGCTTTGAATGCAAAAACAGGGCTGACTGAGGTACGTAGGGTCAAGGAAATGACTGGGGATATTAAAAACCAGGCGGATAGTGTTCTGACGCAGTCATAAGTGGAAACTTCACCCTAACAGGTATCAGGTGAGCTGTCTCCAGCCGTAAGTTTAAAGTCCGTTTGAATCTGCCCAGAGCGTTTGTTACACAATTTGGAATACGAGGCAAACATTTTGGCATTTTAGCTTAACAAGGATTCTGCAGCAAGGGAAAAAGTACAGAGAGTTTCTGCCAAGCCATTCCTGGTTAGCAAGACAGAGCTCAGTTGAAGGTATCCGGATGAGGGAAGTGCTGTCTGATACGGGTGAGATCACATCTCCATAAATTCACGTAATAGGCTAAGGGAACTTATTTCAAACCTAATGGGAACAGAGAGCGACCACTAAAAAGATAAAAATACTATCACAACAAGAGTGCTAGTTGATATGATGGGCTACACTAACTCAGAATGAGTGTTCATGAGGATTCTTTTGTTTCCATTCAGTGACAAGTGATTTCACTGTTGTTGACCTTGTTCAGCAGCTCCTTTCTCCAGAGCAATCTTGACCATATTTGGCGTCTTGTTCCTCGCATTACTGCTCTTCCTTTTACCTGATAGCCTTGAGGGTAATTGATGGCCAACTGCAAATATCCCATGATTTTTCCAACAAAGAGACTGATAAATCCATGGCTCCTGATAGAAAATGCCTGAGCGCTGCATTGGGCTCAACGCACATGCTTTCACAATGATAAGTTGCACTTTGCAGAAGGCAATCATCAGACTTATGTGAAAAAGTGGGCAATAGGTGGCTCGGTCGTAGCGTGCTGGACCATGAACAGACCAGGTACGTTTTTAACAGTCTTCCTGTCTGGAAGATGCGGGGACTCGGATCTTTACGGAGGCTGGCACCCGTTACGTGCGCTCCGCCACATTCAGATTGTTTAGAGCACAGACCTTACGAAAGCCGTGCGGTACATTACAAAGTAACCGAATGTGCGCGAGCAAATGCTTGTTTCCCAAGGTGTGTACAAGACAAAACATCAGAAGACTTATCGGAACCGTTTTTATACTCGGCTACATCGACAAACAACTATGCCTTAACCCATACAAAAATGAATAAACATGGGCATCCCATTGCTCGATTTTCATCAAGACAGCCTCAAGGAACTTTCTAAGTTGGAATCATCCACTGCTTGACTGAAACGAACCAAGAGTAAAGGGCACCATTTTAAACTGGCAGCCTCTTAGTTAGCGTCCCCTACGCGGTCCGTGAACCCAGTGAACAGGTTACTAGAAAGTGTCACATCAACATCGGGGACTACAAATGAAAAGGGGTTAAGCCAACATCTTTGGTGCAGTCGAAGCACATGGGGCTGCCAGCCATTACCCATAGCACCTCACTCTCAAATCCCGAAGCCACTTTATCTCAAGTGATAGCTCCAATCCGGTGGATTCATATGTTGGTGTTCAAAGAAGCCAAATCGTTTAAAATTTTCAGCCACCTGAACCTTAAACTGTAGTACTTGCGTATTACCGTCTAAAGTTTCACCACATGAAATACAGCATCTGCCACTTTGGTCGATTTATATGTAATTATTGGTTATGTACAGTCTTGCTTACAGGACTTTATCACATGCGTTTCTTACTGTCTTTCTTCCAAAGACGTTGATTGCATCTCTACCTTCAGATCATCACTGCTCCTGGGGCTCACACAAAATAAAACTTACTCAGGTAGTCAGGCAGAAGTCGTTCACGTACGCCCGAATTACCTGAGGTTTAAGTATATTACAGAAATGTCCCCAATAAATCTCTGCCCCCAGAACTTAGGTTGCCAGGGCACCTAACGAGATAACGAGGTTGAATGTAGTAGTCTTGAGGCATTGGTTGTTTAAAGAAATTTCAAAGAGAGCACATTTTTACTGAATTTGTTCCCAACTATCCTACCTACTTAGACGACCTAAGTTACTAAATTGTAACCAAACGAATTGTAAGCCAATTCGTTTGATTTGTGAGACACATAACTGGGTCATTATGTCAAGGTTTTAGTATCACTGCGTAAGTATATACTCCAAGAAATTATTCATCATAATCAAAGACAGCAACATCAGTGTCGACACTGATACTTCCTAACCCCCACAAATACAATACGCTGGTAGGGAAATTTCATTCCAGCCAAAAAATTAATCGGCATGCAGACTATGGAGCGATGGTTGGGGTAATGAGACAGGAAGATGTATTGATGAAATAAATTACCGTATTTGAGTTGCCGACATCAGTCAAGGGCAATAGTTCAAAACCCCTCGCATTATTGGCAGAAACGTTTTAGGATAGTGAAACAACTCTAGTGCAGCTCTCCATTGATGGCGGAGGTTGGGAACACGTCTGGATCCCATCAGCATAATAACGTCAGGTGTCATGTAGCTCGTCACTAAGTCGGCTCAAATTTCCTAAAATGTTTGTCATTTTCCAACTGGAAATTATCGTCGTCCCCGTAGCATACCACCGAAACAGGCACCGAGTTTCACGGATTCCCGGATTGGTACAAAGGTTTGAGGCTTTTCCCAAGTTTCCCTGGTCGGTTTTGTTCTTGTTGGTCAGTGGCTGTCGTTCACCTGAAAGGCAGAAGTGGAAAAAGGGTATAGCACTGCTCTTTATCTTCTCGGCGCGGGGCGGTATGTTTGCCGCCGGGGGAAGGCCGTTCCACGCACCTACTGCCCGAAATGAGAAAAAATTTCGCCTAATGAATGTGTGAGCTCAGAGCTAGAGAAGCTGCTAACTATGTCCCCGCCGTGTGTTTGCTGAGTCAACGGTGAAAAACCTGTCGACCAAGCTTTGTTCAAACAGGGCATAAGTAAGTATTAGGGCCCTTCGGAGGCGACGGTAAACCAGGGGAAAGAGATCAAGCATCGCGAGACGTGTTCCGTAGTCCACGGATTTGGGGTCGACAACTATTTTCGTAGCGGCTCGCTAGATACGCTCAATGAGGGTGAAGTCTTTCGTGCGTCCTGAGTGGACAACTTAGTTGGCGTATTCCAGGACCGGTCTGACGTAAGCCCCATAGAGTACTTGGAAGTCCAAGCGAGTAATATTGGAGAAGGTGCGTCGGATCATCCGTAAAATGGTGAATGCCTTTTGGGCCTATTTCTCATGGCAGTGAGTGAGGAGGACAAGTTTGAGGAGACCCAGATGCCCAGAGACGACAATGCGTGTGAAAGAAGGAGACTCGAATAATGGAAATGATGGTGTTCGTTGGCTTGTTCGCTGAGCTGGGCAATTTGATTGCAAACGTTTCAACACCAATCGAGGTGACATCATCAGTGCGTTATTGTGGAGCGTGGTTGTGCCAACCACCAAACTACCGCTACACACTACTACGCTCCACAATAACGCACTGATGATGTCACCTCGATTGGTGTTGAAACGTTTGCAATCAAATTGCCCAGCCCAGCGAACAAACCAACGACCACCATCTACGATACCTGAACTACCAACATTTTCCTTTATAGGAAATGGAAATGATTTTTCGGAAACTAAGAGTTTTAAAGGTTAAAACTCCAAAAAATGTGAAAGATGCCTATGTATAATGAACTCTTCTGCAAATTATATTTATGGATGACCTGTTTACGCGACGAATTCTCAAGATCACCAATCACCATCGATTGAAAAAACGTGCCCAATGTACTCGCGAATGGCGAAAAAATGAGAATTACTCACAACGAAGTAAACTTATAGGTAGCTGTGTGTTGTGAACCACAGTTTTCCGAATGCTCTCCTAGCACCGTGAACCAGATTTTGGATAGTCGCTTGACAGCCACTTCGTTGTGTTTAGCGTATAGGCATGTCATGTGCAGCCGAAAATGGGCTGGTTATAAAGCTGACGTGGAAAGTTCTAGGAGGGCCAAAATGTGATACTGAAACTAAACTCATCCGTCAAGGCTGAGTGAAGAACAACCAATTAAATCTGCCTCAACGGACAGTGGTTGTTCCACTGAACACTGTGTGATCCAGGTACGTCTGGAGCTGGTCATCCCATTACTTCGTGGCCGGTATAACTCACTGAGCATTCTAGAGCCTATATTTTGTTTGTGGACGCAAAATGTGAAAAAAGTGCCATTCCTGTACTTAATTTCTGCCATGCATATCCTGCTTGACTGGACGAATAGAGGATTCCGTGTTTTTGAAAGTGAGAACTGTGCTGCGAGTTATCATCGCGGTAGGCATGTTCATTATTTTCGGATAGCTCGTGCAGGGTTAAAAGGACATATTACTGCTCTAATAAATCGAAGGTGTGCTCTAATATCAGAATGGAAAGACATTAATAATGTTCGAGCACTACGGTTAAATAGATCATGATGTAAGAAGTACACTTGAATAGGGAGACTTATCAGTTCTCAAGATCATTGATCAGGCTGAGTGAAAAAACGGCCGGATACAGGAAGAATTTTCTTTACAACATAATTGTCACACTTTTTCCTTGTTGTTCGCGGCAAAAATTTACTGAAGGTAGGTCCAAGAGAGGGGTGCGGCGTGCAGTTGATGCGCACTGCGTTGGCGAGTTCTTTTTCCTTGTGTGTGCTTGCATATGTATTTGTGGCCCACCTTGTGATAGGGTAAATCTCACATGGGATCTTTCGGGTTTGACAGTGGCCTGGAACTGGACTCTTTTTCTGACTTGCATCAAGGCCGTATGACATATGATTCATATGCAAGTGGAGTCACCAAACTAGGTTAAATTGTCAAAAACTGAGTGAGCGAATTCGGCTGAAGAAACAGGGAAATGACCACAATAAACACAAGCTTGCAGATTTTTGTGCCCTATGGAATATCAAATGTAGACATTACCATGCCTAAGCCACCAAGAGAAAGGAGTGTGGCGTTTTGTACCTTTATTTTGCTTCCACTATAACAGTACGTATTTCATTAATCTCATAATCGTTTTTTGTTTGAATACAAAAAACTACAAAAACGCGAAATTGTATAACTTTACCTAATACAAATGTAGTCACGTGCTTCGACTCTCTCTTCTGATTTCGCTCGCGCTTGCAGTGGTCATTCGAAGGTCTCATGTGCTAACTCTGGTATCAAAACGTTTCAGACCATCTCCGGAATCTATTATACGCGAGAACCGTTCAGAAGAAGGTCCCCGGAATACCATAATTGGATAATTGTTTATTCGCTGACCTTGGCCAACGACGAACTATTTTAAAAAGAACAATTATTAGTGAGTCCGTTCCATCTGACCTCTTTATTATTGTATACCCAACCTAGCATCATTATTGTTATTTCTATGCCAAACACTCCCGGTAAATTAACTTATTGGTTAGCCAGACCACTACGGGAGTCACATTTATCACGAATTCTCCTTACTTTTTTGTGGGATATCATGCTGAGATAGCCGCTGGCTAGAAGCACACCCAAATTGTCTTCGCCAAAACTATATGGTTTTCGAAGTTGTGATTTTAAAGGGGAGTTAGTCTAATCCAGTTGCACCCTCCGGTGACATGTTGCCCAAACATTTTGTTTAAGTGAGTGAAATGTCAAGGTCGCGGACCATCACCGATTAGCATTTCGTTACCGGTTTACGTGATACCAAACACGAAATGGCAATTTAGCTTGTTTGGGCGTTCTTCAGTGTTCGTTGATATTAAAAAACATCTCACGAACACTTGGTGCAAATTCCCCCCTGGTACGTATTTGTTTGCTTAACACTCCTCGGATTTAACAATCCAGATGACTTTATTTGGCAAACCTGTTCCCAACGCACTTTCTCATGAATCTCCACTTCATTTAAGTACACCGTCGTTAGACATCAAAATGAACTGTGCAGTGGCGATAGGAGGACCATCTCTAGATTATCCTTTCTTCCAGATATGCATGACTAATCTGTAGATAATACGGCGTCATGAGGTAGCTGCACGTATCGTTCCCATTATGAATATGACGATCCACAGGTGGTGACCACCATCAAGCGGTCACCATGATAACGGTAGCCATGGTGACCCACCTCGACCAACTACCGTAACTGCTGGGTCCATGTCTATGTGTGACACTGATTATGAGACCTCACCTGTGCACAGTAACATACTCCAATTGCTAGCAACGGTCTTTCATACATTTAACTACACGCGATGCCGCCTATCTTTGCTACCTACGGCAAGCACCAGCCTGGTATCCTTGCGGGCCGGTAAGAATAATGCCTCCACTATATGTGCGAGCCTAATCTGACAACCTTTCATACCCATTGCGTACTCCATGTGGCCTCACTTGGCAACTTATCGCACCTTATAGGTCTGTGTCCATGCGCGGCGTTGATTAACCGGTAACCTAGTCCAACCTCATAGTCATAACCGTACGCGATATTACGAACCCTGGCTATTTTTGAAACTACTAGGCCGGTGCCCGTATGCGACACTGATTATTAGGCCTCAGCTTTGCACAGCGTCTAACCCATCTGACAAAGATGGCCCGTCATACCCATGACTGTGAGCAACCTCGAGTGTTTGTTAACCACGAAAGTAGGAAGGCCTCCGCCGCGGGGTTATCTATTAGAAAAGGCAAACTGAACAGTTGCAGATTATTGGACAGGAAAGCATAACTCTCATATGCATTAGTTTACAAAAACCAAATATCCGCCTTTCGTCTGAACGCCGTTAGATCTATAGTAGACGGCAGGCAAGTATCGTTGAGGGCGATAAAAATGAGGCCCTAACTATATGTGATATCCTACTCTAACGCCCAACGACGGCTCGTCATTCTTGTGACTGTAATCGATATTGCCTACCTTGGTTACTAGGCGTGTGTTTATGTGCAGCGCTGAGTCTGAGGCCTCAACTATGCCCGGGGGCCCGGTCCAATGAGTAAAGATGGTCCGTCGTGCTCATAACTATATTCGATGTCAACTGCTGAGGCTTCTCATAGTAACCATCGGGCCCGTGTACATCCCAGCAGTTGACTATAACGACTCAACTATACATAAAGACTAATTCGACGACCAACGGCAGTCTTTCAAATGCATACGTTGTCCATCTGCCAACTCCACACCTAAAAATACACAGCCACATTTAATAAATAATGTTTCTATTTATTCGTTGCATAGGTACAAACATAATTTGTGGTCATTCCACTTCTCAGTTTTTAATCGACTAGGTTTCTGAAAAAATGTAAAATCAATTGCGACTCGTGCACATCTTGCGTGATGTCAGCTAAAACACATAATGAAACATGGGGCATCGGTTAATTCACCAAGCGCTTATTAAATCTATTTGTCCTAAGTTACCGGTCGGTGTCCACGCTGAGCGTGGAGACTTACTGGTATAAACCCAAACTGATTACTTGCTCAATCAGTCCAATTAGCGATAACGAGAGAGCCCTGTTTATACCGATGATTCGATAGCACGATTCGCCAACCACATGCAATATTGGGCGCAGAGAATTTGAAGAGGGGTGTATACTTGTCAGTTGCAATACCATCTGATGTAGACTTAAGCCTTAGGATCACAGGGCCACACGCGTCCTCGAAAGTTCACCCATGGATGCAGCCTGAGCGAAGATCTATTGAGTGGGCGAGTACTTGATCTCGAATCCGCTAGTTTGGGGCAATAAATCACAGATTCACTCGTGTTCTGCTCACTGATACCTATAGAATGTAGCTTAATAAAATCGACAGCTCGGTCCTCCGAATCGAAATGCGCAACCATCACATACTCAACCACGGTAGCAATCCAACCAAGACGGAGCACCCTTCCGGGCTTCATCCAACTCATCGTTCATGTCGAAGTATTGCAACCAATCTTCACTTCCGAAATCATGTCGACTTTATCCGAGTAAATGAGCTTGCAACATGGCCAAACCTGATGCCAACTGCCCCAGATAATGGTAATGATTTGGCTACAGACTACAAGGACACGTTCTCCGGTGGAAATCCACAATGCAAAACCGAAAATGGCTATTCTAATAGCGCCTTACGGATTTGTCGACACCGCCGCTCACGAGCTATGGCTTTGAGACGACCGTTGTCAAACAGCTGAAAATGACATGCTTCCGCTACTCAAACACGTCAGGTCTAACAGCCATACCACGGAACAGCTCGTCCTACAGCCTTATTAACGGATGTCCCGCCTTTCTGCCATAGGTGTTTCAGATTAGCAAACGTGTAAGATCCGGACGGTTAAGGATCTCACAGGACGATTGCGACTATTAGATTATACGCAGTTCGTAGCCAGTGGTCAATAGAAGCAGACAGACGTGGGGCAGCAGATGATATATTGAAGACTGACAGGAACTGGTTCTACAGAAAAACGGATTAGTAAGCATCATGACTTAAGAAAACGTACAATCAACAATGACACAATCTGCAGGAGCGGGAAGTAGTCACTGTCACAGCACGGATTTCTATAGG
>NW_008751667.1:2044796-2047000 GCF_000715545.1 Opisthorchis viverrini
GGTGTATGTAAGTCATGTTACTCATGAGTAGTCAGAAAACAAGGAAAGTTATCCTTGTTCACCGCTGATTCACAGGGGGAATCAACCCCGGGCCATATTCACCGCTGATTCACAGGGGGAATCAACCCTCCCCGGGCCATAGTTTTGCGCGGGGATTGAACCTGCAGACTGATCAGCATCTGTGTCTCTATGATGACATCTGTTCTATATGGAGAACACCCATTCGTATTCGTGCTGAAGACATTGGTGTCATGCCCTTGGTTGACTAACAGAGGCTCGAAGCGGTCCACTGCGTTGAATGCGAACGGTTTACGAGTGAAGGTGGTTCGTTCATATGGTAGGAAGGGCAGCATTTGATAGCACATTGGCCGCAACCATCGACGGCAGCAACAACTCAACGAAAAGACGCATCTGAAGGCGGTTCGCCCTCGCAAAACCCAGCATCTGTTATGCACAGCTGCCGGTACTTTTCCAAAGTCCACGTGGTCATAGCTTTCTTGGTAATGTTTGATGATATGTGCGGTGAAGTGTCTCCTTGGTAGTAGAGCCGGGCAGATGAATTCCATGGGGTAGTGTGGAGAGGCTATGGGTAACAGTATTTTTTGTTTCGTGGAAGTTTCGAACCGGATATCTACTCGAAACGGTAATTCGTCAGTCGGTATGCTCCATTGAAACTCAAGTGTCCGACGCCACGAATGCGGTCGCAGATCTACACGATCTGCATGATCCTTGACAACGATTTCAGCCAAGAGGTTAAATTCGTTCGTCGACCATTCCGTCAGTCGGAATCCGCGGGCTTCCAGGGCTACCTTCAACTTGAAGGCGATGGTCGCAAGACGTTCCGAATAAGTGGCACTAAGCGGCAAATCGTCCACACAAAATGCCCGTTCGGCTGCTAATGACTTGGCGTGGCTAGACGTACTAGCGTGGCTCTTGATGGTTTCCCTCAGGACGAAACTGGCGCTGAAGGGAGACGAAGTTGCGCCAAGGGGATGTACAGTCATATGGTACGTCTTCGTGGGCTGTTCAATATGGCCGTGCTTCCGCCATAAGAATTGTAACAGGTCTGCTGGATTGTCACGACCTGGCCGTTTAATGTGAACTAAAGTGTAAAATCACAGATGAGTTCATTGGGCCTTGGACTGTTTAGCATATGGCCAAAGTCTTAAAAAACGAAAGTAAAGATGATAAAGTAGAGGAATCAGTAATAGGAATACGTGGTAGGAGGAAGTTCATAGTCAAGGCGCGCAGTGAAAATGTAAGAAGGACTGACATTGTGAGGAGCACAGAATGAAGGTCAACAAGATGTTTATATCCAAACAAAAGATTCAGCGGTTCGGAGGTGGGAAGTTTTTCCACAGTTGTAATTAGGGGCACGAATGGAGAGTGCGTCGTCGGAAGTAGGATGTAAATAGTTGCGAATATTCTATCAAACTGTGTATGGTAGTGTCATACCATCATTGCACTTACATAAATCGGTTTCTGGAAGACTCCGTGACGTCATGTTTTGAGGGGTTTGGGCTGGATGCGAAATTCTGTGGGCAGCGAGATTCTTTTTGGGGGAGAGTTGGTTCAGAGAGTCCGCTGATGTAGAACAATGCTATTGTAAGTTTGATGGTATTTTTTGGCCCGAACAAGTGTTCTTTCAGGTGCAAATCACAGGCGGATGGAGCGAATAACAGCTAAATAAGGAGGCCGAATCAGGTGCATTTTTATGTCGAAGTCTGAGAAAAAGAAGGATTGGGATGAAATCAGTATGATATGACACGTTTTAAGAGGCATCAAATAGAAATACATCCAAAATTAGAAAAAAACGAACGTTTTCCACAATTAGGGCGGCCGTGACAGAAGGTGACGAAATGGCAGTAGACATTTACTCCGTAGCCTGGCGATCAATCGATTTCTGAGCCAGCCAATATAAGCTGTTATGGCACCAAAATAAAAAAACCACTATAAAAACGCGCAGACTTAATGTCGTAATGATAAGCGTTCACAAGAACCGACGGATGTAGAACTTGCGGGATGATTGACTAGATTATTTATCGGGCATTACCATAATTTAGGGGGAAATGAATGTGAGAGTAATGGACTTCTATTCCTGAAGCAGTGCTGTCAGCTTCAAGCAACGAGCAGCGCAATACGGAAAAGCCATGTATTATGGAATCTCATTGCGTTAATATCCTTTCGTATCATCCGTTATGTTG
>NW_008751667.1:2049854-2050698 GCF_000715545.1 Opisthorchis viverrini
AGGTCTTGGCCTCTATTCGACAACGATATCTGATTAACAATGGGACCGGTGCCGTCGAACGAGTGATTGGTGCGTGATCTTTATGCAGGCTCCGGTTCGCACAGCGCGGTACACAAATAATGGCTTCATTACCGGCAGACAGAGTAGGAGTGGGTTGACGCCCCCTCAAGTGCGTGGAAGTGGACTACTTCGGACCTTTTAAGACCAAACGCGGCCGTTCGCAAGGAAAACGCTATGGCTCTATTTTTAGCTGTCTGAAGACTAGAGCAGTCCGTTTGAACATGGCAGGCAAGCTGTCGACTGATTCATTCCCACAATGTTTGGTATGCTCCGTTGGTTGACGTGGCAAGCCCACCAATATCTACAGTGATAATGGTACGAACTTTGTTGGTGCGCTAACAGAATTTCGGGATGATATAAAGCGGTGGAGTCTGAGTAAAGTACCAGACCGGCTTTCGACTATGGATATACAGTGGCACTTCAATCTACCAGCAGCTAGCCATTGTAGTGGTGTATGGGAGCGTATAATCAGGTCGGTAAGGCGTTCATGTAGGGAACAATGTTTGACTGATGAACAACTGAACACGCTTCTTATACGGGCAGGACGGATTCTAACTAACCCACCTGTAGTCCCGCTTCCACCAGCCAGCAACGAGTTGGAGCCGTTTGCTCCAAAGAGTTAGTTGCTCATGCGTTGATGTCCTGCGGTACCCGGTCGCGACGGTTTGGCCCCGCGAACCGGTTGCAAACAGGTCATTTATCTCGCTGGCGTGTTCTGTCGTCGTTGGATAAGAGAATATCTGCCAACGTTGCAGGTGCGTACTAAGTGGCTCAGAGCAACTCA
>NW_008751667.1:2051854-2052979 GCF_000715545.1 Opisthorchis viverrini
AAAAAATTTCCCTCGTGAAATTGTTCCTTTAAACCCATTTATGATGAAGGATGTTACAGCTTTGAATGTCCGTGCAAGGCTTAGGCATCTCGAAATATCTTCAGGCTACCCAAATTTTTTAGGCGTTTTTGACAGATGAGACGCCCACCTTTTGCCATCTGTGGTTTGTGTCATTGCCAGAAAAGTGACACATCCGGGACGAGTCCACCACCGGCAGCAACGAGCAAAGCAAGATTACTCTTTTATAGATGTTTTTGAGTTAAAGGTCAGACTCGGAAACACCGGTGATGGGCGATGCATCAGTACTATTGGACGAGTGGCGGGGGCATAAACGCACCATGGTGCAACATAACACCTCTGCAGGGCGCACCCGACCACCGCACGAGGTTTTCGTCCTTCGTGCAAGCTACCAGATTTGCAAGGAGGAAGACCACCATCGGCTTGTGCATTGATAAACTACTCCACCTACTAGATATTTTTTCCGGTTTGGGGAACAGCTGGGCCAGTAAGACAGCTCAGTCAATTCAGATAGGGAAGCAGCAAAAGATGCTGGAAAAGGCAGGCTGCGGAGGAGGAAAGTAGAATAGCAGCTTCTAATGGAACAATGGAAATGGAACGATGATATTCAGAACGAGTGCATTATGGTTGAACGGCGACTGAGTATGGTTGTGTTACCAGTCAAACAGAGGCGTACCGTAATGTTGCACGTGAGTGTTTGGTGGCCATCCGCCATAGCCCAAGGCCATGAAGCCCTAGTGACGGTTCCAGACTCTAGTTCAAACCGGCCTGCCATGTCGTGGCAGCTCTCCATATCCCTTATTCCGGCCCTACACTTCCTGTAGTTTGAAGTGTTTTTGTTTTTCTCACGTTCCAGTCTGGAAGCTCTTTGTTATGCCCTCACCTGTATTGTTTTCTTTGCCCGCCACTTTTAAACCCTAACCTTCAGATCTCGTGCCATCTGATATGCTCTCCATAGGACATAAAGAGACCTTGTAATTTTGGATTCCTACCCATGCCACCTAAGGTGTGATAAACTCTACTCCAATAAGGTTTAGTGTTTACGTCACTTTCCCTTTTCCCATTAAACACAAACCCCACCAGTCATGCCTTTATTCTGACTGTAAT
>NW_008751667.1:2054619-2063320 GCF_000715545.1 Opisthorchis viverrini
TTGTAATTTTGGATCCCTACCCATGCCACCTCAGGTATGATGAACTCTGCTTCATTAACCTTTACGGTTTACGTCACTTCCCCTTTTCCAGATACTCCCATTAATCACAAACCCCACCAGTCATGCCTTTATTCTGACTGTAATACTATGATCGTTCCCGACGGTATGCTACCCACTAGAATAAAATAAATATTATTATTATTATTATTACATCATCGAATGGACTATAAGTACATATCAGCGTATATGGCGCTCCAGTAATGACGAAACCCTGACTTTGGTTTATGCTTTGTTAGAGCTAGGCCAAGCAGAGCACCATTCATTAGGCAGAGCTGATAGAATAGTTCCATGTGGGAGCTGTGCTAGTTCGAGTTATAGTGCGCCTGGGAGTAGAAAAAGGCCAATAACACAACGAATTCTGAATGAGCAGGCGTTTAGCGCTCTACAGTGGTTGGAGGCAAGTCAAAGAGATAGGCAGGACATAATATCGGGAACTTATACTTGCCCAAAAACTATCTCGTCGTTACACTTCAATGTTCATGGAGAGGAGACCGGGGGGTAGTCAGGTTTTAAGTTATGTGGCAGCAGTTTCACTGATAAGTAATTTATCCACAGATTCCGAAAAAGAATGACGGTGCGTGTCGTTTCGCAGATGCTCAGGTAGATTGTTCTAGATGCGATTGTAGTAACTGGAAATAAGTAGTAGTCGCGTAGGTTTGCACAAGCTGGAGGACACAGTAGGGAGCTGGTGGAGTTACGGAAAGTATAGCGAGGATATGAAGTACTCTTTGGTCTAGCCTCTTCCATGAAGGTATTTTTGTGCAGCAGACGCTGTGAGATAGACTTAGTATAAAACCGTCTGAGCCCTACTGGTTCAAGGCCCAAAATTTGACAGCGGGAGCGGTGGGAGAGAAGGTTTGACTGTGGTAACATCCTTTTCGTGAATGAGCGCTGGACGATTCCGAGTGCTAGTACATTACTTCGTGTGTAAGGGGAAAAAACTTGAGGCGAAATTCTAAGATCGGACTTAAGCATGAATTGAAAATGGCAATTTTTGAGTCTTGAATGCAAAAGGGGTGCAATATTAGAGAGATGAGCCTGATGCTAGGGTAACTTGGAACTGTAACTGATGGGGGAAGCTGAATGTACAAGAATATCTGAGACCGAGATAATTGCTCACTGTGGAGCAAGTGACAAGTTTCCTACTACACATGAAGCATCAACCTTGAGGGAGCATCCGCAGGAAGTAACTCGGGATTTTCAAGAAGAAAAACGCAAACCAGATTCATTGGGCCAGCGAGTCAGCGAGTCTATGTCTTGCGGAATCTGGTAAAGGTAAGCGCTTGCGCAGACGAAAAAAACGCGATTTTCATATCGTCTTAGAAGATGAAGCCTTTGCCATGGAACGCTGCGCCAAAGATGCCTTGGATATATATTAGGGAGAGAACGTGGCCCAACACACTTCCTTGTACGACTTTATTACTGATCGACGGTGGATTTGATTGTTTATTTCCAGTTTGTTAATAACTTCCTGCCGAATGGTTAGGAGGCAAACCACTGAAAAACGGTTCATGTGATGCCCACAGCACTAGGCTTATGTAGCAGGGATGTAGGGGGATCTTGTCGGAAGCTTTTTGGATATCCACGTAAGCTGTTACAACGGATTACCCAGCAGGGTGCAGCGTGTCTAAAGCTTGCAGGGTCTGCGCTTTCATTCGCCGACCCTTCCACAACAAATCATGTCTACTACCATCTTTTATCAATTCGTAAGACTCATTTTTGAATCAAGCCCTGGATTTGCCTCAGGTTATTCACAGACATGCCGGGCTGCTATAGAGAATGTACCGTGCTAGTTTACTAAGCCCTTGTTTTTGGTAAAATCCACACTGCTGCATCGTCTTCACTCTTGGGCTAAATCCATCGTGGATGGGAGCATTTGGTTTAACCTAGGCCTTCTGCATTGTCTTATCTACCGGCGGGCTTATGTAGCTGACTGCGGTCCTGAATTTTTTCCTTCTTGCCCTATAATATCCGTAACTCTGTATTTTCGTCCCATTGTCGACCCGTCAAACCGTCTTTGGGCAAAACTTTTTAATTTGCTTGTATTCCAATCTATGGAAAGAGCTTCCCTCCCATTTAGGTACTACATCATCTCATGTAGGCTTTCGATTCTTACCTTTCCATTGGAGGAGCCAAGCTTCTCTTCGCGATGCGGCTTACACTGGATACTTTTTGAAATAGGCCCTAAATCCTTTTAGTTTGCGCTCTCCCCCTAACTGTCCCATCACTAGGTCCTAGCATGTACAAACAAAAGCTTGAACACTCAGCACTAACTCACAACTGAGACAAACACCACCTTAATGTTTTGTCTATAAATGGCCACGTTATCTATCTCTTATGCAGAAGTTCACTTCTTGCGACTATATATACAGCTGCTTTCTGAAGCGTGATTGTGTTGCAGTGAGTGTCTAGCGCCTGTCATCCTACTTGTCTTGAAACCTGTCTCCAATGATCTAGTTGTATTTCCTTACCTCCGGCCTAAAGCTTTCGTACCCAGCCAACTTATTCCTAGTTCTTTCAAGCTTGGTACCATCCCTGAATAACTCTGTAAGTTCTGTTTAATGTCTGGTACATTGCTTTCCCTGGATTTAATAGACCTTAGTCAAAGCGAAGTCTTAGTTCTTTGCTGTTCCAAATAATTTGAATCCTCTGACCACGCGCAGTGCACACATAAAATGGTAGGTCTGAAAATGAGCTTTGAATGAAATGCTTGTTTAGTTACACAGCCAAATCATTCACAGACGCACTAACACTCTGGAGTGCCTCTACTTGACGTAGCGGCGTACACCTGTGCTTCCTCGCCGTTTTGCCCATAGTACACAGGCTCTACTCCCATAGCCCAAAAGATAGTTGCCGTTTCATTTGCTTCCACGACTGCCTAAGTCGGTGGCTTTTTGCTGCTTGCTTGTTCGAAATGACTGAGCTATTTTAATGGTCAGGCTTCCCCCCGACCGGATAAAACATCTGGTAGCTTAAGTCATTTGGCAATGTACAAACCGCAGTGTGAATACTTAATGGATTGTAACCCCGCAGATCTGATAACATGCACGAGGAATAGAGACCTCGTGTGGTGGACGTGTACGCCCTGCAGGGAGAGTCGCCTTGTTACGTTGCGCCACGTGTTTGTGTACTCGCTACGCCTTTAGTAGCACGGGTGCAGCTTTTTGCTGCTTGCTTGTTCGAAATGACTGAGCTATTTTAATGGTCAGGCTTCCCCCCGACCGGATAAAACATCTGGTAGCTTAAGTCATTTGGCAATGTACAAACCGCAGTGTGAATACTTAATGGATTGTAACCCCGCAGATCTGATAACATGCACGAGGAATAGAGACCTCGTGTGGTGGACGTGTACGCCCTGCAGGGAGAGTCGCCTTGTTACGTTGCGCCACGTGTTTGTGTACTCGCTACGCCTTTAGCAGCACGGGTGCATCGCTCATCGCCTGGTGGTTCTGAGCCTGATCTTTAATTCAGTAAAACCATAAAAGTGCACCGTTATTGTTTGTCTGTAGCTAAATTGGACTTGTTCCGGTTCTCACCTATCTCGCTGGGTCAAGAAATACAAGCGAATGACGGCTGTCCTCCAGTTTGATTTAATATATATATGCATGGGTAGACTGAAGGTACTGGGAGAGGCCAATGGCTAAATTCGACGTGCAAGGAGTTGCCACCTTTGCGTTAGTTGGGTTGCACAACCTCAGGGTCACTTAATCATCCTTCCTCTTGTTCTCTGAAGCTGGCAGTAGCGACCAGATGACTAGAGACCCTTACTCTTACCGTCCTGTTAAGCCGACGTAGTAGATTTCAGTAAAATAATGGTTCTTATCCATTACCTCGGAAGCTGGTGCTGGATCACTTATTAATTGTCTACAATACCTGTTCCAAATAACCAACTATTTGCCCAAGGAGACCCCATGTTCGGATTCTTTCGGTAGGATGGGGATTACCGCCATGTGATCACCCGTCCCAACCTGTCCAATTGCTAGCCTACCTCCAATTGACTCCTCGGCAAAGTCCTTACCTTCCCAAAGCTAGGTATCTAAGCTGGCCTAGCTAGCAATTGGTTTCTGGGTCAGCAGACACATCCACCTTTTTCTGGGTCAATTTAGCGTGTTGTCATTCCCTTTTACATTTTTTCATTGACACCGTTTTATCTGACACCACCTGGCACTTAACAGACGATACTGCTTTCATCATGTGCCTTCCTCATTCCCCTCTTTCCAAGCTTCAAACTTCGGTTGTAGTTGCCAAAACGCCCCATACAACTGTTATTTATTCAATCTGGCTGGTTCCCGGTCTTCAGTAACATGGTCCCCTCACTGAAAGGAAATTATCCGTGGCCTGACACTGGCCTAACCCATCTGGTCAATCTCCTCGCCTAACCCAGATCCTGCCGGCACGGAAATGCGTATCCCCTCTCCGATTGCGGGATCTTGACGACCGTTATGGGGCTGTCTATAAATCGAAATATGTCAGGACAATGATGGCGTGGCACTCCCACAACTATTTTCTTCAGAATCTCGACCGCAACCTCCCACTGGTTCGAGCCTGTGATTGCAACTACGAGCAGATTTTTCAACTGGCCCTAACCGCCTCTGGGATGGGTTCAATCCAACCCGATGAAGTTTTCGTTCATATTTGACCAACCTGGTTTTCTGCTGCAAGTTCGGTTTGCATGGCTCACACGTTTAATTCCATATATGGTGTTCGCCTGGCCGCATGTATTAGCGCTATCTTCCCACAGAACCCGTTATTTTCACCCGAATTTCCTACAGCAGTGGCACCACTGAGTGTACTTAATTACAAATTAAGCCATATTTTCGAGACGAAACACGCTATTTGCTTCTATTTCGAAATTATTCCATCTCCATCCTCAATTTTCCGTTTGGAGACTGTGGACACTTACACTACCTTCACTCATGGGTCACTCATGGCAGCTATGATTCCCGTTCTTAGTTTATGTCATCCGGCTTCATCCTTGAACTAGCGGGACCTTATGCCGATTGTTACAGTTCTTTTAGTGGCTGCAACTTTGGTGACCCTTTATGTAATAAGCGTGCCTCTTTGTTTGTACCTTCCTCCCCGTTGTGTTGTTGCTTCCCACGTTCAGGTTGTAACGACCCGATCATGCATCAATTAACATTTTTCCTGCAAATTGGAAAACGAACAGATTATTATTATTTTCTGATCAGATCCTGTCCGATGTTGATGATATTTTCTTCTTTTTCGTTCACCCTCCGGTACCTGCAAATCCCCGAGTAATGATTCATTCTGACTGTAAAAGTAAGATCATGCCCGACGGTATGCCACCCACAAGTTAGAAATATACATTGTTGTTTACACAAGTACGTTAGGCGCAGAAAAATGCATCTTGGGGTTCAAAAATACAAAAAAACCAGCACAACTTATAATATCAACCTGACGTTCTCTCATTCATTCGACCAGAGCGACCTGCTCTATGTTTGGAAGGAAAGAATTTTTACCTCAACTTACGCAGTCAATAAAGAAGCACCACCCGGCAGCCACAAGCTTATTAGCCTCACTAGCATATTGTGTGAGGTGATGGAACGCGTTCCGAAGCCAGCCACTCTGAATCATCTCCATACCGGCGACGTGTTAGCCACGGCCCACTGCTTATTCCTCATAAACCGTCCTTACTGGGCAAATATACTTCCTTTCTTGGGCGGGTTGACATAGGCAGAAGACGAAGAACCAACATTAGATCCCAAATCATTTGGATTCTGATCTATTGATCAGCATGTCGGTGAGGTACCGGGGGATTCTCTGTCCTTTTGACTTGGGTTGTCCGGAAAATTTTTGGCCACTCGTTACGAGAATAAAACCGTTATCACTTTGGCGTCGAAGTTGTGTTTGCTGTTGGCCACATAACACTTCACCAGCGTTCTAGGCCCCTAACCGTTGAGGATGGATGTTGGGTTCAATCGCAACAATACCTTAACGGCGTTGAAGGCTCAAATGCATCTGCCCCTCTTCTCCTGTTTTTCGTGTGGCAGTGCTTCCTAGCTTGACAATTCAGCCATATATCTTTCCAGTCTATCCATATAGCTCTCGTCATTACAACTGCTTACACTTGTTTCACGCAGAAACTCACCGTCTTTAGTAAAAATTATGACTGCACAGAGGTACCAACTAGAGTTGAAAAACGGGAGAACACTTTGGACATCTTGGATTGCGCCGTCCCCGGGTTTCGGTAAAATGTTACCCTAGATTGGTGTGCATCAAGGGCTCACAGGTACTTAATCGACGCAACCCGCTTATAAGGTTCGATTTCCTAATTTCTTTTAGTGGGCGCCCCACAAGTGTCCAAAATGGACCAATTATTTTGGGATGAGTGGTGGTATTCAGTCAAGTGGAGGAAGAGGCTTCGAGTATAAGCCAGTTTGCTGCCCGAATTAGACAGAAATCACCATGTTAGCAGCACTTACAAGCTCAAGCGTCAAGCAAAAATGGGGTCATGGGTCAGGTAGATGTAACTTTGACCTTACTGCTGTCATAAATGTCCGCCTGTCTACACAAAAGTTCTTACCGCTTACTGCCTCTAGGCTAATAGCCAATCAGAAAATTAAACTCAGAAGCTTCCAACAGGCTCTATTGTATGAAAAACGAGTAGGTAGTGGATATATTCAGTCGGATATATTTGGTCAAGTGCGTTTAAGGTAGCAAGATGATATATGGGTAATTCAGGGGAGTATAAAAAATAAATGGTCTAGTGAATTCGGATGCAAGCGGTGGATTAATCGCTGATGGCACCATTTTTCTCTCTCGAAGACGAATAGAACTCGCACATCTCCAGACCGTGCGCCACACTCGCTGTTAATGAATGCCGCTTTCACCTAGCTTTGGGCCAATTATTTCTCCAGCAAACCCTGGACCGCCCCTTAATGTTAACCACTGTCGTTTATATTAGCGAAAGACATATTTAGTAAAAACGGGGATATCAGAAAGAGAACAAGGTCTGCAAGCCAGCTCAGTGCCAACTTCAATATCAGGTAAAATAAATGCTGGAAAACAAAGCAACGAAACACAACAAAAATCAAGATAGCTTTTTTCACGCGATCGGCACGCGAACTAGGAATAAAAACCCCAAACAATGAAATACAACGGTTGCAAACAGAGTCATTTACTGGCTGATACAGTTTCATTAGCATTCATTAGTGCTGGCACAAGTAAGCTGTTGTTAGCAGCCAAAGTTTGCTTGGGTGTGCAATCACCTAACATTAGAAAATATGGTATCTCGATACACAGGTTCAGATGATTCACGCACGAATTTATTGACCGGGAGACCCGTGGCTCAATTTAAGCAATCTTGAAAATACTGGGATTGTCTCACTTGGCACATCCCAGCTATGCGGCATGGCAGTCAAGCGCCAAAAGGACGCCACATCTTTACCATATTTTTAGAGGATGAATTGCCGATGGTGTTTGGTACGTAGTGTGTGTTGGTTCATCGAGTGAAAAGGTTACGTGGACTTTTCTCTTTTGCTATTCTCCACAAATTTCTGTTTTGCCTCTCAATAGTTTAAGTATCCCAACTTTTATTACCGTTTTTCTTGTTTTTTCACTTCTTTCTACTTTTCTTAGTGTTCATCCGCAGTTTATTCAAAATAAATTTCAAGGGAGATTTTGACTTCCTGGTTGCTGACGCATAGGTCATCTTGAGCGCGCGCAAACGTCTCACAGACAAACAGCATTGGACGTCCCCATTGAGTTGTTCATTGGAACACGTTTGCACAAAGTTCACAAAGTCCGCTCAAAGTCTATGACGCCGTAACCGATTTGTTACCCTTAGGTCCTGCTCTACCTACGCCAGCCGAACGCCGGAAAATTACACTGATTCGAGCGCAGATGCACAGTCAATGAAAACATTGACGTTATGTTATTAGTTATGCAACATTTAGCCTTGTTTAACGCTCGATGGACGTCAGTTTATAGATCATTCAAACACCTTTGTTTCTGGTGCCTATTGGCTCTAACTGTCTAGCAATTAAACAGTTGCTTTTTTACTCCTGGACCGTGAAATAATGTTGCAAAAACGAACATAATGTTCTGGCCCCTTATTTTCGAAACTTGGAAGGAATCGACATCATCACTGGGCGCTAAAGTTTGAAGTTCAAAAATAGATGACCACCACAGTTGCTGGGAGGTGCTGGTAATGTGGAGTCCAAAGTGCCTCATAAGAAGGAGAGCCGCATGCTTCTTTCACAGCACAAACCACCGGTCTCGCAGTGTCAGTTCGAAAATTGTATTTTAAAAACGCCATTTCTTTTACTTTGCTTTCAAAATGGTTCCTGACCCTTCTTGGTGCCTGACATAATGACCGATTTTAAGTAAATCGTTACAAAGCCAATGGCGCTCTGTGCTAATTCCGAAAAATTAGCCTCAAGTTTGGGTCAATTTAAAGGATATTCCAACACTTAGGGTGAGAGCTAGCCTTAAGTTCAGCCTCACATACTAGCCCTCATGTTAACTTCTGAGTTCTCTTGACTTACACATGGTGAGTAAACATTTGAGTTTGACTACGATTATTATTCAGGGTGTTGTTCGTGTTTTCCTCATAACGGACAGAATTGTGATGAACATGACTGATGCTCTATTCATTGCTCTATTCATTATTCTCTTGTTT
>NW_008751667.1:2067079-2067792 GCF_000715545.1 Opisthorchis viverrini
CACTCTTCGCTGAATTCTGGATTTCCAGTTTGTCGGGTTGTACCGATATACGTACGAAGCTTAATTACCACATGAATCCACAGCTATTAGATCTGCTAACCTCTCTGGTTGCTTACATCTTGGCTTTTTCACGTCTATTTTATGCGGACGGCCATAAAGTCGGGAGCACGAATGATAACGCCCCCCAAACAGATCAAGGCGCTGCAGAGCAGTGGTCGTTGGATCGGCACCTTATTTTGAATGATGAAAAACGCCTCCATATGTGATTCGGAGGAGACTTATCAAACGCCTACATCGCGCATGGTGAGAATAGGCCAGAAGACATCACGAGGATAGATGCCATGAAGGTTCTCGTCAAACATGTACTTCTCACTCCACAGTGAAAAATCGGGGCAAAAGCAATCCGTCGTTCTACGGATGATCCGGCGCATCTTCTGCCGCATTACTCGCTGGGACTTCTATATATCCTATGGAGCCTACGTCAGACAAACTTTTGAAAATGCCAACCAAGCTGCCCACACAAAGGACGTCACCCTCATTGAGCGTGTGCATTGAGCTGCTACGACAATGTTTGCCGGCCCCAAACCCGAGGAGTATAAAATGCGTCTTGTGACGCCTGCTGCCCACAGGACGTCACCCTCATTGAGCGTGTGCATTGAGCTGCTACGACAATGTTTGCCGGCCCCAAACCCGAGGAGTATAAAATGCATGCG
>NW_008751667.1:2068294-2096842 GCF_000715545.1 Opisthorchis viverrini
CACCTTTTTCTCGCTTGTTTTTCCTAGCTGAAGTGCAGCCGCCGAACAACAAGAACAAAACCGTCCCGGGAAATGTGGGCGAAAGCCTCAAACCCATGTATTAATCCGTTAATCCATGAAAAAGTGTCATCAATATTCAACGGGAGCCCAAGCCCACTTACAGCACGCCGCACGTAACTTGTGTGCGTCGAAGACATCCCGGAAATGCGAACGTCTTCTGGACGCCACAGGCAACGGGGAATTAGCTTATACGGAGAAAACATTGGTTCTCAAGTCCGCATTTTCAGTTAACGAGATCTACTCAGAAAACATCATGAGGATTGATGCCAAGAAAGATTTGGGTATCTGGGTCTCCTCAAACTTGTCCTTCTCCCTGCACCATGAGAAATAGGCCCAGAGGGCATTCGCCATTCTGCGGATGATCCGGCGCACCTTCTTCCGCATTGCTCACGTGGACTTCCAAATACTTTATGGAGCCTAGGTCAGATCGCTCCCGGAATACGCCAACCAAGTTGCCTACTCAGAACGCACGAAAGACTTCACCCTCATTGAGTGTGTCCAGTGAGCCGCAGCGAGAATGGTTGTCGGCCTCAAATCCCTGGACTACGAAACACGTCTCGCGATGCTCGATCTCTTTCCCCTGGCGTATCGTCGCCTCCGAGGGGACCTAATTCTTACTTATGCCCTGTTTGAACAAAGCTTGGTCGACAGGTTTTTCACCGTTGACCCAGCAAACACACGGCGGATACATAGTGAGATTTTCAAGCTCAGAGCGCACACATTCATCAGACAATTTATTTTCTCATTTTGGGTAGTAGCTGCGTGGAATGACGTTCCTCCGACGGTTGTCCACGCTGCTTTCTAGAACCCAGTTTAGAGCACTATTAGACATTTATTTATGCGAATCCTCGCGCAGGGAACATAAAGAGCAGCACTGCACCCTTTTTTCACTTGTGCCCTTCAGGTAAACGACAGCCACTGACCGACAAAAAAAACCGACTGGGGAGACTTGGACAAAAGCCTCAATCCTGTGTATCAATTCGTGAATCCTTGAATAGTGCACCCAACTCTAGTCCGTTCTTTTGACCAATCATTTGTGAGCATGGCTTATTGGCCGTAGCCAAGCGCAACTGTGGATGGAAAGGGG
Organism: Opisthorchis viverrini; assembly: GCF_000715545.1. Taxonomy (NCBI): domain Eukaryota; kingdom Metazoa; phylum Platyhelminthes; class Trematoda; order Opisthorchiida; family Opisthorchiidae; genus Opisthorchis; species Opisthorchis viverrini. The sequence goes on from NW_008751667.1 coordinate 2,069,442, forward strand.
CTTTGGAATGTAATTCCTCCTAGTACTGTTCAGCACACAACTGGAAGAAGCGATTTCTACTGTTTGTTCAATAACTATCAACCTGGAATCGAGCGCCAACTTGGACTCTCTTCAAACTTCGTTGGCTGTCCTGGACATTCATATCACGTGCTGACTGATGCAACCATGAAAAGTCTCAATGGAGACTTTCTCTGACCCAAGGCTGGCGTCTACCGCGACTGATTCTGATAATAAATAAACAAGATTTACCGCGTCGAGATGCGTTAATCTTGACGCCAGTCGAACGAACATGTTCAGTCGCGCTGTGTGTAGAGGGCTATTTACTGGAACCTAGGCTTCGATCTGATGCCTTCGTATTGCAGTCGATATAAGATAAATCAGATAATTCTGCCTCGTAGTTTGGCATATGCATCACATATGTGATTCGTTGAGTGCTGCTGCAGGACTGCATGTGCTCAAACCTGAACCTCATCGTTGACCATGCAGCATGTTGTCGCAAGCAGTTAGTCATTAGGTACAGCGTTCGGCTATAATAGGCGTGCCGTGAGGTTAGGTGGTCAAACCGATTACTCCTGGACTCAGTTAGTTAGACGGCAAATATGTCTCAACAAACTGAAGGCTGCAACCGTTAGCCTCCTCCGGCTGCAAGAAGTTTTGGAAAAAGCCAAAAAAAGGTCAGATTGAAATTGTTATGGGTTGCCACCGATGGCTGCCGGTGGTGCAACCGGTGGCATGTTTATTGGATCCTTGCGGATTAGCTGATTGAGACAGTAGACAAATTCGTCCACCAGGGCTGTTGTATCGATCTCGGTAGTCTAGCCACACGATATTTGCATCCGGATTGGTAAGGTCAGGGCAACTATTGTGAATCGGCATCACATGTGCTGCAGGAGTGATACTAGCTTATCTGTCGGGTCAAGTTTACAATGGGGGAGGGGTGTCCATATTGTTATATGGGTCAGAAATCTACCCGCTACTAACTGAGGAGGTTGAAGATTTTTCAGCGTTTGGTCAGTGCTGAAGTAGGTCGAGTGGTTTTCGGAACTGATCGCAATCCATAGGTTGCGTTTGGTTGGTCACATGCACCATATGCCAGTCGACTGACTTCCTGGAGGGAGCTTTTTTTCGCACAACCGCGTGAAGAGTGGAGACGAGCCTGGGAGACAATGAATTGGCGGTAAATTATGGAAGCAGTTACTATCAAACAGCTGCGCTAGTCATTGCTGTACCCTGAATGAGGACCATCAGACCGGAGATACCGGTGGTTAGAGACAGTAAGATTATCAAATTTCTGCTCTTTTGTCTCTGCGTTCCCATGTATGCCCCTATTAGCGGCCCGTTGTCCTCAATCCCTAAGTGAGGCCCAGAAGCATGACCTCATTTAGGGGTTTTAGGGGCGAATGGCTTTGTATTTCATAAGCCTGTCTACTATATTGCGTTATTTTTCTGGGAATCACCGGGGTAACAGGAAATCCGGCTACTGCTAAATGTGATGTCCTCCAAGGTAAGTCGTACCATAGTCCTTGACTTCCACAGACGGCTGGTTTGAAGCTTCCTGGATAGTTGTCTCTTGAACGACCAGCTCGTTTCCCTCCGTAGTAGTCACCTTCCGGAAATGCCCAGAATTTTCCCCATACGGCAGTTTGAGCCTCAGATGGCTCGTTAGGGTGCGAATTTACTAATCGGAGGGTCCTGATTTCAATCCAACCCCTGCAACTCAACTGCTTCCTGCCTAGCCTTGAGCAGCCCGGCAATATCTCAGCCCTCGCGCTCCCTTCGGGTGGCAAGACAGCTAGGCACCAGAAAGATGTTACAGCTGCATGAATATTATTACGATAGTTACGTATACTTTCAACTCCTCAGAAATCCAGTTATTGTACTCCCATGATTTCAAACAATTTGTAAAAATTGACTGTCCTTGGTCGCTGCCGTCTCGGAGAGACTCAACTTTACCATGCTATGGCGGTTTATATGCCTCCGTGGCCCAATGAGCCATATTGAGAATGTCCGTGTGATACTCGCAGGGCCCCTCATTTACAATTTCGAGGTTGGAGGTTGGAACTTTTGCGATGACTTGTTCTTCAAAAGAATGGATGCACGGATATTTCCTACCAGACACCGCCTTCTTGCGGTCGGGCTTTGATCGAGAACCCTAATCGTCCTTCTGTCCAGGTGGGAGCCCCTTAAGTCCGCACCAGCCTGTGTACGGCCGTGATTCCAGCAGCTAAGTACTGTCATGCCACATTGGCCGTCGCGTGGAGTTACCAGTAGGGTCACCTTACTTGTTGCATACAGTAGCGCGGGACAGCTTCACAAAGAGCCTGAACCTTACTATAGTTTACCGTTTTTTTTTACCTCCGTGACCCATTGAACTATACTGGATGGCGCCCATCCTACACTCACCAACAACACCGAAACTGCTCGTGACCTCTTTCACGCCTTTCTGCCAAGTCATGTGCTATCCACCTCGCGGTTCGCGCCATTCTGAGGGAGGCACGGAGAACAACATTTCTCGGTAGACGGTGTTTCGGCATGCGCAGCACATGACCGAGCCATCGTAGTCGGTGGTGCTGGATGTTTTTTCTGATCGAATTACCTGCAACACAACTTCTGACTAACACAGCCTCCTGGTCCTCCAGGTTGGGGGTTATAACGTGCAGCGAGTTGTTCCATAAGGATGGTAATCCACTTGTATTTTCCGACACACTGCCGACTTGCGGTCAGGCTTTTGGGCCGAAGGCCTTGGTTAAGGATCCTGATCTCCTTCCTTTCTAGGTCTGGACGCTGACAGTATCCCGACCCTCGTATAACCATTACACGAAAAATAATCTCATGCCGTATCGGCTGTCACGTAGTGTTACCAAGAGGGTCGCCTTAATTGCTGCATACAGCAGGGTGAGTAAGCGAAAGCATGATACTGCTGACGCCTCCCTTCATACACTCTCAGGTTTTCCCTCTTCTACCCTACTCCACTCAAGTTTGAATACTCGTTCCGCAGATCTCAGCACTAGGGTTGACCGGATTGTTCATCGTGTATCACACTCGGCTGTAGCTTACGTACTTCCGGCCCCAGTGACAACCCTCAACACTTCGAGATCTGTTTTCAAACCCCGAAAGCTTCCTACACTGAAACAAGCAAGACAACAGGTGGCTATCACCCGTACACTTGATCCCCTCTGCATTGGTGTATACTGTCTGCCAGAAACAAAGATGCATGTTGCAAGTACTGTGATTGAATTGACTGCCTCCTAGCTGTATTCCAGTTTCCGGCTGCTCATCTCTCGTAATGCAGAGGCCGCTGCAGCTGGAGATGCTGGGGTGAGTATTGTATTGAACGACCGAGCGGAAGCATCTCTACTTGATTAGATACTCGCTGACAATCGCCTCTCCGCGGTTCTTTTGGCAATGTCTGGGCGAATCTCGAGAAAGTGAGGTTGATTTTGTCTGCTCATACTACAACTGACCGTAGCTCTGAATCTGCCAAAGACGCCTTTTATGACGCTCTCAGTGCTCCTTTACAAAGGGCTAAAAGCTCAGACATCGTTGTGTTTGGTGGTGACATGAACACCCAGGTAGGTAGACTAAGGTCTGCTGAGGCTCATTTGGTTGGTCGTCTTGGGTTGGACACGACAGACATGAGCAGATGTGTGTCGATCACAGGCCGCTCCTTCGCACTACCAATTTCCTGAACAGCGGCAATCGCTTGACGACGTTGTGCCCACAAACGAACCAGCCACGAACCCAAATAGACCACATCAGCGTCAGTTATCAGGGATGAGGGTCGATCACTGCTTTCCGATTCTTCTATAACACTAGCGTGGATTTCGACCATGCAACTGTATGCTGCTGCTTTTCATTACGCTTTGCAAGTCTACACAAAACGCACACACCTTGTATAACCATTAAGAAGCTAGTGGACCCAGGAATCAAACGAAACTATCATAACCAGCTCGTCGAACGCATGCCGGACGGTCGCACGGCCACTGGAAACAGATGTCGACAGTGCTGGGACTTCCTTTTGCCACACAACGCAGCCAACCTCGTCCAAACATGAGATCTGTAATAGGTCCGTGGCTTTGCTGGAGGTCCGGTGACAGACCCCCTGGCCGCAACCGCAACACCATCCGACGCATCATCTGACGCCAGTGTCCATACAAACCACGGAACCCGGTGGATTCGAAAGGCCGAAGAAATGGGAGATACAAAAAATCCTGGAAATGTCCGCAGGCCGTTCCACTCGATTCTTTCCGCTGGTCCTCGGAAGCCTCTTGCCAGCGCAACGATCAAGGATCAGAATGGTTTTCTCACATCCAGCAAAGGAGAGCGTTTGGACCGCTGGGCACAATACTTCGAACAACAGTTCCGTTGGCCAACTTCTACCTCCAATCCGGACTGACGCCGTTCAACAGAAAGGTGCACTGTGAATATGGAAGTCACGTCAGCCTTAAAAGTGTCCGATTGTATATCTCTACTCTAGCATCCTTTTCATCCTTGTCTTGACGACCTCCTATAGGTTCTTTTCAAGGATCCCGGTTAGTTTCTCAGCCGGCACCTGTGTATCCTATTTGGGTCTATCTGGAAAGACGAGACCGTCCCAGACAACTGAAGTGAATAGATAATAGTCCCCATTTTCAGAATGAGTACTCGCACTGAATCTAGTAACCACAGAGGTGTTAGTTTGACTTTTTTGTTACGGCTTTTAGCGTCATTGTTTCATCGTCGTCTTACGGTGGCAAACGAATCCTTGACACGTGAGCATAAGGTAGGATTTCGACCTGGTGGAGACTGCGTTTACCTTATCTACACATTCCTTCGGGTGTTAGAACAACACCACATGTACAGCGGACCCAAATCTTGGTGTTTCTTGGCTTCAAAGGTGCGTTCGATTCTGTTAATTATACTTGCTCAACAAGGTATGCCCAAGAAGTTTGTGAACAAAGTCCGATCCCTTTATTCACATCCTTCTAGGCATGTGAAAGTGTGGTGTGCTCTCTGAAAGCTTCCTTACAAAAAGTGGTGTCCGACAAGGACATCCACTCTATTCTTGCTCAACTTCGTCGCTGGTGAGATGATTAGGCGAACTCTGAAAGGTTCTCAAAACACCGGTGTTCAAATTATTACTGGTGAGAACCTCGTCGATCTAGAGTAAAAGAAATCATTCGGATGTAACATCCTTTCGAGCCTAGCTGCCATGCTACCCAAAGGAAGCACGAAGGCTGGGATGCTCTCAGGTCGCCCAACCCTAGACAGGTGAAGTCGAGAGGCAGAGGTCGGCTTTGAACTACGGACCTTCCGATCAGTAAATTCGCACTCTAACCACTGAGCCATCTTGATCTGGAGTACTCAGACGAAATCGCCCCCATCTTTGAGGACGAAGGCGCACCACAACCTCTTGAATAAACTGGCCGCTGCCATACCATCTTTTGGTATGTGCCTAGTATCTTGAAAGTACAAAGTCATGCTTTGTGACGCGCAGTCTCTGAACACGCCCCTTACAATTCAAGGAGATTCACTGGAGGTTGTGGAGTATTTCATATACCTCGGCAGTTGCGTTATCTTTGGCGGGAGTGTATCTGATGAAGTCAGTGCACGAATATCAAAGGCCCGAATCATGTTTGCTGGTTTGCTTTACTTGTGGCGTTGAAAAGGCGTACTACTATGTCTCAGGGGTCGCGTGTACCAGACTGCACCAAGGGATGTATTATTGTGTGATTGCGAATGTGGACGGGTGATGTTTGGCGTTCTCAGGATTTTACCATCAATGCCTCAGAAGCGTTGCCTGTGTCGAATGGCGTCAACGAATTCGTAACGAGGTATTTAGAAAACGAGTGTTTGTGAAGCAGGTACTTCAATCGCGAAAGACATCCAGTATCATCAGCTGAAACGGCTCAGTCATGTGCTGTGCATACCGAAGCACCGTCTACCGAGACGAGTATTGTTTTCTGTCTCCTTCAGAATAGCGGAGACCGGGAGATGGACAACTTATGAGTTGGTGGAAGGGTGTAAAAGAGAATGCGAAGAGAAGATGTTGGTGCAGTACGCCCTACGTGACCCCTACTGTGCTTGACTGAAGGCCGTGCAAGATCATCATCATCATCATCAATGACAGGAACATCAGTGTTGGCACTGATGCCGACGTCAATACACCAGCAGTAAATTCTGATGGTTAAATCACACACTACCACGAGGAAGAATGCCCTATGACAGATTGGAAAAGCAAGGGTGTGAACTAAGCGCAAACAACCCCATCTCCCCATGGTAAACGATGAAGAACTAGGTGGCTAAACAGAACGACGGATCAAATTTATCAATCAGTAACAACACTTTAAGCACTGGGATCAGTTACGTGCCGCGTCCACGCGGATCCCAATCAGGAAGGCGCAAAAATTCCACTTCGCTCAACCCAACGGTAACTGCCTTCATTTCGGCTTGTCATGCCACGGACTGTCCCCCGCAGGCTTTTGGCCAACAAGAGTTCGCATTTGTGGGCAGTGCTTTCTTAGGTAGGTGTTGATTGGGCTTGCTTGTGCAAGAGATGATGGCTGATCGATGTCAGTGGTGTTCGTGTTGTAACTTTCTTTCCAGCTTGTCCGACTGAACGCTTGGATGTGTATGCACCTCAGAATGCTTGCGATAGGCCAGCCCCAGGTCCCCTCCCTCACCCGCTCTTCTTTTTATCCTAATATTTTTAGGTAGATTTCGTGGTTGTGCAGCGGTGATGCATCAGTGATGTTGCTGCCTCTAAAGATGAAGCTAAAACAGGCTACTACTGGCATCTCTTTTTCATATGTTTTTACATCCTCCTCTACTCCATTACTAACACTCCTTGTAGGCCCATCCGTTATGAATGACAAATCTGTTCGTCTTGCAGTGGTGTTGGCCGCAACATAGTGTCATCCGGTGCCAATAGTATCAGGCGCCTCTAAATCAATCTTGAAGCCTCAACGGCCAGTGTATCTGGCCTCTTTTAATATTCACAACCTGATGCAAGCCGGATAACAAGCTGTTCTTGCTCTGACACTGGACTCGTTTGATTTCGATGTGCGCTGTGTCAAAAAACGAGAGTTCAAATGCAAGCATGGTGGTTGAGCCAACTGATCCACCCCTCTTCTCCGCCTCCTCCCCTGCGCCCCTCTGGCGAACCAGGGGCCATTGCAGGGGTTAGTGTCTTGGGCGGAAGGATCCTTGCTTGACTGGATACCCGTTGATGGTCGCCTCTGTGCGGATCGTCTGGCAACGTCCGTGAAGGAATCTCACAATCGGGAATTTGTTCGCTGTCGGTTTTGTCGCGTCTGTTTACACCCCAACCGACTAGCTCTCATACCACCAAAGGCAAGTTTCATGACACCCTGAGTGCCCTGTTACAGCGGGCTAGAAGCTCACTGATCGTTGTGGTTGCCGGAAAGATCTAAGTGCACTAGTGGACACAATCAGCATACCTGAGACTCAACTACGTGGTCGACATACATTGGATTCGGTACGCACGGACGGTGGCGGGCAATTGTTTTACCCATTTGTTAACCGCAGACTTTCCGAAATTACCGAAGTCCTCTGGCCATATGGTGCTCTCCAGCAGCGTTCCAGCCACTAACCAAGTTGCCCAGATCGTCATCACATGCCGATGGCGTTGATTAATAACTGACTGCCGCTAACTTTGGAACACTTCCGTGGATACTCGCTATGCACTCTTCTGGAATCGTTTCTGTGTTCGTCTTCCAGGTCACATAGGGTGCGGATAAACTGCTTAGCATTTGTGATACTGGCAGATCCCGAAGTTAGGAGTTACCAGAATAGTCTTCTGGACTCTTCCAACTGCCTCTGCGTCGGACGCGAATTCGTGCCAGAACGAGATTGCCACATCTTTATGCAGTTCTGGGAGACTTGCTTCTTACACGACTCCACCACCTTCGCTAAGGCTCTAGATATCAGGTAGAACAGTGGTACTAAGTGCACCTCGGATAAACATTCCCGGCGGTCCCGAACATAATAGGATTCCTGCTTGCTACTCCCGTCAGGTTCTAGAATAGTGCCATGTGTATGAACGACCACAGTTTTAGTATTCCTGGATTTCAAAAAGCATTAGCCTCAGTTGACCGGTCTGTCCTCCTCAAAGTGCTTGCCTAGCACGGAAAGCCCAAGAAGTTTGTGAACATAATAAGTTCCTTGTATTCTCAGATTCCTGGACATGTGACAATATACAGAGAGCTCTTCAAAAGTTCCCTTACACGAAACGCTGTGCATCGGTGGTGTCCACTCTCTCTATTCATGTTCAATCACTTGATGGATGAGATGACGAGACGAGCACTGAAAGATCTTCAAAGCCCTAATGTTCCGGTAGCTGCTTACGAATCTGGAATCTGAAGACGAGATCGTTCAGGTCTTCAAAGAGGAGAAGGCGCAGGTCTTTTTGGATGAACTGACCAGAGTCATCCCGTCTTTCGGCATGCTCGTTGTACCAGCAAAGTGGATATACAGTCACTGAACACACCACTTACAATCCAGGGATAGACACTCAAAGTTGCGGAGCATTTCAGTTGGAAATTGGTATTAGTTCAGATTGTAGTTTGACGGATGCGGTCAATGCACCAATCTTGAACGCTCGGATCACGTTTGTCTGTTTGCAACATTAGTGCTAACAGAGCCACGTATTTCTGAATCCAAAGGAAAGTGTGTACCATGCTGCAGCTTGGGGACTTGGCTTCTCCCATTAGTCGAACTGAGACTTCTTCAGACGTTCGACAATCATTTTCTGGGAGCCATAGTTCGTGTGTGTGTCGGCTAATCCTCAACGATTCGGTCAGAAAGCGAGTGTTCGTCTGTGCAACGGGTACTTCCATTGAAGAATATGTCCAGCACCAGAAGCGGTGTTTGTTAGACCATGTACTGCGCCTGCCAAATAATCGTTTACCGAGGAGAGTGCTGTTTTCCTTGCCTGATTCGGAGTGGCGGAAGCAGGTATGTAGTCAAACTTTGACCTAGCTGAGGCCACGAAAGAGATTACGAAAAGTCTGGGTGCTGTTGGTGTGACTCGTTTTCCAGGATGGGAACCATGTGATCCCCAATGCGCCTGGTTGGAGGCAGTGCAAGTTATGGCTGCTAATCGATGTCAGTGGTGTTCCTGTTGTCAGTTTCTATCCAGCTTACCTGACTGGGTGTGTGGAGGTATAGACATCCCTAAATGATTACGTTAGGCTAGCGCTGAATCCCTTTCACGTTCATTTTCGTTCTGTTCTTCACAGTAGGGCTTTCAAATGAGTCATGGTTTTACAGGAGCATTGGTTTCGTGCTGCCGATGACGATGAAGTGGTCGGATATGCTATTACAAAATGCGTGAGAAGCAACTACGGTACTGAACAGTTTTGGTTACCGTACTGGAAGATTTTGCATGGTAAGCATGATGGAGTTTTATCGACGGTTAGCAGGCCGCTCGAAGGGGATATTGTGATAGACTTTCGTGCGGTATATCCAAAGTATTGTAGGTACTGCATTTATCTCCTCCCTGGTTGTCACGCCACATATTTCACGGTTATTTTTACGAATATAATTCTGTCCCTCAGCACAAACCTACAACTGCTACTTCTATTATATCCTGCTTTACAGAGCAATCTGGTCTTATACTGGAACTGACTTCAGATCTCACGTGGTATTATCTAAAGATATCCGATTTCAACATTACTGGCAAGTGACCATGATTCGGATGCCTTCGTCGGATGACTCTGGCTACTTGTCCACGTATTATCACATCAGTGTGATACCGTACACTTTCCAAGGGCTGCGCGTGGTGTCCAGACGGTGGATCAATGAGTGGTCGGCATAGCATTTCTCCTGTCATGAAAAACGTACCTGGTTTTCGCGGAACTTCCTCTTCTGGTGAACCAAATCTGGGGTATGTACCAAACCCTGTTAGAGGTCTCTGGCAAGAACGAGACAGTTACAGACCAATGACACAACAGTACGACCAAAAGCCACATAGAAATGGTACTTCCCAAACCCCAAGTATGCGGATTAACTTGGGTTTCAACGACACAGTAAGTCGTCGGGGAAGTAGTAGGAATAAAGCCTTCGGGAAATCACCAATTGTGCGTTTCATATCGATACTTCTACCATTTCTCAATTTACAGGAATACTGCGCCGACTGTGGTTTATTCGCCCAGACGCCACAGAAGAAAACATCATTCGATGTTTTCGTTGTGTGTCCACTGTAGTTAGAATCGTTGGGATCAAACCATCATACGTGAGGTTCTCTTTCGAACAATCTGTTTCGTATCGCAACCGATTTTCGGTCCTATAAAATGTTTAGCTTCCTCAAATTCCCCATTTAATTGTGATTTGATGTGTATCAACTCCATCCGTTCTGACTTGGGGCCGAAATTCGACGCCGCTTTCAGCACATAGTACTCGACACCCTTTACTTAAATGCTATCCTTCGTAATATGGATCGTCAGATGATAGGACTGTATCCGTCGAACAATGGTGCTATTATCCTACTCAAGGCGCCTTGTGCTACTTTCTTGACCTGAGCCCAGATAGCTCATTAGTTAAGGTACAACGACAAGGTTTGTGAATTCAACTCAACTGCTCCTTTGTAGGCCTGGGTAACCTGATGGTACCTCAGTCCTCGTACTTCCTTCAGGTGGCATGACAGCTAGGCACCAGAAGGGTGTTACAGTTGAATGAAAATACATGTGGTGTTATTTCATATTCATTTTGATACTGGGAACAAAAGAGACTGTAGTTTTGCAATTTACTGTCCTCGTAAGAACATTTACTTATTGTTTCAGGTAGTATTGAGCGTCCCTTGTTTTTTTTTCGTTAACGGTTCATCTATGTACTTAGCGTCGTCCGACACTTGCGGGATTCGTTGAACGTGTGTCGTCCTCAGACTCGTTTGAATATCCATTTCCTCATAATTATGTGATTCTCCTGATTAGTTCATATCCAAGGGTGGAAGCTCGAGACCCACGATTCGCTCTTAGCAGAGCTAGTTAGCAATATCTCTGCTTATTGTCAACGGCCACAATGTACTGAGTAAATCTGGGTAGGATTGAAGGCGTTAGATGGCTGAGTACAGCTGGCGTCCTGTCTTTGCACTGTCTCATCTCTATGCATGTGCATACGAGAAAATAACCCTTTTTTCGATCGAATCAAACGGTGTCTGTTGAGGCTTCACTATAGTGGTAAGGGCAACGTTCGATGCGATATTTCCCCCATCGATCCGTGGGGGAATTTCCTCGGCGGCTCGAGCTGATCTCAGATTTTTGGTCTTCCTAATTCGAACTGAACTCATACTCGAGGGAGTAAGATCAAGTTGAGCCCTAATGCATCTACAAGATTTATCTACGAAGTGCTTTTGTACTGAACTTTTGAACTTGAGATACAGGTTGCACTCACTCTATGTTATCTACGAAGGGTTTTACCTTGAAGCTTCCAAACGCATGTCATAAAACGAAGAGTGCCTATCCTAACGCTCGTGGGTCTCTTTAGATGTGCGGGCACTGATGTGTTTGCGCAGGTTGGGATAACCATAAATCTCATATGGTAATCGGTTTGGTGAGTTCACATCAGCTGTGGGTAACTTCTTTTGTAAGGTCACATCATCAAAGCGATCGCAGCTCCTTTAGATTCCTAGTTTGTGAATTCCAAAGTAGTAAAAGTTGTGAAAGCCTCATTTCACTGATTAGACTTGCTTGACTAGACTAGATGAAAAATAAGAAAGCTAACGATCACAATTTGCCAGTGTTTTATCCAACTTGGTTGCTCGCAACCTACTGAACTGCAATGAGTGCGGATTTTCATTCATACTTGTATCAAAACAGGAAAGATTTATGACACTTTGCTGAAGCAATAGTGCTTCAGCTCCACATACTCAATCTGTGTGGATACTTCGAACCCGTGGTCGGCCCCATGTCTTGGTAAGACCGGCAATGAATCATTTCCAAAGCCTTGCCCTCTTTGTCCACACGGATCCAGAGTTCAGTGATGTTTGTCCGTTGGAATGGCCTCACTGGACAGACCCTTGTTCACTCTGCTTTAGCCGTTCGCTGCCCGATCATATTGTTTGACCTTGGGTGGTTGAGAGATGTCCGACAGCTCGTTGCTGCTCTGCGTCTCTGAAGCTGAATTTTACTTTCAAGGTTATTGTTGCTATCTGGTCTGTCAGGAAGGTCAGATTCCTGAAAATAACCCCAGAATTCCCGAAACTTACTGAGACCCTAAAACTTCGCCGAAATATCTATAGTAAGCCCGGCAAGCATCCTATCACTCACTCACTCACTCACTCACTCACTCACTCACTCACTCACTCACTCACTCACTCACTCACTCACTCACTCACTCACTCACTCACTCACTCACTCACTCACTCACTCACTCACTCACTCACTCACTCACTCACTCACTCACTCACTCACTCACTCACTCACTCACTCACTCACTCACTCACTCACTCACTCACTCACTCACTCACTCACTCACTCACTCACTCACTCACTCACTCACTCACTCACTCACTCACTCACTCACTCACTCACTCACTCACTCACTCACTCACTCACTCACTCACTCACTCACTCACTCACTCACTCACTCACTCACTCACTCACTCACTCACAGCGCGAGGTCTCTTGTAACTGTTGAACTCGCTTGTTCGCAATGAAGCTCTTGTGTTCCTTGTTGGCGAGTCTTTTTCCGGCACTAAGGCACTGGAGCGGGGTCAGCAGTAAGATATAACGTGGTCCTTCAGTACAGACAGTTGTATGATAGCTGCTCGTTCTGACACTTTTGTACAGTAGCGAGGATCTGTCTTTGAATAAGGCGGGTGACAGTTCACGTGGACCTGAGGTCTTGTGTCGTTCGAGGCATTGAATGTTTCGGTATGTTTCCGGCGCACAGGGAGATCCAGTGTTTTCTGATCACAGTGGTGTAGTGATAGAAGGTGTTGGTGTTGATAGTCAGGGGCCGGCTTTAGTGCTGTTCGAGGAATCGGGCTCAGCATTTGGTCTATCGTGTTACTTTCATATGTCTTTTGCGCGTACAAGCCACGTTTCTGATCCATAAAGCAGTATGAATCGTACCACCGCAGTATAGTCTCTGCTTTTGGCAGGCAAACTGATGTCTTCTCGGTGCCATAGGTTTAGGAGGTTGGCAAAAGCTGCCCTGCCTTTCCCGATCCGGGAAGTAATCTCATCTCCAACCACTTTGCCGGCACTCATACAACTGCTCCGGTAAACAAATTTATCTACCCCGTCGATTGACCACTTCACCGACACTCATACAACTGCCCGGGTAAACAGATTTATCTACCCTGTCGGTTGGCTCTTCTGCGAGCATGAGGTTCACGTTTCGTCCCACTCTGTCTTGCAGCGGCACTTTACGCGTTACAGGTGTGCAGTGCATTTCAAACCGTGCCACAGAGTTGTTTAGGTTATTTTAAATGATTTGCATTTTTGAAGGATCTGAACCAAGGAGAGCAATACCCAATGTCTATGGGCGGAAACCCCGGGAGGATTTCGACTCCCGAGGTTTCAGAGGCAGGCAGAGAAATTTCAATCCGCATATCAGTAACAATGTTGAAGATGAAAGGTGAGAGAGGACTGGACATGGTGAATTCTGGTGAAAGCTTGCCGTATACCCGTACCAGTCCATACACCGCCAAGATTCTTGACGACTGACAGTCCAAAGCAGCTTTTAGATCAAGAAAGAAAACAACCTACGTGGGACGTTTGAAAGAGTGTTCTGTTCAAGAATTTGTCTTAAACTAAAGGTATAGCCGGTGCATCCTAGGTCAGGGAGAAATCCAGCTTGATTCCCGTGAACCTCTCTCTTCCGATAGTCGATCAACCTGCGCAAAATAATACCGGAGAGCAATTTAGATGCGGTGGATAACAGGCTGATGCCACGATGGTTTTTGCATGACTTTTTTGCACCCTTTTTGAAGACTGGGATAAAGGTCAAGGAGCTGCATTCTACTGGTGTTATGTTTTCGTTCCAAATATTCTGCATTATGGTTGTCAGGCTGTTCACCAGGACCTCGCCGCCTTGTTCGAAAAGTGCAGGTAACAGACATTTCGGGCCAGGTGCCTTATCGCGCTTCAGGATCGATATCTCATGCTGGATTTCGCTTGCCGATGGAGGGTTGCTATCGATGTTCCATTTAGGTCCGCTGGGTCGTTCCAGTGGTTGTGTTGAAGGAGATCGGCTGAACTGTTCTTTGAGGTGCTCAGCCCACCATTTCAGACGACGATTGAGGGGGTGAATTGCCGTTCCGTCTTTTTCGCATATTGTTTCACCGACATCTGTTTTCTTTTGACCGGTTGATCGAGTCAGTTTAAACATGGCGCGGGTATTGCCTGCAGCGAAGGCCTTCTCCACCTCCTGGGCCTTCGAGATCCACCAACATTCTCTGTCATTCTTCAAGCCCCTGATTATCCGGTGTTCAAGGGATCTGTGTACGCCATCACAGTCCCCAATTGTCTTTCTGGCAGTAATAAGATATGCTGATTTTGGCGATATCCAGTGTTCATTTAGTCGAGTCAGGTGGCCTAGACAAACAATTTCGAAAGCCGAGAGCATAGCTCCTCTAACTCACCTCCATTCAACCTCCTTATGTAGTTAATCCACTTGGCTACAATAGCAAACACTGTCACATTCTCAGCGTTCGAGTGTGCCTGGATAACGGTCGAAATATTTCATACCACGAAGCGTGACCGGTCGGGAAGTTTTGTTAGTTTATTGCCGCATTATGTACACACTGTTCGTTGCAACCGAACAGTCTGATTCTTATGTTGCGAGTAGCTGCGTCGATCTAGTGAACTTTGTGCTTGTACGTGATACATTCGACCACACCATGGTCGATTTGATTTGATTTGATTTGATCGCAATCTATCTCGGTATATGTTATGCCCGCGCCTGTGTTTCAGCTTCACGCGTGCTACTCTTTTCACCGAGTTGGCATAGGCTAGTTGGTAATGACTTATTATATGCAGTATGCAGTATGGATATCTTCATGCTAACTTTTAATATCGTCTCTCTGCTTCCTCATCGACTTGCTTCTTCAGAGCTCGTTGGAGTCTATTTTCGGTCAGCTTGGTTTAAGTCCACCTGGAAGAGCCAAAATCAACTTACGAGAGCCATCTGACCGGTCGATGCCACGTTCCTCGGAGCCCAGAATTGTCGGAGTATCACGTAAAAGCTTTGACACTTTGGATGTGGGAAAAGGAAGGTGCCACGAGCAACATTTGAAAGTTAGCCCCGAGCTTCTTGCAGTAAGTGTGTTTTGGTTAGAATTCTTTGTAGTCAGTAGTCTTGCAAACATTGTCCGCTATTTCGGTGTGCCATCTTAAGATGCTTCGATTTCCCTTAGTGTCTTGTTTGCTTCAAGCTTAGAGCTTGGGGATGACAATTTTTCCGGTCGTGTTCCAGCGCTGTTAGCTGTAGATGTTCGAAAACCTGGACGCTTTACGTTGGTTGAGACAACAGTCATCTCGGACAGATATCGTCACCCAGTTAGTGAATTGCTATAGACGCGTATGTTGGGCTGTCCAGTGTAGCCGTTTCATGTCACTGAGTTTGGGACCACTCCTAACCATCCACTCCTAACCAGGACTCACAAAGCCAGAAACACCCGATCATGGATTCTTTGCTTACACCCCCTACAGTAGGTGGTCTGATACTGATTTCATGGGATGAGGCACGCTAGCTCATCGTCCCGCATGCGCTTTGTGTGCTCTGTTGTTCACAAAAAAAACCACTTTTACCATTTAGTGTAACGCAGGTCTTGGAAGCTGGTAAATTTTTGGCCTTCGCTGATTGGACAGAGCCATATGCTCCGCTGTAATTGCCTCTGACTGTATTGATCTTCCGGGTATGGTCTCTAATGATGAATTAGTCAAGCTTATCAGTAGCCTCCCAGTCGAGAAGACAGTGACCTTGAAAAAAGTTGTAGTTGAAACAGCGAAACCGTTTCGTGATATAAATTCAAATGAAACAGAATGTAAAAGAGCGAACAGTCTAATGTGATATCAATGCAAGGCTGAAATGGAGCAAACAAGGTTTCAGTCTACAAGATTAATCGTCAGCAAAATGGATTTGTTGGCTTGCAGGCAGTCCTTCTAACACGTTCCACGCAACCGATTTGTTCTAGCTCCAAGGTCGGAGTAGAAATCTAGTCATATGACGTGAATGAACGAAAGTTACTTTAGAATCACATCCTCACAATGGAAATGTGAGCAGTGAATCTCGCCAACCTCAGTCAAAGACAAACAGAATATTCGTCTGAGCCCTGAAGACTGATAGTTTACTCGCCTCCCCTAATGGTGAATGCCAACGGAATTAGATCTGGCATGTACCAGTGAATGGGCACGCGACACTCCGTTTTACATTTGAATTCAGCAATGCCGCCTCTTGGGTTGGTCACAACGACTCAGATTTTCCCAAGAACTGAACCTACTAGAGAACTCAGTGGATCATCGGTAAAGGTATCTGGTGAACTACACATCAGCGAGCCGAACGCTCAAATGTCGATTCGGCCAGATTTGTCAATTTGGATACAACCAACATCTATCGTTTTAGTGATGGCTAAGCAGACTTGCTTCGCTTTCTCAGCTGATCGGATTTTAACCACTGTGATTGCCGAAAATTTAAATTGCTGATACACTGCAGTGAGAGCAAAGGTCAAATCCAGTGCTTCCCTTCTGTGGTGCGAACTTAATAGAATCACCGCTTCATATCTGGCAAGTGGTTTCTCGAACGAGCGTGCTTAGAATACAGTTTAAGCACTATCCACAAGTTCATTTAGTGTTTTACGACGCGACGGGTCCAGATAGATGGGATTCTTGTTACACTTCGTATGATTTTGGAGACAGCCCTTTCGAAAAGGCGATACTATGCACTCGGACTATTCATGACACCACGTATACACTTTCAAAAAAGTTGGTCCGGCAATTTTTCGCCCGAATTCCTCGCATGACATCGGTGTTCAACATCGATGCCTCGCTGCCTTAAAATTCATGGTTGTGCATGGGCTGGGATACTTCCTGGGTGCCCACAGAAGGATGATCAGGATCTTCAACCAAAGCATTTGGCTCAAAAGCCAAACCGCAAGGCAGCGGTGTTTGGCTTGAAATGCGACCACATTACCATTTTTACGTCGCCACACATGTTGCAACCCCCAACTGGAGGACCAGGAAACCGTGTTTTTCAGACCTCTTACCGCTGACCAACGTGGTATGAAAGAATTCTAGTGCCACGCGGACACCCCCCAGTATAGCTTGGTGGATCGCCGAGATACACAAACCGTTTCACCACGGTAAGGTCCAGTCTCCTCGTGACGATGCTTTAGTTGCTCACCATTCCCAAGTCCGTTCTGAAGCTATTGAAGACCACATGCCGAAGGGACTTACGTATACCGTACCAAAGATCGAATACAGTAAGCCAGTTTAAGTAGACTGAGAAGATGGATGACTGGTAGCTAACACCAGCAAACAACGAATACCCAATTCAGGTACGCTGGTCTTTCTTCACATGTTAGCTTGACACGTAGATCCGTGGCCTCAGGAAGTATACATTCTATGATTGTATGAATGCTAGACTGAAACAAAAGGTACAAATAAACGTGATAAATTTGACGTACCGCACTAGTATTGGGTAACTTTTGGCTAAAAACCAAGCGCAAACACCAACTCACAAGGCGTCATCCAACGCTTATCGCCAATAGAAGCTACTTATACACCTGTCATGGTCCCTTTATCGTTCTGAAAACATAATCGATTTCACTGACATCGCATTCAGTTTTATCCATGCGTAGCGTGAGGTCCAACTTGTTCGATCACTAAACACACACACATCTGTTAAGACATTTTGCTGGATCAAAATGAACAGACGAAATAAATTAGCATGACGATTCCCCCGACCCGTATCTTACGATCATGTATATGAACTCGTATGGTTGGCCTTGGCGAGTCACGCTCGTGCGACAATCAGATGATATTAGTTGAGTGACCCTGTGTTGATAAAAACACTTTTTGAGCATTTGCTTACTCTTGACCAGCACTGATTTTCATTCTACAAAATCTTCACAAAGTTCAACACTTTTGAGGAATTTCTGAGTGAGGGACTCGTGTTCGCCTTCTTGCCCATGACGGATGGTTCTGGACAGATAACTCTGAACATTGTCAAAGAGATGATGCTTATCGATCTTCAGTGATCCTACGGAGGTTCGCATAAGTGGGTTAAACGAAAGCACCTCATTTCGGTGGAGATACAAAGCAGATGCAAACACCCATAAATGCGTTCGGAACGAGTAGCCTTTTAACGACGTGGTACGGGTCAGCGAAACACAAAGGCGAACGATCTGGGTTCGATTGCGTTTTGCCTCATGATACGGGCACGATTTGAACAGAAGTTAGCGCTCTCTGATCTTAGTGCTCTGCTTTTTTGCCACTGTTTTCAACGTGTCATTATCAGAAGACTCTAAACTCTACAGTGACACCCCTTGTTTGACTTGCAAGCAGACAGTACTGGTGTTTGTTTGGACAGGAAGTTTTATTTCCCGAGTAAAATGGACCAGTTAGATCGGAAAAAATCGTTCGCTCACAGACGCGAACAGTACGCGAACCGTACTGTTTTTGTTGAACTGAATCCATTTACACCGATTTCATTCATGATATCTTTATCCCCACTTTCCAGCAACAGATCACCTTGATTGAAATGAAATTCTTCCAGGCGATCCAACCTGAGGTGAGTTGCTCGTTGATCATCCTTCTCCACACCAGCGTTGCTTTTATTGTCTCTGGGTCACGCACGGCATCGTCTCTAATTACCGGAAGCTTTCATCGGTTTAGAGGAACGCGCTGACCTTAGAAACTCGCTGTTGTCACTGTAATGTCCGCATCGCTTGCCCCCAAATCAATGCTGGTTATTACCGGCACGGGTAGTTTTTCAACAACACGCCAGCTTGACAGAACACGAGAGTAAAAATGTCATCTACACAGACTTTTTCAAAAGGAACACCTCAAAGCGTCCTCTTGAGATTTCCCGGACATTGTTTGACAAACAAACAGTAACGAACAAACAAGGCGAAGTGGTTCAGTAATTCTCATATCAACCTCTCATCAGATACAGGGACAACGCTTCGACATTTTACACTTGTTTCATCAGTAATGTACATCTTTACACTCATGAGATTGCCGAAAACTCTCAGACATGAGGTGCCCTTTGTACAGGACATCCAATTAAAGAACAGCTGGGATTCAGTATAGTTCAAACCAAATTGGTGTGCAAATGAATGTACTTCACGAACACATCAGCCTATTTTCCTGCTACGTAACGGCAGCGCAAGTCGCAAGTAGCATATATGTAGAGCAGTGCTTATGAAGCGGCCGACCAGTTAGATGTTTACGACCGGCCTTGCGAACCCCTCGTGAAAACCAATTGCTTCTATGACTGTTGTGATGAGATTTTCAACGACAATAGTTCATCCCGGGTGTATAAAAGCGTTCAGCTATAGCACTCTTCCGGTGCCTGGTGTATAAATTCAGCTATAGCACTCTTCCGGTGCCTATCTGCCATACCACCCGAAAGAAGCACGAGGGCTGGGATACTGCCAGGTTGCCTGCCCCTAGACAGAGGAAGTCGAGAGGTAGAGGTCGGATTCGAACCATGGACCTTCCGGTCAGTAAATTCGCGCTCTAATTAGTGAGCTATCTCGCCAGGAGATAACGCACCCTGTTTTGGGACTCCAGTCGTATGTTCTTGGACATTTCATTTGCACTAGATGTTCGAAGCTTTGGGGGAAAACTATAGAGACAGAAGATAGTGGACATCTGGTGAATTTTGTTCTTGTTTGCATCGTTTAAGTGTCCGACCGATATCGGTGTTACAGTATCCTTGCTATGGGATAACCGATGGACTGTGTGTAGTGTGCCAGAACAACCCTCAGCCGACCTTTCTGCGCCAAAGCCGCCTCATGACACAGTACTCATGAGCAACGTTTTTTGGCATAGCTCACTACTCACAAGGTTTTCGAAAGCTCTTCGAGGGCTCGCGGCTTACGTCTTCAATCTTTGGTGTTACTAAGAACACATTTATTTGAAGGACATCGTACACGAGTCATTCGGTTGGAATTCAGCAGCTTCGTTTTCGACCGAGTGTATCACTTCATTTAAGGCTGTTAAAAACTCGGAGATCAAGACACTAAGGAGATGAATCCGCTCGTGGGCTGTCGATGAGTTTGGAGGAAGAGTGAAAAAACGACGTTTTTTTGTACACAAAAATCAGTGGTGTCCGTTATTTGTGTGTTCCAGAACGTGACTGTAACGTTCAAGAAAATACAAGAAAACCTTAACTTTTCTCCTCAGCGTACACGAGCTCGACCTCAGTTATTGGCAACCTAAATAAACTTGAGGACTGCTCAGGGCCGGTCGACAAACAATATACCATATCCCTTCGAGTAAGGGTCATCTCACTGCCTTATCAGTTTTTCCACGAAAATATTCTTACTATTCTGTTAGTGGATTTCCGGTACTTTTGGCGGCCTCATTCACAGGATGGATACCGACTTGCAGCATAGACGGTTTCTCACTTCTCAACGTATGACTGGATGAGCCTCGGTTCCGCGACAGAGCCGTGCTAATAACAAGAACGATGCTACCAACGTGGTTGGCAACTTTGGGGGTGGCGGTGTTCGTGAATCCACTGGTCCGCTTGTGAACTTTGTTGCGCCGTGGTCTGCGTTCGTGTGCGGTGATTGGTCATCTCAACGCCTTCTATTTTTAGTAGTTTTTTCTCTGGCCTCGATCGGCATTGCGTTGTGGTCTGACCTTCTCCGGCTTGATTGTTTGGCTGCACCGCCCTATTTTCCCCATTGTAACAGCTAGTGTCCCTGCGTTCGCTAGTTAATTTGGTACTTTGGTTTATTGGTTGGGCGCCTTCTCCAATCAAACTGATGTGTCCGTTTTAATGAGGCTTTCCTGCTTCTCTTATGGGTTCCTCGCCTGGTTACCTTTTCAGCTCAAAGCTCTGTGGTTCCGGCGCATCCATACGTCAGTGCTACTTGCCTTTCAGGATGGGGACCGCATGATCCCCACTGCACCTGGTTGGAGACGCTGCAATATGTGGCTGCCAACCGATGTCAGTGGTGTTCCTTTGATAAGTTTCTATCCACATTGCCTGAAGGAGTGTCTGAAGGTGTAGGCACCTCGGAACGATTGTGGTAAGCTAGCACTAAGTCCTTTCCCTGTCCAACTTTATTCTTTTCTTCACAATAAGGCTTTCAAATAAGTCATGGTTGTACGGCATTGGTGTAGATGTCATGCTGTTGATGATGATAACGATGGTTCCATTCATACATGTTACAAGCGACTGAACAGCCAACCTATGTGTTTTTGGAAACAGTTTTATTTGTCTGGTATTGTTCGGAATCTGTTGAGCTTTCAGTTATAAGGACAACCGTCTTTTCGGACACGGACGATGTACACGGTTATAAGCGACGGGGACGGTTTCTTATTAGTCGATTACTTCCGAGCTGTAAAGTATCATGCGGGGCACTAGACTGCACAGCAATTCAGGCTTCTGTTTTCTTGAAGGAACACTACTCATATCGTTGCTGAAAACTCTTTGATAGCCCATTACAGGTTTCGCCATTCTTGGGGCTTGTTAACTGGGCGCAGTCCCCGAGTTTTCGTCAACTATATATTGTATTTAAGCTCAGTTTTTACGATATTCTCCATATGCTTTCATTCACACACCAATTTGGTTTTGACGGGAAGCTGGATTCAGTCCCAGCTGGACGTCTAGTTTTTTGTATTCCTCAACTGAATACTCTTTACAAGAGCCTTCTCACATTTCAATTGACAGAGTTTTACGTGCAGAGGACGTACGAAGGCTGTCGCTTTCTCCGAGGCATTGGTCGGGTCTGTTTCGAACGTCGGATTAGCACTTCTGAGGTACGCGAGATGGTTTTAGGAAAGCGGAACTCTCCCACAGTGGATGAGTTACTAACGCTCCATAGTTTGCACTAGTTAGGACGTGTACTCCGCATTCCAGAGGATTCTCTGCCTCGTAGAACTGTTTTCGCCTAGCCCTGTGCTCAGTGGAAGCGACCAAGGGGTGGACAGTGTATCACCCGACGACGAAGTGTGAAAGCACAGCAATTTAAGTCTGGTTGGCACCTGCCTTCTCCCTGGATGAGGATCTCGGGACTGAACTCATCAGTGGTTAGCGTCACTGGCTGGTATGGTTCAGTCTCGCAGTCAGTGATGCTTGTTGCGTCAAAGCTATCGCCTTCAGTTCATAGCCCACTCATTTTCCCGATCTACCTGGAGACTTCGACAACACTTCTTGTTCCTCATCGGATAGGTGCAGTCCTCAGGTTTCCCACACCCTTATGTTCTAGTTGAGCTCAAATTGTATGAAATTCACCAACTAATTGGGTTTTAACGAGAAACTCAACTGAATCTCTCGTTCTTGCGATATTCCTCAACTAAATGTTCTGTGCCCTTCACTTGCACACTAATTGGGTCTTAACGAGAAACTCAACTGAATCTCTTGTTCTTGCGATATTCCTCAACTAAATGTTCTGTGCAATAGGCACTTCATGTATCATTTTCAGTTGTGGGAAAGCCGAATCAGTTGGTAGATTCAAAGGTAGTGAGTGAAGATGACTAGTGCCTGGGCCTCAATTGGAGAAAAATGACAGTTCGTAGCTTTACGAGGTTTTAGACTAGAGGGTTAACTCACTCTCGTTTTAATGTTGTTGCCAGGCGAGTACCTGCAACTCTCCGATTCCGTGGCCTGAAAACTGAATTTCGCACCGGAATTCACGTAGGGGGCGTAAGTTTTCACACGCCAAAAATGATGACTTGTGACAGCAATCCTTGTGCCTTGCTTCACAGAAAAATCGCAGGCTATCAAATCTGCGGAATTTGGCGGGATTATGGACAACCAGGTCTCTCCTGTTTGTTGTTCATTCTGCGGGCTTTATGTCACTTTTTGGCGCAGATTCTGAACCTGGTTGAGTTGGTAGACATCAACATGTGGGTATCACATGGTCAGATTTCGTCTTCTCAACTCAGATTGTTTGAATGACCACATGTCATTGTCAGCCTGACAACCAGTATTTTGACTTGTGTATGTCTGAACTTCCGTTCGACTCTGGATGTTGACTACGCATGCGGGTCCCCTTACGTACTATCGAAGACTCACTCAAACCAGCTTCAGTCAGTGCGCGGTATTTGCGTTTTGAGTTCCATACGCTCAGTTTGTTCGATTGTTTCTCGACTGAAAAAATCTGCGACGTGGGTTTATCCTATTCTGGTAGTTTCGGTAGTCACACTAACTAATTTGTGTCAGTACGAAGTGCTTTACCATACCATACAGCAACCGTTTTGCCAGCTTGAGCGGTTGTCAGTCGCACTACTGTCTTGGCATCGAATCACTGACACAGCACATTCTGACTGACCACCAGAATGGCTGGATGGGCTGGTGTGAATACACGTTTTTTCTGCTCCCCTGGCCTTCAGGTAACCTGTTTTGTGATTTTTGGGGAGTCAACTGAAAGTAATGCTTAATGGTAAAAGTTCCATACAGTCAGGTATGTCTGTAGTCTGTGTGAGACTCATATAGAAACTTCCTTCGCGTGGGATTCAACTTTACTCTGTCCCACTTGATATTAGACGCTATTTTACAGTGTTGGTTTGGGTTCATTTGAGTTCAAATCTCAGTGAATGTTAGTGGAAGCTGCTACCAGGAATAACGCGGGATGACTGGCAGACAACCACGCATAAGAGATGGGATTTTTAACATCGCATTGTTCAGTTTTACTCAGCAGGAAATGATCAGGGGAGTGGCACATTGAAAGGGATAGCCCCCCATGCGTGCTCACGAATAACAGTGTGATTGGTTTTTGTCCCATAGTTTCAATAACCATCAGTTGGTAATGTGCTGAAATATTTGTAGCTCGGGTGAGTTGATCTGTTCACCGAGCTTGACAATTGGCTTGCAAACGTTTCGTCACCGTACGAGGAGACATCATCAGGGCGCAGTTGGGTGTATACTTCTTCCTTGCTTGCGTGCGTTTATATAGCGTTCGAAGGCTATCTGTTCTCTTCTGACGTGATTGGCCACTTGAAGTGCAACGAATTTAGTGAATCTATTTGTCTGTTTGTGATCTTTGTTGCGTTGCGGTCTGTGTTCCTTTGTGTTGATTGGATACCCCGACGCCTTCTTATTTTGGTAGCTTCTTTTCTCTGGCTTTGATTCGCACCATCAGTGTCACCCATCCCTAGGTCCCTGTTCGGGTACTGTGTAGAAATTTAGACACTACGGATTCCAGATTAATGTCAAAGGAGTTTCCCGCTCGCTTTCTGAGGATTTGGATCACACGAAGGTGGTCCATGACACTGATATCCCATCTTTGTGCCACTCGTCTTATAGGTCGTTTATTAGTACATCGTTTCCTGCGTTGAAGAGCGCAAGGTGTAATCCATACTTATCTGGTGACATATCACATTCAGGAGGGAGATTTATTGCATTTTGTGTCTTTCGCGTTTCACTTAGTGCTTTTCAAGTCTTTTTCGCGGATATTTTTCTGCTTACGCCCAGTTTATTAAATCCGATTGGTCGAAGTTCGAGAGCTACCTGCCTTAAAGAGCTTCTTCATTTCATGGGTTTCCGCTGTCCATCAGCGCCTTCAAATCATGTCCAGTATGTAGTTCGTCTGGGCGGTGGCCATATGCTTTCGGTATTAAAAGGCTTTTCGTTAGTTCTTCTCGACTATTCCGCATTTTCATTTGAAACTCAAATTATGGTCTGAGCAGGCTGCGATTTCCAGTATAAAAGTATGACTTTATTGTAGAAAACGACAATTCTGTTCTCATCTTTTCTCCCATTGGCCGAGTCCGATCCGTTTTTTCAATCGGACGGACCACTAACCATCCCGGCCAGTTCCAACAGGGCGTATGGAACAGGAATTCTAAAAAAACGTCAAACCGTTCGACAATATCATTGCTGCTTAGGTTCGACGATCAACTCCATCCACCAGAACGGACCATCTCGGAGATCGCACTTTTTAGGAGTCTTGCCAAAATCCTTTTTGCTAATTAACTGAATCCAAACCAAACGGTTCGCCCTTTTAGCTATGAACTCCCCTTACAGGATCTTTATGAGCTGAAAAGCTGAAGGCATAGATCGATTATACTCACACACACGTCGGAAAACGAGTTTTGCAGTTGTGGATCGTGATAGCTGCAACTGTTAAAACACATAAGCATTCGAGAGAACATTAATTTAACTCCGCAGCCGAGAACTTTTCATTCATCTGGTCAGCTCCAACATGATATTCACTGCAGAAGGACATGCTCCACGTGTTGATCACCTGCAACAAAAACACTCCTGTATCAAATTCTCATCCGTCGATGATCGAAAGTATTCTTGGCTTTTTCCCTGAGGCATTAGAAACGAATGTCTGCTCTTGGTTGCACGAAGTTCAACTTGTTTTCAAGTAAGATGTTCCCAACTCTTATGAAGCCTTCATTGATGACCCCACGGAGAATTACCGATATTCTTCATGCATTCGATATGCATTTTATCACTGCGTACGGAATTTCCAGGTAACGAATTGGGTTTTATCCACTAAGCAACTTCGCTAGTTTTTTTGCTTTGGAAGTTTTTCGGAGGCCAGCCGTCCCCAATAACCGTACGTCGCATCATTTGGACGGATGTGTCACCTGCGGGCTACGGACCAAACGGAGGCATGCATTGGTCAGAATACCAGCCAATCTAGATCGAGCATCTTTAGCTCGACGCCTTTTGCCCCCTCACGGAGATTTTAACACGGACCTTGTGGACATTCTGTGATTACCCTATAAGTTCATCCGTTATAATCTTCCTTTGCCTCCATAAAGGCCATCTGAAGCTGTCGTACTTTTTGTATACCATTGTGGGCGGAGCAGGAAACCAAGAACCGAAACAGAGTTGCACGACCGTTGAACAAGTTGCAACAGAAGTACTCGTTACATCTTGCACTACCGGCATCCAACCACCATGGCAATCGAAAACCGCGTACACTTATACACTTAATTGCTTATAAATACAAGAATCTTCATGGAGGGTCGTCCCCGAAGCTGGACCACGGTGGATCGGTTTATGACAAACCCCCTTTCTACATGGTGTCCGTTTTTCGGAGGAGTGGGGGATGGAAGCCACTGTGTGTGTTTTTCGTCAATATCATATTCTGAGAAATTTTGACTGCATCCATTTCTCTGGGCTTTTTCGATAATTTCTCCGGAATCGAATTTTCTCAAGTCCACCAAATCTATGATGCCATTGCGGTACAGGTCTTTTGAACTTGTCTAACGAGTCAGTACGGTCTGATTTCTGGCTTTCTCTTGTGTCTGTCAGTTGAACTTCCTAGAAACCGTCTTAGCTTGGGGGTGAGATAGACCAATTGGTTAGAGCGCGAATATACTGACCCGGAAGGTTCGTGGTTCGACCTCTACCTCTCGACTTCCCCTGTCCAGGCTTGGGCGACCTGGCAGTATCCCAGTCCTCGTGCCTCTTTCGTGCGGCATGGCAGTTAGGCACCGAAAGGGTGCTACAGATGAACGATTTGTTTTTTTTTTAATATTTCCTTAGCTTGTCCTCCGCTTACAGACTTCTCCGTAGCTAGGTTGCCCACTTCGTGTGCCTCTAGAGATTTGTTGAATGAAATCTTTGTGTAATCACTAGTTCAGATAAACCTTTAGTGAGATAGATGATATCAGTCTACATTTTTACTCATCCCATTTCGGATCACATATGCGTAACACATTTTTGTCTCGTACTTTTGCGGACAGGAACTGACGAGTCTGAAGTGGAACGGCAAAGAGAAGCAGAAACATGCCCCAAATATTGTGGCTTCAACTCGCTGGTTCAATCAAGTAAGCTGTTTTCAATGAATTATTGCGATCAACATCCTGTTGTGTCTTCTCCCAATACATAATCTGTTTCCCTAAGCTTCACTGCATTTGTTTTTTTTTTTGATTGCAAGATGAACGGGCCCAGGGCGAGGATATGACTCTATTTCATTCCTGCATCTTTGGCTACAATCTCAGTGTGGAAGGCTTTGATGAATTTGACCAATTTGTCCGGACAGCCAAGCTTTCCACGGACTGTCTTCAGTGCTTCTCTGTTGACTGAATAAAAGACTTTAGTGACATCCACAAACAATTCACAAGGTGGTTGGTTCGACATTTCTGTCGTACTTGCCCGGAAGCGGAGAGTAATTCCATCGTACAATGTCCGCTCGGGAATCACCGCTGCTCTCACGAATACATTGTTCCACAATGCCCGCGACTAGTCGATTGAGGAGGATGCGACCCGAAATCTTGCGTGATTTGCACGGGGGCTAACTCTGCTGTAGTTGTCCG
>NW_008751667.1:2096861-2100813 GCF_000715545.1 Opisthorchis viverrini
ATATATATGTATATATATATATATATATATATATATATATCGCTGTCCTCCTGTCACCAGCACTGGTTCCATTTAAATGTTGGGTTTATTGCTTCTTTGGTCTATGGGAAGAATACAGTTTTCCAAAGTTGCCCAACATCCGCCAGGTGCATTAATTCGATGGTAGATCTGGATGGTTCAATTGGTTAAGGGCGCGAATTTACTGACCGGAAGGTCCGTGGTTCTAAACCCGGTCTCCGCCTCTCAACTTCCCCTGTTTAGGCAACCAGCCTTTCTGGTGGCATGGAAGTTAGGCGCCAAAAGGGGGCTACAACTGAAAGGCGAGATTTGGAGTACAAAAATCCTATTCTCGAATCACCCATGCAGTTTTTGACGGGATGTTAAGTATTGTTGAGAAATGTACCTTCCAAGTAGCCCAAGCGTCTTCAGATGTATTGAGAATTCTGGCAGTTCCGTCGTCCCAGATGCACTGGATACACTGTCTCCAACATCTATTTCTTGCTACCTCACGCAGTTGACCTCTAGTCATCTACGGCGGCTAATCTTTGAAGCACCATAGCTGAACAGCAAACTAAAGTCTGCCAGAGAAGATGGATTAACTACCGAAGTGTTCTGGCTGCTGAAACCACTAGTGGAACACGGTGTTTTTCACTCAACTTTGATGACTAAAGATGTCCAACAAGGGTTCAGAGAGGCCACAGTCATATCAGTATTCAAGGAAAGCCGTCAGAAAATGGATAACAATCGAGAAATCACTATTCTCCGCACTATGGACACATATTCTTACGGACAAGGACCAGTATTTTGGAAGAAAATGTATGTGAAGAATCATGCTGACTTTGAAACGTACGCAGCACCTCATCTTGCGGCACACCAGCTGTCAGAAAAGTGCCGTGAACGGAGCTAACCGTTGAATGCCTTGTTCGTGGATTTCGCGAGAGCTTTTGAACGAGAAGGCCTTTTGAATTGTTCTTCAAAAGATCGGAAGAAAAATCGACATTACCTAATTCCATGACTATGATGGAGGGCACAATTATGTACCTGTGGAACCACTCCCATCAAGTTCGAAATTGGCTCAGAGGTGAAGTTAGGTTGCGTTCTGGTCCCTGGTTTGTTTAGTCTCCGTGACTACGATTGGTGCGGAAGCGTTTCTCGACTCCGAAGAGTCGATCCACTCCCATCTGAATGGTCCTCTCTTCAATTCGAAACTCTTCTGATCCAAAATTTAAGCTGCCCAAGTCAGAGATTGTGTACTACTCTGCGGAAAACTGTGCCTCACTTGCGCAGTCGGCAGCAAAAACATTTGCTTTGGTGGTATCTCGCTTGTAAACCTGTCCGGGATTCACATAGCCCGATATCCTCTATTCAGGTTAGTGACCGCGGCGTGTTGTGTTTTGGAAACTGCTTCCACGTCGGTAGTAACCTGCCTACGGACTTGGGTTGTGAAACCAGGCGCTGCATTTGGTCGTCCTTGTGTGCGCGTTTTTGGAAACGAAATTCTGCGTTTGTGCATCAAGGCCACAGTGTACCTAGCTTGTACTGTCTCCCTGGCTGCCAAATATGGACACTATCCGGCGACACACTAGCATGTTTTTGGCGGATTTTACTCACCATGCTCGTGCAGGATCATTCGGTAATAGACACCCCCGAGAAGACATTGTCATGTTATTATACATGAAGGGAATTGCGTTTAACTGATAGTATTTGACGAATGACACCAGCATCTTGGTTTAAAACATCCGGTGTGAGTGCTCACTGTGCTATTCCACCATGTATAGGCCGGATAGCGACTCTCAATGGACTGCCTATTTTCTTTCATACATGGGCATCTACTGCTTTCACGTAGCACCCGCGAACCGCTTTTTGCTTACTTGTTGTGCTCTGCTAACCGGCAGACCTATTTCGGATGCCTGCCAGTCGCATACGCATAACCTTCGCTTCGGATGACCTAAGCCCACAGACTGAACGCGATCTACTCCGCCTTATTGATGCTGATGTCAGGATGGTTAGGTATTCTACCGGAACATTGTTTCCGCATTTCTTTTGCAATATATTAGTGTCTATGAATAACGACTATCCACATTGGAAACAGCACAAGTTGGTGGAGGATGGAGTGCGCCCTGAAAATCAGACGGCTCGTTACATCTGATCCCTAGCTTTGAAGCTTACGAGATTGTGTTTTTCATGTTTCCCACCTTCTAGGTCGAATTTCAACTGCAATCGATAACTCGCTTTGTAACCCATCCTTTGAGTGCCATATTCAGACAAATGATTTAGAATTTCGTCATTAGGAGCGCCAGTAATTATTGTCAGTTCATTCAGGATGAATATGCTACATGAAGTGTAGACATAGTCTAGCCACTTGTCTGGTCGGTCATCCACCGCTTAAGTTTCATTTTTCGAGATTTGAGTGTTCGTTACCAAGCATAACATGGCAAAAAAACTAAAAATAATCGTTCAGCTGTAGCACCCTTTCGGTGCCTAGCTGCCATGTCACACGGAGAAGGCACGAGGGCTGGGATACTGCCAGGTTGCCCAGCCCTAGACAGGGTGAGAGGCAGAGGTCGGGTTCGAACCACGCACCTTTCGATCAGTAAATTCGCGCTCTAACCACGTGGTCCATCTCGCCGCATGACATGGTGCACAATATGATATACGTTTGTCGTGCGATTGATTGGTCCACGTTATTTCAACGTTTTGTCTTACTTAATGTGCGTTTTTTCTTGTGATTATATCACTGGCACAATATCTTGATCCTTAGCGAGCACAGTTGCACCTGTTTTCATCTCTCAGACTTCCCGGATCACAGCGACAGTGACGGGTCGGTCCTGTTAGGTAGCTAACTGTGTCAGATACACAGCTGATTGACACAGGTGCAACCCAGATTCTATTTTCGGTTTCATGAAACGCCTCGGCAATGTCCGACACAAATTTTATAGGTGCTGCAATATCCGTGCATCGCTGAAAACTCACAGTAGGGCGAAATCCTGGGCTTTATTCAAACTAAGCATGCAGAATCAGCTCACTTGCCCCAGGCTATTGTTTTAAACGTTTTTTCTTCCAGTCACTTGCCAGGGGATGACTTTAAACGATTAACCTCACACCTTGTTACTTCATATGGTTTGCCCCACAGCTGATATTCTGGGTCCAAAAGGATATTCTCAATGAAGAAATGCAATCAAAGCGTGCCGAAGTGCTTTCACACTTTATTCGGATCGCCAAGGTATGTCTGCTTACTGTGGTTTAGATTTGAAAATGTTTGTAACAGCGGGACTCCATTCCACTGTTTAGTTGTTCCATATGCGAGACACTTCCCCCCTCCGGCACACCGAAACATCAAAAAGCTTGTCAGTCTGTTAAAGGGCTTATTCTGAAGAATTCGTGGGACTTCTTAAGGTCTTTCCTCGCAGATATATTGACCCCAGTCCAATGCCGGCTGCTATGAAGTTAGCATCATGTTGTGCCGAGGGTTGTTTGGGCTCTTACCGTTACGTTCCAAACGTTTTGATTTCAATTGAAATGCATTCAAAACGGGAATCTGCGGTGCATTCCATCCTCAGAACTAGCTCAACTCACACATTTCTCTGGGTTACAGGGCCTAGCACTTGTTCAGCTCCTGGTGTGCGAAGTACACTTCCATAGGTGTGTTGAAGATCCCAGTAAATTCTGAGTTCTTCCCAAGAGCAGAGCATTGTCTCATCCGGAGCCAATCGAATCCTCTATCCCATGATTCTACCTCCCAGTTGTAGTTCAAGAGACTGCTTAAATGTCCGAGCATCCTGGAATGGTAGGTCGCAAAGCATTGCATTCGCTGGGCTTATCTATGTTGTAATGATCGATTTTAATTTTACGCCAGGAAGAAACTGTTGGGGATATCAATATCCCCCAATAAACGCTGTATTTTTATGTGTGCTAGCGAACTTCCGGCATCTTCAAGGTCAATCTATGAATA
>NW_008751667.1:2100857-2120116 GCF_000715545.1 Opisthorchis viverrini
GGAGCGACTATCACCTACATCTTTGGCTTCACCGGCTGCGTCGAGCGTCCCACAGTCGGTTGATGGAATCGCTGGCAGTATCAACGAGTTTTGCTATGAACCCTCAGCTGGCATAACGTTTGATGCTTGGTTTCGTCGCTATGAAGACCTGTTCTCTTCTCGGGAAACATGCTGCATAAGAAATAAAACGCAGGAGACGGTCTCTCTTTGTGGTTCCACAATTATTTTGCCTTGGGAAGATGTGGATGGCTCCTGAGAATTGTTTCAAGGCTTCTCATTGCGTTACACCTTTCTTTGAGGAACTCTTCCAGTGGAAAATACACCCCACGTCGATTCGAAAATTTTCAGTGCAATTCCTCGTCGAAGAGGTGATATCTGAGAATAGAAATGCTGTTCTCTTCTCGGGAAACATGCTGCATAAGAAATAAAACGCAGGAGACGGTCTCTCTTTGTGGTTCCACAATTATTTTGCCTTGGGAAGATGTGGATGGCTCCTGAGAATTGTTTCAAGGCTTCTCATTGCGTTACACCTTTCTTTGAGGAACTCTTCCAGTGGAAAATACACCCCACGTCGATTCGAAAATTTTCAGTGCAATTCCTCGTCGAAGAGGTGATATCTGAGAATGGAAATGGTTCTCTGGGTTACAGGGCCTAGCACTTGTTCAGCTCCTGGTGTGCGAAGTACACTTCCATAGGTGTGTTGAAGATCCCAGTAAATTCTGAGTTCCTCCCAAGAGCAGAGCATTGTCTCACCCGGAGCCAATCGAATCCTCTATCCCATGATTCTACCTCCCAGTTGTAGTTCAAGAGACTGCTTAAATGTCCGAGCATCCTGGAATGGTAGGTCGCAAAGCATTGCATTCGCTGGGCTTATCTATGTTGTAATGATCGATTTTAGTTTTACGCCAGGAAGAAACTGTTGGGGATATCAATATCCCCGAATAAACGCATCATTCTTCAAGGCATGTCACAGTTGCAGCACGGAATGAAACAAGATTGAGCTGGGACACATGGAAGACTTTAGACCAACGTAGGACTACTGATTTAACCGAAATATACTTGCAGCAACCGATGTGCGCGTTCATTGCGTATAAGAACACGACCCATTCGCACATCTGATCTCCACGGTTAGACTATCTAGAAACCGAATTATCACCTCGGGGGGTTTATTGCTTGCATCTAGCAGCCGAACATGTGCGGTTGAGACTATTGTTCAGATCATACCGAACTTCGATCGATTGAAAACAGAGTTCAAAATTGAGCGGTAATCAGATTGAGCTTGCTAGCGCATGTATGCGTGTGCGCTTGCCATTTTTCGTTTGTGTGTGTGTGTGTTTGTGTGTGTGAGTGGACACGAGTGCGGGTATGCAATGAGCCACAACACTATGCACAGTAGACGGAAAATGGATTGGGGCACAAAAAGTCGATGAATGGGTGTTATATCTGCTGATCCGCCAATCTGTGGTATCTGCTGCTAACCCGCTCCAATGCCTAGTGCCGGGAAAATGACTCAGCAGGGAACACAAGTGAGTGAGTGCGTGCGAATGCGAGAGCAAAAGTTACAACGGCTCCACGTTATTTAAAGGAGACTTTCTGATATTGATCCAGGCTGTCTGATGTGAGCACCCATCAACATCGATCGTGCCTCTATAGAATGTCTGAACGCTGATCATATTCGGTCGTGCTTCTATGGCGTGCATGAACACTCATCAGCTTTTGCTGAACTGATTGGATGATTGACTGGCCTGAATGCTTGCCGGATTCCTTATTGAGATTTTGGTGGATTTTTAGGGTCTCAGTAGGTTCCGGGCGTTCTGAGGTTACTTTCAGGAATCTGACCTTCCTGATAACGGGAGTGCTACATGTGAAACAAACGGGCGATAACTCGGTATTCGCCAAGCTGCGAATAGTTTACACTGATTTCATCCCTGTTTTCGAACACTCGTCCGTGATAAGTTCGAGTTTAGCTTGTAGTCCTCTAACAGGAACCGATGACCAATGTACACATTCCACCATGTTGTGTTAATATGCGAAAGTATTGGATGACTGACGTATGTACTCCAGACTAGAAAAAACATTCCGTCGCATGTTCACTAAGGCTGATTAAAACCGGATCTTTTCCAGATAAGCTCCGCCAAAAAATTAACCCCCGCCACCCAAAAATATTAGAAAAAAGAGGATATGAAACTGTACTTTTAGTTTTTATTGAGGAGGGTTAACTTGGAACGTCATTAATAATTTGCATGCAAAGGTCCGTTTTTCGGTACCTTTGCCTACAAACAAACTCACACAAGTAGCTGTCCGCTGAAGATCGGTGTGTGCCGCGTTAGTGTGTTTGAGCCCCAGTCGTTGGATCCACAAAGTTTTCGCAATGATTAACTGTTTTATGAGTAGAATTCATGTCAATCATCGTTTCAATTCCTTGGTATGATGCCCAAAAATCGGAGATAATGATTGAGCCAGGAGCGATACAGGCCCGGATTGTGTCCATCCAAGTGGCCGCAGTTCGATTTGGCACTGCATACATGAACGCCTCTTTAGTTTCCCGGCAGATCTCTCCGAAAATCCACTGTTGGTGAAGGACTCGTCCTGTGTGGTTTTTACGGCGAGATATTAGCGTTTCATCGATCACGACATGCAGACCTGAGCCGCCGATAACTGTTGGAGTGTGCAGAAGCCGTCATGCGCGAAGGAAATTCTTCCAGTCAACAGCGGTCTTGTGGCAAGTAGATGATTTCTCTGGGAAGAATTTCTGGACCAGTAATAAATGTTTTACCTTCAGGCAGCTGTGAAACTTCGTCCGTAGGAAACGTTCACGTTATTCGTAGTTAAGGCAGATGCAATGTTGTGTAGGCCATCTTCGGTTATCGGTGCTGTGGGAATTGGACTCACCACTAAGTACAATCAGTTTCACAAAGGAAACTACTCACATGGTTGCTGAAAACTCTTCGACAGCCCACGACCGGTTTCGCCCTTCTTGGGGCTCATCAAGTAGGCGCAGTCCCCGAGTTTCCATCAACCTTATGATCTACTTGAACCCAAACTGCACATTCAGTTGGAGGACATCATGAACGAGAGATTCAATTGAGTCTCCCGTGAAAACCAAATTGATTTGCAATACAATCAGTTTCGTTCACTCAGTTATATTGTAATCGGACAGACAGAGAATGACACCTATGCTAGAATACCCGTCATGCTCGCCCGCTTTTCCTCTCCATATGGTATGTGTAGCTACTACCTTCGTTGGAATGCGATAGTCGCACACTGTTTCAACAGAGGCCAAACCGGCCGAACCGACTTCATTAAGTCGGATGCCGAATGACTGGGTCTATGGTCAACATGAGGCATTCGCAACTGGAACCGAAATTGATTTGGTTGGAAGGCAAAAGCCTTGCGGTGCACGGTTTCTGAGCTGAAAAACTGAACTGTATGGATGATCTTGGAGACGCGATGTGCAGTTCAACACTTTCATGCGCTGCTAAGTAAATCTGCCTCTGGTTGTCCAGCCTCGAACTTTTGACGTAAAATTACCAACACTTGACTGATTGTGACATTTACCAACTCATGAATTTGGGTGAGTTTTGGCATTTCTGACCGTGTGTATTCACTAAATTTCCGGGTCTAATCGGGCAGGTGAAGTCTACTACGGTTGCTTTGTCTCTTGTTCACTTCTTTCCATTTTATCAGGCAGTTATTGAGCTTGATAAGCGAGGAGCACTTGGGGACGTCGTGTTTCGGACTGAAATGTTCAACTCCCTTTCGCAGCGGCCGCTTTACATTTTTTAGTTTCGTTTTCTTTTTAGCAATGAGGCAGTCCAATACGATTTCGACGGCATGCTTCACATATTGCTTCTCGTATTGATTGACTTCTTTGATCGTTGCTCAACCAATCAAGACATGCCATGTGGCTTTCAAGAATATGTGTCCCAGTTCTTCCTTGAATCCACCCAGGCAATACCAGATTTAACGTACAATCTGTATGCTGCTTATAAGCAACAAATGATCACGACAGGATTACTGCTTTCCTTCTTGAGTAGGTAGTTCCTCACCTGGTGATGCAACTTTGTTGATCCAACTCCTGTGTTCGATCAGCGGAACATCAGTTGAACACACGTCTTCAGTATCCGTGTTACAATACCGGCTCACAGCTCCCCTGTTCCATGAAACACAGAAATTAGACCTATTGCATGATTACAGTCGCTGGTTGAATGTTTATTGGTAGTGGCAATGTCCGTTCGAAGCTTGTACAACCCGCAGACCATGATGTATCCAGCGTGCGTGAAAAATAGACGGATAGGTGGCAGGTGTTTATTCACCCAGACTTTAGCACCGCATGCTCGAGTGAAACAGAGGAGAACAACGGAAGCATCACATAGCTCCTCGGTTTTAAGATGATCAACAATCTCCTGCAACTAAATTTCGGGTGTCTACTGAAAATTTGTCACGTATTGGTTTTGAGGATTATGGTAAACCAAGCAGATATCTTTGTCAACAAATGAGCGAATCGCCAGATGACATGTTGCTGTGAGGGGCGAGATGGCTCAATTGGTTAGAGCGCGAATTTACCGATCGGAAGGTGGTCCGTGGTTCGAACCCGACAGCTGCCTCTCGACCTGTCTAGGGTTGGGCAACCTGGCAGTATTCCAGCCCCCGTGCTTCCCTCGGGTGACATAGCAGCTAGGCACCGAAAGGTTGTTACTGCTGAACGATTTTTTCATGCTGCCGTGACCTCTTTAGAAACACCAAAACCGACACAATTTGCCCTGGCTTTGTGGAACGGGCGGCAGGTTTTCAATATCCTCTGTGAACTGAAAGACAAGTTAGGACAAACCAGCATAATACTCGTATCCACTCGTAAAAGTGCCATACAAACACACTTGCTTTGCTCACACGGTTGTTGGTGGTTCTACTTGGAACCGTTCAGCTGTAGCACCCTTTCGGTGCCTAGCTGCCAGGTTGCTCAAACCTAGACAGAGGAAGTCGAGAGGCATAACTCGGGTTCGAACCACGGACCTTTCGGTCATTAAATTCGCGCTCTTAACCACTTGGGCCATCTCGCCCCCAAGCTAGCAAACATACTCCTCGGCACACAATAGTGGGGCAACACGTTTCACGATCTGTAACACTTTTGTAGCACAGGATCACACTATTTTTATGGCCTGGTTAGCATAACCGACGCAACTCTCAAATCTGCCATAACAACTGACTGTTTTTTTGGTAGTTGGCCGTGATTACTTTCAGTACACTTACCAAGTCCCACTATCTCCCACTTTTTGACACGTTGCCCGACGTCTTCGGAATGAAGAAACTGGTCGATATGAACAACTACGGCTCCGGTATGGCCATCATTTCTGGACTGCAGGTCCAATGCGTTCATCGACTCTCTGCCACATGGGCTGCCTTGTCATCACGTGACCGCTCGACTTTTCGGAAATTGGTTGAGTTATTCTCACAGGATCAGAATTATACCAATTTACGCACGGCTGTGGATAATGCGCGATTACCGTGCATCCCCTATCTAGGTTAGTTGAAATCACTCGGTATTTTGTCCACGCGTTTTCTCATTTGGATGGCTTATTTCCATACTTTATTTGACTTTTTATTCAAATTTGAATTTCCTTCCTGACTGTGTTGGACGAGAAATGTGTTTCATGAATGCGTCACACCCAATCGACTTTACACGCTTTGATATCACTTATGCGCCACAAACAGTCCTGATGTGTGATACTCTGTGAACCAACGAGTTTTGTCAGCATACTATTTACTATTTATTATTATTATTATTATTATTATTATTATTATTCATTAGTACACTGTTCGTCATCGGTTGAATCTCAGCATGTGAACAGCATTGCACTCCAGCAGACGTATGTTCGCGCATTCTGTTACCATACATGTTTTCCCCTAAATTCTTTTTTTAAAATCACTTGTGGTACCAGCGTAATGGCGAATCTACTGACGAGGCATGTGAGTAGTATGTGGTTTTCTCGTAACTCCGTTTGGCGTTTAATGGAAGGTGGTCTTCATTACGGAACTTGTCGAACTGGTTTGCAGCGTTCGCTTACAATTGCGTGGTGGTCAATAAATGCTCGCAAAAGTTCAAAAACACGCGTGAAGATGATCAGTTTCCTGTCCAATAGTTTGCAACTGTTTGGTTGGTGTTCGTTAGTAAATGACTTCGCGGCGAAGGTCTTTCCTTCTTGCACTATTATTCTGGATAAGCTTTGTGTGGCACTCAACTGAGCTGTTGTTGATTTGTCGAGAATACCTGGATTATTACTAGGTTCAATTATAAGTAGGTACGCGTGAGTGTTCGAGTTCAAACAGACCACAGTTATTCCGGATACATCCATAAGACTGAAGTCGGGCATATGTATGCTTTTTTTCGAAGCAGTGGCTCTCTGAGCCCAAGGGAACTGTTACCTTAAACCGAGAAGTTCCAATAATGGGGGGGGGGAATATTAAGTTGCCAGAAGACATTCACTTTTGGAACCAAACAATCTTTCTTGCCAGCCGCATTGTGTCATGTGCTAAGCACAGTTCCCTGTTCATTTCAGTCTTTTGTGAGTACTGGACAAACAACATCAAATTCATAGACTTTTGATCTTTTAATGTTTTCAACGTTCACCACAGCTTTTTGGACAAATATGAGTGCAAATATGCTGTGTCTGAACAGGTGTGCTGGACCTATGGGCTTGATTGGTTGTATGGATATGTTTATCGGTCGATAATCCGGGCGGTGGTTAATTGGTAATAACTCACCTGACTGGTTCGCCAACCTGAAAAAAACCGTTCAGTTCTAGCACCCTTTCGGTGCCTAACTGCCATGCCACCCGAAGGTTGCACGAGGGCTAGGTTACTGTCAGGTTGCCCAAGCCAAACAGGGGGAGTCGAGACGCAGAGGTCGGGTTCGAACTACGGACCTTTCGGTCAGTAAATTCGCGCTCTAACCACTTGGGCCATCTCGGCCCCCTGTAACTGATTTCGAACACCAAAAACAGCAAAACCACTCAGGTTACAAAAATACATGGTCTTATATCGTTTTGAATTTAAATTTGAGAGGTATGTATATTTCGCCCCGCGGAAACTTGAGCAATATACAACCTTACACAAACAAAATCCTTGATTTTTACCGAATGTGATTTATATCCACCGTCTCTGTGTGATCTAATCATTCATCCATTTTCGTCGACCGGCTCGACCCAATGTGCGTTTGTACATCAATTTCAACGGTGACAGTATCCCAATTTTTCCTGGCTATTTTGAGTTGGCACAAGACTGTTAGTAGCCCTCACCTAGCGGCTTTTGTCAATGGAATGGACTTCTGGACGTCATGTTCAAAATGATACTTTATTTCCCAATTTTAGTCCTCTCATCTAATTGGACCGTCTAACAGCCTGTAATTTTGTTTCCTTTTTACTTTCGCTTCCATCGCCATGGTCGCGATGATTGATCGATCCGTGGTGTTGAATAATGCCTCTGTATCCGTACAAATGTAACCATGTTTCCGGATAGCGGTGATGGTCGCGCCTGGTTGTTATGGTAATAGTTCTGGCTTGTTCTCTCTCCGATTACTTCAGGTCGCCACAAAGTGCGCCTCTATTGTGTATGCATTTGCATCATTCTTCACAATCAACCTACTCGTCCTAACGGAGTAAGTATACTTGCTTACTCACAAAGTGGACAGGTACGAAGTGTTGTTTGTGTATGTGACAAACAGCTGCCTGTCTCACAACTACGCGCATGTTTTGACAAATGCACGGATTTGCATACCAATTTGGTTTTTGATTGAATCTCCCTTTTATGATATTCCTCGACACGCTGTATCTGTGTGAGTAAATTTTTAGGCCAGGATAACCTCAATAATTCTGCCGCGAATCAAACCTAAATCTATTGCTTCTAGACCAGCCAACCGGAGTGGACGGTTGTATAAGTTTCGGTGAACTTGCTGGAGACGAGATTACTTCTCGAATCGGAAGGATCGGGGCATCTTTTGCGAACAATCGACAGTTATGGCGCTGGTGTGACGTCAGTTTGTCCATCAAGGGTAGCGATGCGATCTATGCTGCTTGATGAATCGGAAACGTGGCCCCTACACGCACAGGACTTACGATTGCTGTCAGTATTCGATCATAGGTGTCTCCGAAGCATTGATCGGAGCATCAGATTAACAATGCTGAGGTACGTGAGATGGTATTAGGGAAAAGGAACTCTCCCACGATGGGTGAGTTACTGGTGCATCAAAGTTCACGCTGGTAAGGATGTGTGTTCCGCATACTAGAGGACCCTCCTCTTCGCACAGCTGTTTTAGCCCAATCCTCTTCTAAGTGGAAGCGAGCAAGCAGTGGACCTTCTATGACCTTGCAACGAAGTACTAAAAGACGAACCAGTAAACTGAGTTGGCTTGACAGCGTTGCCTCCCTGGATGACACAGTTGAAGCTTGCAGCCAGTGGCGCTCCTGCATCAAGGCTGTCGCCATAAATGTTTAGCTGTCCAGTTTCTCGATCCCTCAGATCAATACACCCTGCGAGCTATATATCACTTCAAATGCTTGGTGAATCTCCCCCTGTTTCCCATTTCCGGTGGTCGAAACTGTAGCAACTGGAACCTTGGTACATTGTGTACAATTGATGGTCTGATAGCTGTGGTACAGCGGTCAAAAGCTGGAGGACACGAAAGCTAGTATGTGCGCTTTTCGTACATTTTAACAAAACATCGTCTGAATCCAAATTCTGGAAAGGTTCTGGTTCGGTCAGCATTCGTGGCTGTGGAAATGACCAGGAAACCCGAATAGGATAATCATGTATAAGGTCCGAGGTTTATTCATCTGTTGAACTTTCCACCATGTCACACATGATGAATGAACCGTCAGGCAATCTTATTCGTGCAACACTCGGTTTGTGTTAGGTAGCAAACGTTCCTCCACCAGACGTCCAATTTTGTCTTCGACAAGCCCAGGTTGAGTCAACTTTAATAAAACACAGCCAGGTTGCTGCTTTCTGTGGTAGAATAATCAATCTACGATCGATCGTTGTTTGACAACACTGAAAGTAAACTACTCACAAGGTTGCTGAAAACTCTTCGACGGCCCACGACCGATTTCGCCCTTCTTGGGACTCATCAGGTAGGCGGAGGCCACGAGTTTCCGTCAGCCTTATGTTCTATTTTCTAGGAAAACGTTCAGTACGGCGTCATGCTTGAGATGATAAACGGAGGCACTGTGGCGGTTCGGTTTAGACTTATACGAGTTTGATTTTCGAGATCAGCCCGCTCATCTCGGTTCACTGGAAGTTCAAAGCTGCTCCCGCTTTATAACCTATTGCCTCAAGGCTGCACATTATGTAGCTGTCAAACAACATGAATGGAGTTGATTGATCGCGCCAAGTGCATAAATCCATACGGAATACACACTGACGATCACTCTCAATTGCCATGGTGATTGTCGCAATCCCGTGAGGACTCCCCTACGATCTACAACAGCCGGTCATGCGGTACACAGGTGCTACTCCGCTTACAGTAAATAATCGTACCATTCTCTAAAATTTCACTCGCCTATCAATTTAGTTTTGACGGCTAAAAAGACTCGTCTATCGAGGCTTATACAGCACATTTAGGCGAGAGCCACAAGAAGTGCGAAACCGGTCGTAGGCTGTCGAACAGTTTTCAGCAACCTTGTGAGTAGTTTCCTTTATGAAAATATACTGCGATATCTCGAATATCGTGCCAACTGAAACATTCAGTTGTAGAACATTATAAACGAGAGATTCAGTTCAGTCTCTCGTGAAAAACAAATTGATTTGCAAATGAACGCTGACTACAGAGTTCGTGCAAGTCCAAATGTAACTTTCATTCTGAAAAGTGAACAACTAGTGTACAATGTTTTTGACCTTGAACCAGCGATGACCATCTGACGGATCCCAAGGAAGGATTCAAAGACACAAGTGTGTTTATAGTACTTACATGCTATTATTCACTGGGTTCAATGCACCCTGTCCCTTACTTGATCCAGAGCTGCAATCATAACTGATGTTTATTCGATCATAATGGAAATCTTGAGAGCTTTTAGACAAGGTCAAATTTCTTTTTTGTGGATTTAACTGTGAGAATAGTTTACATATACCTTCTCCGAAGTATCCATTCCGTTAATTTCTGGCTTTTCCCTCAAGCGGAGATCTGTTGTACGTTTGTCTGTACTGTGTTAGTTCCGTCATTCATTCGTCCCTTTGTTCTCCCTCTTCTGTCCGTTGTCACTCAGGTGTTTACCTCAGCGATCTCACCTACATTGATGTGGCTGCCTCAGCTGCAGCTCAGCATCAAAACTCCTCGACCGTATGGAGTCAGCAGGTCAAGCAAGACCGAATCAACAATGTGCTCCGTACAATCGCCAACTTTCAACAATCTCACTACCGTAAGTGTCCGTCAATTTGCCGGTCACTGAAACACATCCGTAAGCTGTGTGTGATCTTACTGAGTCAGGAAGCTTATGCTAATCACTGTTGGCGCATCCGACTAGTGTGCTTGTGTATGCTAATCAACTGATACCGGTTGGACAGACAAAACCCCGAACTAGAGCGGAGGGTTCCGATTGTAATAGTTTGCTCACTCGCTCACTTTCGGGCGGCATTCACCAGAGCCTTTACAATTTTTTTTTCCTACGTGGTCGGTCCTTTCATCCGGTATTTTTATTGATTCATAGGGGAACTCAAGCCTTTCCACTTTGTCAGCATGTTGGAACGATGAATACCCCATGTTCGAATTGCGCGGGTTCTGTTGACCATTCGGAAGCATTATAAAAGTGTGAAACCCTCCAGAACATGGCCATGGTTTGATTTTGGAGTTATATCACTTATGTTCATCTACTATTGGGTGCCACGGTTTCATGGGTGTTTCATATCCCACCTGTGACTGACTCTCGAAGAGTGTAATCACATGGTAATTGATCAGGTGGCTGTTGATTTATTCGCCGAGCTTGGCAATTGATTTGCAAACGTTTCGTCACCATTCGAGGAGACATCTTCAGCTCCTCAAGGTTCTTGTTTAGGCGTCCAATCGACTTGATTCAAACGCATTCAAAAGTGACTGTCAAGATTCTACGTTCTACGCGTCATTCTGTGTGGC
The DNA here is from genome assembly GCF_000715545.1 of Opisthorchis viverrini. Classification (NCBI taxonomy): domain Eukaryota; kingdom Metazoa; phylum Platyhelminthes; class Trematoda; order Opisthorchiida; family Opisthorchiidae; genus Opisthorchis; species Opisthorchis viverrini. The sequence continues at coordinate 2,111,977 of NW_008751667.1, forward strand.
TACCTTACGCATAAATCACTTGCCTTTCTCTTTTTCACACTTCATCAGTCGTAGTATCAAGACATTCCTGCGTGAGTACTTTTTGTAACTGTTCCTGCACCCCCTCTCACCCATTAACCCTAGATGGTTCCATTTCGCTGAAAGTCCTTTCGATGCACTTCTCGAATTCCTCTGTCTTAATGGGACGCAGGTATAAAATAGATGTGGAATTCCGGGAGCAACTGGGCCAGACTGTGACGCTTTCACCTCCAGTGTGAGCCAGCGTCATTACTGCTGTTTACCCCACCAAAGAGAGAGGACCAGAAAGTACAAACAGTCTTTATTTTAGAAGTACAATCCATGAACTACCAGAATATACAAGTTCTTTATAGTTGTGCATGCAACCAAGATGTACTTTTCCACAGGAATTCGAAGACACCCAGTTATTTACCTTTTTCGGCCACCTTGTTGAGAGCATTCTGTAACCTTGACGTGCCAGGCAGCTTGCAGTTACGGACCTTGAAACTATACCACCATACATTTCATCGATCGCTATCTGACCGCACTTTACCGCGGTTAGATGCCGAACCGCGAAAGTTGTGTTGCTGCTTCCTGCAGTTGAATGGTTAAAATCACTGCTCAAAAGGGCTTACAAGGTTTGAGTGAGCTACACTCTAAGTGAATGGCTGTCATCCGAATCGGATTTGCCCGTCAACAGCGGTCAAACCACCAGACAGTTTGCGCTGGGCCGAATTTCGTGCTCCATGCAACCTGTTGGTGCCAATCTAAGTTCCATGGAATACGATGGGTGGGCATAGCGATGGACACCGACATCAGTTATCTGTTTATTACCGAGTTACCGGCGTCATCTGTACATTCTTTTAGGTTTAACTGTGACATCGCATCTCCCTCAAGTGTTGCCGGTGGCCGTCCATTAACACACCAAGGTGTTGGCGATTAACGCCGCGGTTAGTGATGTTTTCACCCTCTGGTTGACAATATCAGACGGATAGTCATTAGAAATTGGATCAAACTTATCCGGGTTCCAGGAGGTTGTTTGTCACATGAACCGGTAACCCTTAGGTTCGATCCTGCCAAAGCACGTGCGTTCGCATTTTGCGCAGGTTCACATGGCTGAGGTTGCACTAGATAAGTTTAGCTAACTTGCTTTCTAGCTTTGCAAGGTTGAAGCTTGTCACACCTGCATGGATCATTGTTTGCATGTTCTGTTGAGTGCTGGGTCCCATGAACGACTACACGCGGAAAACAACGTATGGCATTGGCGGTTCACCTTTTGAGATGTGTTTAAAGGTGATTTCGAATGGGGCTCCATCAACTCGATTCATCGGCGGACCAGATAACCAGTGAATATGGTCCCCACGCTGGGCAACATGATTTTCTACATCGAAGCGTGTTGTCATGCCTCAGGCACCATGATTTAAGAGTACAAGCGGTCTGGTCTGGATCAAATTAAGCAGCCAGATTTACGCTCAAATCACTTTGGGAACGCGCAACTCACTTTCATCGTCATAACAACGGTGAATGTGTATTTTTTCTCACTACATGAGGATTCTTCTGATCAATTTACGGTATTCCTTTATGAGGTGACACAGACTTTACGCAAGTTTCCGATCGTTCACTCGACGTGCGTCTTGGAATGTTGATCCATCTCCGTTTTTTTTATTGCGATTAGATGTGCTGGATGTTTTGTAGACGTCTTACACGACTGCATTTCGCAATGGTTCTCTGTTGCCTACAGTTCGATAGTGGTTTGTCCCCAGTCATTGTGCTTCATCGTTTTAACTGCCTGGAATGTGACTCAGTTTCATGTGAGTTAGCCGCATCCACTTTCCCTTGGTGGTGCCAACCCTTCTGTCATTTGTTGAAACTAACCAGCATATCATCGTATATCCCAATTAGTGCACTGCATCTTCAAGTTTTGAGCAGTTCGCTCAGTTTTCCGATCACTCAATCCACACGTTGCATTTTCCGACAACTATTCACACCTGCATTTGCGCACGTATTCACTTCATGGTGGAAGAGGCAAATCGCTTGCAAGCTTGCCAATCGGGCAATCGACAACTTTCGGTGACCTACAGCAGTGGGAATAATGATCGTTCATCCGTAACACGCTTTCTGTGCGTAACTGTCATACCACACGATGGAGGCCTGAGGGCTGACATATTGTCAGGTTACCCAAGCTTATGCCGGAGTAGTCGAGAAGCAGAGGTTGGGTCGGAACTACGGACCTTCCGGTCAGTGAGTTGACCCCACTGATCTCTCTTGAGCCTGTGTGTGCAGTCACTACGCAACACCGAACCCTTATGACAACGCTTTCAAACAGCATGAGTCGACCGCAGTTCCAGGGAGAAATGCCGATCTGTTGAATGATACATTTCGAGAGGATATTTTAAACTCCACCAGAAGATCTGAAATTAAGCTTGTTAACCTCCAAGAATAATTAACGGTCGTCTTTGGAAATCAAACAGCGCACAAATTTGTGAATCCAAATGTGACTAAGCGTCAATTTCCTTCACCGAATTTTGTGGTTTGAGGAATCTGCCGACAGTAAGGTTTTCAGTATAAATCTGTCTTCAGCTCTGGTCGCGTCGTCAAACCCGGAACATGACGGAAAACGAAGACTGACTGACCAACTGTGGTAGTCATTCTCACACTATGTTATGGTGAACACTTCTAGAGCGTCAGCACTTTTGTGTTTTGCTATCGGACAAGTCCCGGTGGCTGACGTCACCGCGAATAGTGCGAAAATGAAATCTCACCTGTTTACAATGAATTAACCTAAAAAAAGACATGACTGAACGCTGATTGACAAGAGGGTTGACATGTGTCTGGGTGCAGATCGATGTATGCAACATCGGAATAGGTCGGCTTCAAACTCGAGTTTGAATTATCCAGTCCTTGAATTAGGGTTTTGCGCACATGTAGTAAACTTATACACAGAATGGATGGGAAACAACCGTACTTTAGAGCGACTGAGGCTACCTTATTTACGTTCAAGAGCTCGGATAGGAGGATATTTCGGACAGTAGAACCCCCGGGTGGCTGTAGCGTTGTTCCTTTGCGGATACTTTTGTATCTGAGGTTGTGAGCTCAGTGCAAAGCCAGTGTAACACTTTATTGGGACTTATAAATGCAGTAATCAGTGCGGGTACACATGGTCGACCCAGTTCCTTGATTGTTTGAACAGTCTGGTGGTTTAAAATCGGCTTCAGGTATATTGGACAGTCAGGATAGAACCGTTCACTGAGCAGGTTACATAAGGCTGCCTCACTGACTGAGTAAGACGTAAAGTTTCGCACCATAAACGATAGCACATAACTCATGGCGTTTTTCAGCGCCAAAGAATAAATTTTACACATTTTCATTCCCCGTTGTTTTACTAGTCAAGCCAAATACAACCATTTCTCGTCGGTTTAATCTGTACTATCCACCACTCTTCTTTACAATTTAGCCTTCGCGATAGATGAAAAGGTAATCGCTTATCTCGAATCCCAGAGATATATCGAGGAACTGCAGCGATTTATTGAGGATGCGAACTATAAACTCTCGTTGCGTTTGGAGCCACCAACCTCGGGCGGGTTCTCTACGTCTACAGAATCCAGCTTCGCACTATCGACCAGGCACCCTGCCAGTGCTTCTGTTCTCAAGCCAGTTCCTGTTCAACCCTCAACTTCGCCCATCAAAACTATCAGTGGTAACGCCGTATTGCACTGTAACAACGACGAGAAACCACAGTTTGTCAAAAGTGCCACCTCGTCTCCGACTTCACACAAGCTAACACGTCATCTAGTGGATTTGTTTGTTCCTCCTCTTCTTCCCCCTCCACCCAAGCATCCACATGCTCATCGTCAACCAGTTAGAGCTCACGAAGCTCCAGTCCCTCTCCATCCGGGTTCTAACTCTGTCCCTCGCAATCTTGTTATGCCATCACATCGTCGACTTGGCAGTTGGACAGGCAAGCTCTCTTATTCTCTGTTACATATCTACTTTTCCATCCGATCTGAGAACGTCTTCATTCTCTGCCGTTTACTCTTTCCATTTTAAGCCAATAAGTCGGTTTGTGCTCACGAGTCAGATCTGATGGGTGTGTGTTGCTTTGCTTTTGGGGCGACTGCCATAAAGTGGAAAATTGCTGCAAAGGCAGACCGAATGAAGCCAAGTTAGGGTTATCTGCTCCGAACTTCGTGCTCCAGTGCACACAATTTATCCATTTAGCTCGTCTTCTTTTATTGTGCTTTTTTGCTTCCTAGGGCCATGAAATTCTTCGTAACTAGTCGTCCCATGCACACTAGGAGCTGGAACTAGTTTCTGCATTCACATGTGGTTATAGGGTGATCTCGTCTGCGGAAACCTCCTAGCCACTGTGAAGATGAGGTTTGTGTATAGAAGGCATTGATACCCCGGATATGCCTATCTCGTTTCCCGTGGTTTAGGTGATCACCGGTTTGAAACGCTAAAATCCCCGGGTGTTTGAAGTGGGCAATGAATAGAATCGGGTGCTCGCCCAAAATGATTGCGAAAGGACGTGACGAATTGGCTGACATCCGAGAGCGATCTACCGGTCAACAATGTTTTATCCGCGGTTTTAGGTGAATCACAAACTGTGCTGCGTGCAAACCGCTAATAGCGAGCTAAACTCCAAGGATTCGGGTGTGTTTGCACTCGTGTGACGTGTGATCCGGTACACATGTGGCATTAAGAGCTCCTGTAATCTGGGTGTTTCCTCACTGTTTGTACCGTCGGCACGTGAGTGGCATTGTTTTTAAGCTTGAGATGTGGAATTCCCGAGCTTTTTGAAGACGATATTGTCGTGAGAATAATACATTCTAAGGCGTGCAATGCATCCTATGTACCTGATCAATGCGCATGATGTTGTGTCGCACTGATGAATAAATTTGCGTGAAGAGATTTTTCTTTTCGCATGTTGGTTCAAAGCTCAACCATTACACCGTGGCCGCACACTCTTCAGATTATATCGAATGTGTCTCTGTTCCTCTCTCCTATCAACTTCAACATTGGTGATCCTCTGTGATGTATCGTGAGATCTGAGGTAAGCGTCTGCTAAAGTCTCGGTTGCACGACACATCTTTGACAGTCACAAGAACACGGTCCAGTACTCTTCTCTTTCCATGTGCAAACGGATATTGCTCGGTTGACAGGAATCTGACGTGAAAACTGCTCATACTAACGGAATGCTAGGTGTAGTTCGAAAGTTCCCATTTCTAGAGGGTTGTTTCATCTCTAGCAATGTATACGAAGCCACACCGTACATTTAGGGAGCAAAGTTATCTTCCTTGACGCCGTTGCATTAACGCACAGCTGAGATGTGTAACGCTTTCGTGCCCGCAATCACATGAGTTAGATCTAGCCTACTCAGGTTGAGGAGATCTTGTGGTGTGTACGGGTGTCACGCGTGTGCTTGAAACCCCCAAACATATCGATCATCCAATATATGAGGTTGGGTGGTCAGGTAAAACTCCGCAGATGTCAAGTTACCGTGTACCCTGATATGAGTTGCTTATCAGAACAGAAGTGAGCTAAAGGGATTCACCAGAAAGCCCTGAAGCATCACGTTGAGGTGGGGTAGAAACGCTGGTTAATCTCCTGGAGGCTTTCACGTAACTTGATTAGTTTGCTTGGAATTTGAGTAGCGTTGTGCGATCATTTTCGTGTGTCTGGTTGCTCATTGGATGTCTTCAATTCGACAGTCCTGATTATTCTGTCTACAAAGTTTTCTCCTACCTTTATATTTAGCAGCAGTCCATTAGCCCACTCTGTCGCAGAGCCGATGCTCGTGTGTCTCTGCAGATGTACAATGCTATCTTCCAGCTTTTAGCGAGTCGGGCTCAGTTGGGTTATCCCTTTTTGTTTCTGTGAAGCTTTACTTCAGTTTGGATTCGCCTTCCATAGTTTCTGTCCTTGTAGTTGTATGTGGTGTTATGACTGAATCATCAGATGCGGTTCTCTGCTAACCCATGAATAGCCCTTAACCAACCACTCCCTACTCCACTGGTGGATGGGGCTGCTTTTAACTTTTCCACAATTTTCTTTGTGCGCAGTCCCTTCTACTTTCCACAGACTCTGACAATGTACCTCACTGCTTTCATCCCATCGCTTTGAACATTTTCTGAGATGGGCGAGGTGGCCCAAGTGGTTAGAGCGCGAATTTACTGACCAGAAGGTCCGTGGTTCGAACCCGACCTCTGCTTTTCGATTTCCTCCGTCTAGGCTTGAGCAACCTGGCAGTATCCCAGCCTTCGGGTGGCATGGCAGGTAGGCACCGAAATGTGCTACGGCTGAACGGTTTTCGAATCTCCTACCGTCTGACACCACTTTACCCACCATATCCCCTTCAAATGCTGATCATGATGTATGCAGTTGAAGTTTTCCAGTCAAGTAATGACTGGAGTGGTACGTCAGCCCACAAAATTGCATGATTATCACACGCACGATAGAATTTTTTCATCTTGGAAAGAAAAGAAAACGTTTAAAGAATTCCTCAATGTACGCTTTGAACAAGTAGTTGGGGTGCAATGTCTCCATGTGCTCAATTGAGGTTGGTCAAATAATCACAGAACTAACAGCAGTGGTTGGTAGCTGAAGTGGTGCAGGAGATCCATGTATCTTTTCGGAGCGTTTCATGAAGAGAGGAGATGTCATAGAAATTCTTCGGGTGGAGTTGGATTAACCCTCAAGGTACTTACTGATCACAGAGTTAACCTAAAGGTTCTTCGAGGTTCTATTATCCCCAGAGATGTGCTGTGAGGCTCCGACAACAAAGCAGTAATCTCCCGGGAGAAATTTTTGGGTAGGAACAACTTGAAAGTGAATTCAGTGGGGAATGACATACACAGCAACGAACTTATGGGTGAGACCTAGGGGGACAGAAAGCGTTCAGAGTTTGGCGTCATTGGTTGATTGACCTTGTGGAATGACCGACTGTGGTTACTTGATGCGCCAAACATCCCGCGTTTGGGGTAATAGGGACGCCGGGGGACGGCGTCCTGTAAAGCTACTAAGCAGGCCTTTGTAACGTTAAAAAGGGAAAGAAAACGCGGTAACAATTTAAGCCTTTGAAGGGACTGATGTGTTCATGTGACCAGCTGATGATTGCATCTAGATCAGAATGTCCTTCTTTAGAAGGACGACATTCTTGTGCAGTACTGAGGCATTGACGTGACTGTGATCGGTAATAATTTCACCCACCATTGGGTGCTTTCTGTTTATCGCCCCCGTCACCAATACCGATTACGATCACTGTCGTCTATCCACGAACCTCATCTACAGGACAACCGGTTGTTACCGTCCACTGAATATCTCATATTTGTTCAAGTTTTATTCCTCAACTACGATGACGATTATTTCTCGTAATATCATGGGCGCTACCGTTCTGGTGTGTGTCTCGTAACCGGTCACTTTTTCGTTTATGTTCTCATTCTGCAATAGGCACAATGACAAGGACGGACTTCGATCAGAACAGCCCCATACCGTCGACCCATCCTGGGAGTTCGAGTGTCTACCATGTAAGTTTACTTGTAGTATCCTCCTGGATTCAATGCATATAGAGTTCTCCAGATTTCCTGCTCCCCTCCGTTTGACGAATCGTGCAGTTCATCAGGTTGGCGTAGGTCCAGAATTCTCACCAGTCTTGGACACCAGCTTGTTTATACATTGTATTTACGACTCGTGCATGCTCAACCGATGTTAACGGAGAATTCAGGTGAGCTCTGAGTGAGCCTTTCATCCACGGACTGGGAATTGGGCACAGGAACGAGCCACAACCAACCGTTTGTTGCACGCAACTCGGTTTATTTAGGAGACCAAACACTGGGGTCGAACAATGACGGGTTCAGAAGTTCCGACGTGGGAATGTGTCGTGCACAAGATTCCATACTGCAGTTCAACGAATAGAAAACATCATCATCATCATTATTATCAGCTGTAATAACCGCGTACTGGTCGTACACTGGTTGTAGCTGCCACAGTTTCGTTCACCGATGATTGGGGGGTAAGTAGCTGCGCATTGCATGCGCGAGCTGGTAAATTGGTGCATAAATCCAGCACTTTCAGTGAGTTGTCAAGCGGGGGGGTGGAAAAGAAGCTATGCATTGAAGGCAATAGCTTGGATGCACGAGCGCCA
>NW_008751667.1:2123194-2146421 GCF_000715545.1 Opisthorchis viverrini
AGGTGGCAGCTTTAGGTCGGGACGAATAGAAAACACCAGTGAGGACACGATATATAGTCGGAATAGGGGATCCAAGAACCAGGAATAGCACACAACGATTGAGTCAATAGTAATTACTACTACGCGGGTGAAAATTCCACCCGTTTCTGTACCGAATTGCTGTTTATCTATTTGCCTAGTCGTTACTCCAGTACTCGACCCTTTCATGTTGCTCAACTTTCCGCCTGAAATGCATCATCATCGACAGCATGATATCAGTGTTCAACACCGATGCTTCACTGCCATACAACCATGATTTATTTGAAAGCCTTATTGTGAAGAAAAGAATAAAGGTTAACAGGGAAAGGACTTGATGCTAGCTAACCACAATCGTTCCGGGGTGCCTAAACCGGGAAATGCAAATGCATTACCATTTCTACGGAACAAGTCGCCACATATTCCACCCCCCAACCTGGAGGGCCAGGAGACTGTGTTCGTCAGACCTTTAACCATGGACCAACATGGTATGAGAGACTCTGTGAGTGTCTCGAGGACACTCCCCAGTATAGCTCAATGGATCGCTGAGATGCGCAAACCGTCACACCACGGTAAGGTCCAGTCTCTTCATGACGGCACCATCTTACTGTTGCATCTGTGACAGAGCTCATTTCTTCCGAGTCAGTTGGAGAAAGTGCACTTTCTTTGAGTTTACCTCATCTCCTTGAGGTGACGTCAAATCAATCAGAAGAATTTTAACTGTAATTCCGCATGGTCCTAGCGCTACCCCCTCCCCGGAATCTTTGTTCGAAAACCATACGAATGACCAATTGGTGGCATAATACCTGTGGCGTCTTTCATCCCCCAAAAGCCCATTCAAGGATTCAGTTATATCTACGATGTCGGTTGTGCTCTCACTTAATAGATCCCTGATCATACTGTATTTAGGTACCAAGAACAATTCCACAATATGATCAGTTGATACATTTTACTAGCAGCTGTGCGCGAATTGATCTTTCGTTTTTCTCCTAACGATGTTGTGACCTCGTTGTACCGTCATCGCGTACGCATTGACCCATTATTCTCTTTCAGCTGTCGCCACGGAATCCTGGCTTTGAATCGCTCACTCCCAATTCCTCCTGTTCCACTTCTACCAGTCGTAGTCTATTGCATGTCGAATTCACACTACCGGTTCAACCAGCCTTGTGTCATTTGTTGGAACAAACGGATGGACAAAAACCCCTTCAGCCGTAAGTCCTGAATAATTCACCCAAAGCACATGATTGGCGAGTATACGGTCACATAGTAGGGTGGTAAGCTTCCAAAAATAGCCTGGTGTTTTGCGACCTAACTACCCCGTGCAACTGTCTAGGTCATGGAACCAAGTTTTCTCAACACATATTGTGTTGCGAACGGAATCCTGGCTTTGAATCGCTCACTCCCAATTCCTCCTGTTCCACTTCTACCAGTCGTAGTCTATTGCATGTCGAATTCACACTACCGGTTCAACCAGCCTTGTGTCATTTGTTGGAACAAACGGATGGACAAAAACCCCTTCAGCCGTAAGTCCTGAATAATTCGCCCAAAGCACATGATTGGCGAGTATACGGTCACATAGTAGGGTGGTAAGCTTCCAAAAATAGCCTGGTGTTTTGCGACCTAACTACCCCGTGCAATTGTCTAGGTCATGGAACCAAGTTTTCTCAACACATTGTGTTGCGAAAATTCGGAACTGATAAATGCGTCATGTCCTAATGAAGCAATTGTTATTCACCCATGACGGTTCTTGGAGATTGATGAGTATTCGATAACCAAACGACTTTGGGAGTGAGCGAGTGGCATGTTTGTTTAAATTTCCAATCAACCTACTGTTTTTGGCCGTGGTCTGGTCGACGCATCGCACCGATTCGCTACACAGCGACGCATTGATTATACCATCTTGAGTGTCGACAAAATGTTTCCAGCTCAGTGAACACACCAAGTATGTGTACAGTACTACTGCTCTACGGTGACCCCCTATAAAGACCTGTTTGGGACGAGTTATCACTTTTCTTAGGCGAATAGCAGGGTGCTCAAATCACATGTGACATGCAGCTAGGCTCTGTCTCTTTCTGTGAAATTTAGAGGGTAAGAAACTCGAAGTATCTGACCATCTTAAGCTGTCATTTTTGGCTGGTCCTATAAGGTGAACGGAACGAATAAGTTGAAACAAAAACTACCACCACGTTGAAGTCATTCAGTCTTTCTCTTTTTTGTTTACACTTTGTTCTACTCATAAGTAGGGAAATCATGCTTGTCATTTTTTGTTCTGCTACACAGCCTTGGAACGCACAAAGCTCCGAAAATACTCAGCTGTTCACCGCCTACACCTAACCTGGCAGATCCATCGACCGGAGATTCCGTTGTCCTGCTCCATCGTTCACGCACAGCGCCTGGAAGTCCATCGGAAGCTATGGCGGAGTCTAGTCCAAACGTAATACAGTCTAATCAGTTCGCATCCTCATCCCTCGTGGTCAACAAGGCCGCGATGCGCCGAAAAACGGTACTTCCAGAGAAGCAAGGGGTACAAGTTAAAGATTCCCGCACCAAACCGAACAGAGCGCAGGCTGTACCACGTCAGCCCCTGGATCCCTGTTCGTCTTCCCATTCATTGACCACTGTCCGGACACCCGATGCAATCAACAAACGAGAAACTTCAGCTCGCAAACGCGACCAGGTTTCCAGGTGTCCAGACACTCAAACAGGTACAAGGAAGCAATCAGAGATACGTGTTAACAGCTTGTCTTCTGATACTTCCCGGCATAACCCACCATCTCCACCAATCCGACCCAAAACTCGCCCACCTTTGTCAACTTCCGAGGGAATTTCATCTAGGAATTCCGATATGCGTCGCCGTAGTTCATCGAACCATGCCGTGGTTACTCGATTCTAATGTTCCCGCGGCTATTTCAACTTCATGTGATACGTTAAACACTACTATTTGTTTCTGTATGTATGCATAAAAGGGTTGGATCATTATCGTCACAGTTCCCTAGTAAGTAAGTAAGTAAGTAAGTCTTGTTGGTGCTCTTACCACTTATTTGCACGAAGCACCTATACTCCTCAGCTAGCACATATCACTGCACTCCAAATCCAAAATCCTCCCCCCCCCCACTTGTTCGGTTGTTGTCCTGGTGATATCTAAACTATCTCTTATTTGGACGTTCACCCATTGATACTTAGTTTTATTGGCCGCATCTCCGCACAGAAAATTTCTGACTTTTCAGGTACACCGGATGAAGGCGCTTTCCCAACGTATGCAACCCACGAGATTTCAAACACTCCGAGAATTCAGGTGACGGATAACGACAGTCGTTCAGACGATGAACGCATCTGGTCCAACACGATGTCGCTGGAGCCCGATTTTTGTCCAAATTCAACCGATTCTTGGTTTTCCACTCACACTCCGCTGATTCGTTCCCGATATGCCCCGTCCAGCCCGCCTGTTCCCTCATACCTGACCATGGCGGCATTGGCTGCAGTTCAAGGTAGCATCACTGATGACTTGATTAGATTGAGTATGGTAAATGATCGTCAGGTTTCATCCCCACACAAGTCCCATGGTACACACCACCATAGAATGATCTCTCCCAGTTCACAACCTCCTGTAACTGACTTTTCGTCAACCAAGACTACCTGCTGGGATGTTCAACTGGCCAACAGATTGCGCATTCTCCGAGAGGTAGGTTGCCGGAAGTTATACTTTGCCCCTTGACTTTTACTTGAGTAATGAGTGTATACAGTTGGGGACAGTTTTTGACCGGGCGTCATTTGTCTCCCCACCTCATCGTGTAAATCTCATATTGGCACGCTCGCTAACTCAGCTTGTGGTTCCCCCACGAACATCGTCGCGTAGAGTACCGGGGAAACTTTCTAAGCGGACGCAGGATAGTCAGTAAGGAACGAATCCGTTCCGAAACTCGGACCATGGGTATTTCCAGCTTTGAAAATGTTCAGACGACTCCACAGTCTAAGGACATCTCGCCTCGAATAAAGGATCATTGCGATCTTTCCGATGCAGTTGATATTACTTACAGTGTGAACAAAGAATATCTGTGATATCAGTGCATGCACTCCCTCCATGACTCGTGTTGTATATCATTTGAGTTTTCCCTCATGGGATTCGCTAATAAACTAATCGTTCAGCTGTAACAGCCTTTTGGTGCATGGCTGTCGAGCCACCCGAAGGAAGCATGAGGACTGAAATTCTGCTATCCACTCTTGACTAACGGAATCGAGGACAATGCGGAATCACCGGTTATCCCTGGTGCTCTGATGGATACGTTGAGTGCTTTCCAGCCCGGCCTTCTCTTTGGTAACTTTTTTCAGTTCAAGAAAACTGAAGTGCCCATTTCGATTTGATTAGTTGACTGAACTGCTTCTGTCCATAGCTCACTGAAGCACACAGCAAGATACAGCATGTATTGAAGTGTGCTCATACTGTAAGATTACCTGAACTTTGCCTAAGCTAGGAATGCGGAGGACTGGTTTGAGAACCACCATGTCTTTAGCTATCTCGCATCCATCAAGAATGGCTTTCCCAATCCATCCGCGTGAAACTTTTGCGGACGAAACTACAAATCTGTCTGAACCCCCCACATCTCTTGCGGTTTTTTTTACATCACATCATCTGATCTAACAGCGGGTTTGCACATGAGAACGTGTCGAATTGATGTTTGTGTGTGGGTTGCTTTTCAGTAGCATTCATTACTATCTAAACATCGCGGCTTATCCATTTGTACGACCCAGAGCTGACCGAGTTGGTTATCCTCACCCATCATGCACTTCGTTCACTACTGAGTTCATGCAAACTCTCCAACTTCCATTTCTCTTAATAACTAACACGATTACCGCACTAGGCCAGATCACCCAGTCTAATTTGTGGACGTGACTTAGTTTCAAATGCTTTTGCTCGTATATCCTCTCTGGATGCGAATGATCAACCGCGAACTTTATCGATTGATGGGCTGGTAAACGACGCTAGGGCCAATATCCCGGTGGAATTATTTCGTCTCAGGTGAATGTCAATCTTATAGGTGGCTTGGTTGGGGTGAGATGGCCCAAATGGTTAGAGCGCGAATTTACCGTGGTTCGAACCCGACATCTGCCACTTGACTTCCCCTGTCTAGGCTTGGGGAACCTGGAAGTATCCCAGTCCTTGTGCTTCCTCCGGGTGGCATGGCAGCTAGGCACCGAAAGGGTGTTACAGCTGAACCACCACACAGGTGGTATGGTTTTCTCTAGTCTCCAAAAAATGTACGCCCACAATCAATAACCCGAGGCCGTTTCGGTTATATTTTTTCACTTCATCCTACTCTCTAACCAACCTTCCCTTTTTGTTCCCCTTTGCAGGGTTGCATTTGTTTCAAACATTCATCCATGTCTACTTACAGGAAAGTGAAAGCGAAGAACCTGCGAGAGTGTTTCGGGAAGACTAACACCGGAGACACAGTATTCGAGAGTTACGATGCACTTGCCATTCTAGATCATTCTGATCACGTCCTTAACAAGCGTGCTCATGATCAATACATGTCTTTCACAGGACCCACTTTTTCCAACTCGTCGTGGAATTCGACGTCAAGCTCACTAGTCACTTCCACTCCTTCTCCATCCACTTCTTTATCCCATTCATCATCCGGCTCACTTAGCTTCGATGCTCTTTCACCTCCCAGCTGTCCTTCAAAATCACCCGTGTCTCACGCACACTCCACGGTCTACTACACCGGTTATTCCGATACAAATCACACGTCTGTCGCCACTCCACTAAACACCCGACGTCACAAACGTGTCCACAGCACCTGTCTTGGCCCGACTTGGGTTGGTGAATCGTCAGAAAGTGAAAAGACGGTCGCCACCACCACTATCTCAGATGGCTTTCTTCATCGTTGGCGGCACCATCGTGTAAAATTCCGCTGGGCAGTTCTAGTCGTTTCCGACAATCCTATCCAAGGCATTCCATTTGGCCTGGTCCCCCGTGCTTTCTTAGTTTTGTTCAAACCCCGTCGTAAACATACCAGGCTGACAGTCCCCGTTAGTGCCGACAATACTTCGACCACCATTCAGGGAAGACAATCGACAGCACGGAACTGTGCCGCATTATCAAGTTGGTCATCATACCCCTATTCCCCTGATTTGGTAAGTTTATCAAATCAATAACGACTAAAATAAGACCAATTCACGATTAGCTGTCATTGGCCCTGTTTAAAATCCACCCTTCTCTGGCTAAATCAGCATTCATCTTGCTTTATTTCGTGTGGTCTTGTACCTTTGTCGGTTCGATTACTTATTCTGCCACAACTACGTAAACGCCACCCCGCACACGCGGACTAACAAATGAATTGAACATTGAAAAAAAACTTTTCCAGAGGCACTGTTTCCAAAACATTGATAATTTTCCGACCCATCGACGAGGACAAATAGTGTAAGCCCGTGTGTTTTAACCAAGTCAATTGGAATTCCGACAACCGAGCGATATTCATTTTAATTCCTTTGTTCAAGCCGTCGTTTCGCCAGATTCCAACAGGTGCCTTCATATTGACCTTTACGACTCGAATTTTATTGATCTTCCGTCGAGCGATAGCGATCATAGTTGAATCGTCTTTTTCATTTACCTGCATGTTAATTTTAAGTGAAACGAAAACTTTACTTGACCCACAGTTCGACGCGTTACAACACTACACTGCGAGATAGACAGTTGCCGCACCATCAGGGGAGTAGAATGCACAAACCCTCTGATCCGTCCCTTCTAAAGCGATCTCACTGCGGGAAAACGCAACAAGTATAATGTGAAGGTCAGAGCAACCCGGCTTCCAGATCACCTTAGCTGATCTCATTCTGAGAGCCAACCAATGACAAAACAGGTGGTCTCCAGTAAATAATGGTAAATAATTGTTTGGCTGTAGCATCCTTTTGGTGCATAGCTATCATGTCACCTGAAAGGAAGCAAGAGGGCTAAGATACTACCGGATTGCCTCGTTCCCTTTACTCGCACGCAGTGTCGAAATTCCCCTGTCCAACTTCAATTGGCCAAGTTCGGTGGAGCGTGACATGGTCCCAACAAAATCTGTGACACCAACGCTGTAGATAGGTATTTGAGCGTGTGCACTTCCCACAGGTTCGAACATGGATCACTGCTCGGTTCTTTTCCTATGCCTGAATGCAAGTTAACATCAGGTAAGCCGGCTTAAAGGTAGTACAGCTGACACTACAACCCATTGTCCCATTCGAGGATATGTAAGCAAATTTGGTGGATATTCAATACAAAAGGCAAGGCAACCCTAAACCACCCCGAATATCCGCACCAGTACAGCATGCAGGCAGTTAGAGTTCTGGATTCATGGAGACGTGATAAATGGTTACTGTCACGGAACGGCAACGTAACCTGAGATTCTTGTTGTCAGTGGTGGTTCATTGATCGGTTTGGTTTGTCGGCATAACTTTCCTATTTAGTTCTATCAAGGAGCTTGGGGAATTGAAGGTCGGTTGTCATGAGGGGATGTTATTGATCTGGGGAACTTACATGAGAGTGACTGTATTTTGATGTGCCTACACATTTCTCCCCTTCAGCAAACAAAGACGCTGAATACTGTCAAAGCATTTATTTAAACTCAACGTTTTATCGCCATACAAGGTCGTAGTTAAATTTCCTAAACTGTTCGACACCTTCGTTCTTGATACTGATTAATAAATGGTGAATGTGAACGTTTCATCACTTGGCATAAGATGGAAAAGAAGTTGTCTACAGATGGATCGTTGTTGGAGATAATGTCTTCCGCGGAAAAATACGAAGATTTGAGGAAGTTTCGATTTCGGTGTTGCCACCCACCACACACGATTGTGTCCACACTTCTGGTGTAGTGTTCAAAAAGTGCAAGAACTTCGAAAAACTATCAACCTGATAGCCGTAGTGTCCAAGATGCTGTCGGTAATCATCCGGCGATAGCCTATCCGTTTGACAGCCGGTGATTGAATGCTGCCGTAGCTAGCAACGATCAAGAATAGTTCTCGTTGGGCCTAAGGCTTATTTCGAGGACGTCACTCACCAGGCGATGAACGGTACGGCTATTAGCCAGAAGCTAGCGCATTTGGGGAAGCATAAGTAACGTCTGTGCCGTCTGTGTCAAAGTAATAACAACGGTAAAGGATAATTCTCCCCGGACCGTGCTCTAGCGCAAATACACTTTCTTGACGCGTGTTTCGACGAGGAACCTTGCGCTGTATTTTCTGCTGGTGAGTAGGACAAAAATCGGCAAGGGACGCAACATATAAACCATACCGCATGGATGAGACAACGGTCTGGCTTATGTGATGTTTGACATACTGCCGAATGAGGAACCTTGCGCTGTCATTTGTGCTGCTGAGTAGGACGAAATCGGCAAAGGGCGCAACGTATAAACCATACCGCATAGATGAGACAACGATCAGGCTTATGTGATGTTTGACATACTGCCGAAAGGGAAGCCGATTGTCGTAGATGAATCGGGGTGATGTTTTTGGTATGAAGTTCGTCATCATCATCATCATCATGGACAGCTACTCTATTGGGATGCCGATTGTCGTAGATGAATCGGGGTGGTGTTAAGTTAGGTTTGTCGTCTCCGCTCATTAATTGTCCCGCTGGTTTGTCGTCTCCGCTCATTAATTGTCCCTATTCACCGTTCGCATCGTCTCCAGTTTTCACCCCGTCGTTGTGAAGTGTTGCGAATACAAGCGGCGGTAATCGATCCAGACGCAACTGTCGTCCCCTCTGTGCTGGTTTTGGATTCGTCACAAGGACCTAAATTGAGAACCTACAGACTCACACGCTATCCAGCCTTTACGTGCGACAAGAAACAACGACGCTTCTCGACCACACCAAGGTGGCGATGCGTGATGGAGTCAACTACAACACCATCACTGATTTCGAAAACAAGATCGGAAGTAAGTTTGTTTCATTTTAGATAAATTTTTCGTAACGACTTGTGGCCAATATTAGGATTCTACAGTCACAGGAAAGCCAAACATCATTCTGATTGGACCTGTCTTATAGTGTGCCATTTTATTTTTGCGTTCAACTTGGAGATATCTGCATAAACCGGTATGAGTGTCTCTAGGGTGGAGATCAGGCCTTGATAGACCGAACGGAAAAGCGGAGTTAAAACGTGACCATTCGACTCACGCTGTGTTTGACTCTATTCCAAGCGAGTCCTAATAGACTAGCTGTTCCCATAAAAGCTCACTATTCGCCGACGAGAGTCAGATTTTGTGTTTATGGTGAAAAACCTCCGAGTTTAATTCCAACTTACATTGGCAATGCAGTTTATTGAGCGTACGTATTTCCCCACGTACCAGTTGGAAATTAGTGGAAAAACGAAGTGGGAAGTCAGAGGGCTGAAGGAGTAAACTATGGTCATATGCGTTTGTTCTTGGCATATATTTCTACTAATGACGCACGCCTGGTTATTACTGATGTCATTGCTTTCGACTACGGGAGCCAACTGTTCATCTCGTGTTTTTTATGCAATCACTCGTAGCCCTCTGTTGTCGTAAAAGTAGCTCAACCAAGGTCGAATTTAAGACTCGAATGTGTCGAGTGAGGTCCTGAGAATTAGTGAGGTGGGTGACCAAAGACATCGACAAACGCTAATGTGGACGGAACTGTGCTATTGTCGTCTTCAATACGAAAGCTCGTTGCTTTCTTGGTTCCAGGTGCCCCTTGCCGTTTTTCTCCATGGAAAATTCGGTTTACGATTCACTCTTAGTTTCAGACGGTTGAAAATACACTGCGTTCCCATGCTTTTATTTTAGCTGATGCACTCATTGCGTACTCTGTGGCCTTTCCATTGGTCTGCCACAAAGTGCCGTACGAAATTTGCAGAACGCATTGGGAAATACACTCCTCAAAGCCGATCACGTGCTCCTGTGTTGATGAGATCCCCAACCAACAGAGGCCCGTGGGACGTCTGGTATCCTCTTCTGGAACTATTCCACGACCCACAACCTCAGGAGAAGCTCAAAAGCGAACAACCCCCGATCTAATCGTCCCCATCGCTACGTACTTTCGCACATGAAAAGATGCCTTTCCCACCACAGTCGACTAAATGACTGTGATTGTCGGTTCAGATGAGACGGGTGTACCCCTTTGCATTTCAGTGTGAATACACCCAGCGTGCTGTTTTGTTGGATGCACGAGCTGCCACAGATATTATGGGAAATTTTCTTATTTCAGTTAATTTTTTCTATCCTTTTATCATATCGAATCATACGTTCCTGTCACAATACTCTGTTTGTGTTTCTCTTGTTCAATACTTCAGAGTTCCATTTCTTATGCAACACCTATGTTGCTTCCGTTTGTGAATAACGTGACCAGAGAGAACACAGTAACAACAAAACTCATCGATTTTTCACACACTGTAAAATGTCCGATACAATCAACCAGTTTTGATGAAAAAATCACCCTTAGCTGGTCGGAAAGCGCCAGACATAGAAGTGATCGCGTCGAAGTCTACACGTTCCTGGATTTTCACAGACTTCACGTTCTCTTCGTGCTTGTTCACCAAAACAAGTGGTCCATTTGGATCTCCAGGACTGCTCGGTGGGCATTCGGTCCATCCGTTTTGTTTGATCAACTGCTTTAGCTCGGCCTCAGACATATCCAATAGGCGAATTAACAGGGATTTATGAATGCGTTGATACGTTTGGCACACTATTTGAACAATGACTGAAGGGAAGGGAAGCATCAAATTCGAGATGAGAGGCAGTTGGAATGGTTTGACGAAGAAGTCTCAAGTAAACGTCAATAAGTCACTCAGAAATGGTAGTTCGGTGGTGATACAATTAGTAGACTGCATTTTCATGCCTCGGACTTCGGTAGATCTAACTTGCTTGAATGCTCATAAGAACCATTTCGCTAACTTCACTGTCCACGCACACAAATCCTCTTGTCTTAGACCGAAAAGGCGAAGGCTACGCACTATGATTATCTGTGACATATTTGTGTCATCTAAAAGTTTTGCAGTTGAGTACGGAGGAGTAAAGAATAATACTCCCGGAAAGATGAAAATATCGCATTTTGCAAGCGGGAATCCATGTGAAATACAGACTGGATTGAGGTTGCACAACCGCCATCATAGTGAGTGCAGTTATGAGTCAGGAGGAACAGGATGGCACGAACAAGGATTGCATGCAATACGAAGTGATCGCTTAGCTGTTCCAAATTCGGCAATCCCTCTGTCGGGACCGGCCGAAGTCATCGTCGTCCGTTATGAGGAGCTGGTTGCTCCCGGACTCCTAAAAATAGCGGTGTCTTTAGTCATTTTCAGGCACAGCTTTGGGCACTTCCTTAAATGACTTGAAAACCCCAGTCGATTCGAGCTCTCACCCGTCAGGCCTTCTAATAATAAGTCAAAAACATACTGAAAGAGTTCATGTGTCAGGTGAGAAACTAGGAATATTCAACTGACAGGCCATGTTATTGTGAACCTCTTACATTTGACCATAGCATCCCGAAATCCAGGAACGCCAGAGGTGATATTGGGATTTTCTCGAAGGCGTAGCTGAATCAACATAAGAACTTGGACGAGCAAAATGCAACAAACCCAAAAGTCTGGAAACTGGCATGATTCCAGCAGCGTCCCAAGTTCGACCACCAATGACAGGGGCTCCTCATTCAACTAAAAACAAATAGCATTTTTCACTGAATTCTTACGCGATCCAAATGGATCAGATATTTGCAAATTGTGAAGTCCGTGGGATTCAGACTGGCCAGAGCCTTTAGTAGGACAAGCCTTGTCGCATCGGCATTGAACAGTTCAGGATAAAACTGATACCTATTATCCATAATAAAGTTAAGGGAACACGAAACATACAGTCGCAACAGTGCTAAGTTCGCTTCAAAGTCGTACTCGCCTGTACTGGCCTGCCAATTCAGATGCTGCTCTAAGATTGCCTTGTGTTCTGGATTATAGCTTCGTACATAGAATTTCCATAAGGAAACCTACTTTTCAATGCCATTCAAAAGTCCGTGGATGTTAGCTTTCGGATCCATTTCGCGTGAGATGATAGCAGTTCGTCAGTCACAAAGTATTACAGACGGATAGGAAGACGCCGTACCTGGATAATAAAGAGAACGAAGTGAGGGTTGTTTGAGTACTTAGGTATTTGAAAACAGTAAGATTTCTAGTTTAAAAAAGTGTCATTGATACAACCAAAAGTCCAAAATTTAAGAACCAGTATCAAGCGAATATCTCAGAACGGGAAAATCATCCACAAGGTTGCCAACTGGGATGGTGTACCGTAGACAGTCGTAATTTCAGAGAGGTGTATTGAAAAGAATATATGGAAGGTGTGGTGCAAGAGAGGACAGGAGAGAATATTTAAAAGCCGACCAGTGAGTGACACCCGATAGGAGAAAATATAATTGGGTTTGGTCGGATTATACGGGAGCAGATAGTTTGTTCCTTGAAATTGTGCAATCCATGGCTGTACAGCTTCTAAGGTCTGTCTATGCCCCATATTCCGAAGGAACCTATAGTCTTCGACAGACGACACTTGTCAGGCTGCCGGTGGGATGTGGTCTTTCGGAAAGGAGTACGAACTTCACCAAGGAAAGGCCCCCTAGGGTGCTGAAAACGTGTGCTAGGTATCACCAGTTAATTGAGGGCAACGTTGATCGGTCGATCGCCATTTTCATAAACCAAACCCCCAGGGATGTGATGGATGGTGCTGTCTACCATTTTCACAGCGTCATTCTAAACCGAATCCCCCAGGGATGTGATGGATGGTGCTGTCTCGCGTTCTAGTCGTCAGTAATCAGTTGATTCGACCGTAAGGTTGGCTACACTTTGTATCCCATTCTTTTAAAACGAGCTGTCGTAACCCTGAGCGATAGTGACCCTCAAGGGTAAGACGTCTTGCGCACGTATGCCGGGCCGTGCATACCCGAGCCCATAGTGAACCACTGAATGCACACTTCCAACGGCCCCTCACTTTCGGTTGTTTGTTTATCAGCGTCTTACGGCCGCGTTGCTGCCGGTACGCTCGCCTCTAGCTTTCGGTTCCAGTCATCTACGACACAGTACTTGGTGTTGCTCTCCAATCGAATTCTTCCTTTTTGGAAATCGTTTGTTGGTAGGTGTAACCTAGAGCGTATAGGTTACTTGGTTCACAGTGATGGTCAGTGGGAGGGTCCCATCCCTGGAAATGAGAAGCGGTTTGGATCGAAACAAGGAATCCGTGTATGTAAAAGGCAAGCAATGCCGGAGTGCGGACATTTCAACAGTCTGAATGTAATTGTGGGATAAGACGAAGGAAGCCCAACTTGCACATTCGTCACCTCCAAAAATCTGTTTGAGATACATTGCGCGGATATATAATCGTTAAGCAACGAGACGTTTTCACAATCTATCCATATTGAACACTTAAGATGTGAGGCCGGTACGCAGTCTCATGAAATGTTACCATAGATGTACACTCTATGGTAACGTCGATGACGAGATGGTCCAAGTGGTGAGAGCGCGAATTTACTGATCGGACGGTGCGTGGTCCGAAACCGACCTCTGTCTCTCGACTTCCCCTGTCTAGGCTTGGGCAACCTGGCAGTACCCCAGCCCTCGTGCTTCCTTCGGGTGGCATGGAAGCTAGGCACCGGAAGGGCGCTACAGCTGAATGCTTTTTTAAACGTCGAAGACGAAACTGAACGAAACGGATACAAGTCTGACAAACTTCACTAGTCAGGACGCTTCCGGATGCCATCATTACCACAATATAAAATCGGTGTTTAACACCGATGCTTCGCTATCGTACAGGCTTATGAATAGTTAATTCTGCACCGTAAGGCTCGATACAAATCAGTGGTTGAAGTCCCAGGTTACTGATTACTAACCCAGTCCGGGCACAGATTATCGGAAGATACAGATTCACGAACCAAGCTGGGTTTCGCTATGGCCGAGGATGAATCGACCGTGTCTCCTTCAGACGTCCCATGTTAGTCGTTTTTCTTGATGTAAAAGCTGCTTTAGACTGTCGATCGTCAGATACTTCGGCAGTGTTTTGCGATCAAAGGGATCCCTTTGGAATTTGTACGCTTTACGGTAGTACTGCATGCGAACCCCTGTGGGCACGTACGAGTATACGGCAAGCTTTCGCTTCAGTTCACAATGTCCAGTAGGGTAAGACAAGACTGCCCTCTCTCACCTGTCCTCTTCAACTTTGTTATTGGTGCGCCGCCTGAGATTTCTCTGCCTGTCTCTGAAATCTCGAGGGTTGAAATGCTCCCAAGAAGTTCCCTCACGGAAATCGGGTATTGCTATCCTTGGTTCAGATCCTTCAAAAATGCAAGGTTTGGCATGCGCTGCACACCTGCAAAGGGTAGATTGCTGCTTCAAAACTGGGTGGGACCAAACCAAAACCTCATGCTTGTAGACGAGCCAATCGATGAGGTAGATAATTCCCAGGGGACTGGCTGGAGATGAGGTTACTTCTCGGATCGAGAAAGCCAGGGGAGTTTTTTTCCGACCTCAGATGCCTCTGACGCCGACGTGCTTCGGCTTGTTAAGAGCAGGGTTCACGCTGAAGTAGTGCAATTTATCCTGCTTTGTGGACCAAAAATGCGGCCCCTAAGTGTAGAGGACATAGAAAAAGTATCCGTGTTTGGCCATCGGTGTCTGCGAAGCATTGGTCTGGTGGGAACATCGGATTAGTAATGCTGAGGTGCGCGAGATGGCCCTAAAAAGGACACTCCCGCGATAGATGAACTACTGACGCTTCATAAGTTAAGCTGGTTAGGACATGTACTGCGCATAAAAGAAGGCAGTTTGCCTCGCAGAGCTGTTTTGAGTAGAAGCGACCAAAAGGTGGGCACTGAACAGCCAAGGAATGATATACGAAAACACTAACTAGTTAACTTAGTCGGGTCGGCAACTTCCACCTCACTGGATGGGGACCCCAGGACTCATCTCAGCAATGGCTAATGATACTGACAGAAATGGCCCAGTCATGCAGCCATGCACTCACTCATGCATCAAAGCGATCACCTTCAATGCGTAGCTATCTGATTCCCGAAGGAACTGAACATGCCATCACCTCCAAGGCTTGGCTGCATGTTTCACACTGTCCCGGTGATCGAAACTGTAGCAGCCGGAACCAACGTGCCTATGGTACATGGTTTATGGCTGATGAATTGAACTGACTGGCTTGTTCAAAACGAAGGCAAGAAAACGTAGTTGAGACACATAAGAAATAACCTATGCCCATGAGCTTGCCACGTCAGTTACTCTACGAAGGTTTTCAGTAGCACCCGACAACTATATTGCTTTTGCGACAGTCGTGCCACTTCACTACGTCGAAAACTGGCAGCCTGCGAGTTGTCGACAAGGTCAGCTACCGTCCGACGAGCTGAAATTGCTTAGATAGACCTATAGTACGTCAGGCGGCGTACTTAAAATCGCCTCTCTAATACGTTAAACCGTAGTATATAGTGTATGCAGTCTTAATTATGCAATATCCACTTGCAAGGTAACAAATATACAGCCGGTTCAAGAACAGTTCGTTCTGTGTGTTCATCGTCATCAGCATCATCACCTGAGACGGCAACACTACCGGAGGACACTGATGCCTTACTGCCATGCTTCCACGTCAATCCAACCGAATAAAGACTTATAGTGGAAAGAAGGAAGAAATGGGGCACGGATAGGGACCTAGGGCCGGTGTCCATACACACTTAGTCGGATAGTCTGGATATAAACTGACAGATAAACCACTGACATCGGTTAGCCGGTATACCGTCCAACCGTCTCTAGCCAAG
Organism: Opisthorchis viverrini; assembly: GCF_000715545.1. NCBI lineage: Eukaryota > Metazoa > Platyhelminthes > Trematoda > Opisthorchiida > Opisthorchiidae > Opisthorchis > Opisthorchis viverrini. The sequence continues at coordinate 2,138,991 of NW_008751667.1, forward strand.
AACAGGGATAGTCACGTGGACCCTATCCCGGGAGATGAACAGCAACAAGTGTCCAAACCTTTCGGAACACCTTTTGTAGCCACCCTTTCGCCACATTCATGACTGTACAGGTTACTGACACTCGCTAGATCACGAGATCTGTCTTTTTCCCTTACACTCACAAATCACGCCACAGAATCGTGACTCACTTGACTACACACTCACAGCCAAGCCCTTGATCCTAAGACTCACTTTCTTTCCTGCACGTACAAATCACGACACACAAAGGTGACTCATCTGACATCGACTGTCTAGCGACTGATAAGGTAGCAACAAGTCATCTGCTGACGCCCACACGCAAACGTCCCTACACATAAGATAACAGCACAGCAACGCAACACAACATAGCTTTGCACGTCGCCCAACGCGGAGCAGAGCCGCTCAGGACCTACGGCGCTTCACTCACGGATATCCAGGAATACGTGTGGCTGCTACAACAGCGAAGAAGACACAAAACCTGCATCCGGACTTAAAACAGGATTTATCAACCTGTATCTGCAATGCGATAAGTCTCTTGTTCGCATATATACTGGTTGTAATAATTTTATTCAACATGCAGATATTGTTAGTGCTCCCCATTTTCTCGTTCGTATAACTAATTTTCGGGTTCTAGTAGAGCATTAACACTTCCATTCCTTTCTGCCACGTCAAATTGCCTATTAATAGGTTTCCACCACTATGAATTATGAAGGAAAAACAACGTTCGTCTCGACAGGTAGTAACTGAGCATGTGCAACACATAGCCCTGCCATCCTTGCTGGCAGTGGTGTATGCTCCAACAGGTCTCGCGATCACATCACTGGGACTTCGTTGGTTCCATCCCATTCCGAATATAGTTCTGAGACATCGATGGACAAGGATTTGAAGCAGTCCCAGATCCTCCACCCGAATGTGCCATGTCTTGCAGCCGTGCAACAATAAAGCCCTACTGTATTCTGACACAAGCTTAGTTTGGAGCTCAGAGATATTCTTTTTGACGTCACAAGTGGCGTAAATTGGCAAACGTAATTCTGGTTCTCGAAGAGTTCACTTCGTCTGACACAGTATCGTTATAGCAAATGCAACTTACGAAATACATATGTTGTTCTACAACCTCGAGTATAACTTCGTGAACTCTCAGAGATATGTCCAGAGCTACGTCCTGCAACACTTCTTTGTGGAAGCGGGACACATGCCGAAGGACTGGATGGCCCCAGCCAGCTTTTCAAACGATTTGTCCGGCTATTTTCAAAAATGCGAACGGCGTTCGCATATTACAGGTCAGCAAGTTTCATGTTCGGGGAGATGTGAACATTGGAGTTTCAGAGAAATTTCAGTGTTCGCCTCATTTACTCATCCATGATGAAATTAAATAAAATGGGTGGACGTGCTCGTCGGACACCACTGGATGTGGTGAACTCGGGACGGAATCCGCCGTCTTTACCGGAGGGGACATAAAGTACCATTATGAGACAATAAGTTGGAAGACACCCTCCATCGACAGACTGCCACAGCACTTGACGATCAATGGAGTCAAAAACTAATCCGAGACCGAGAGAGACGATCACTGATGGTCGCCAGAAAGAGTGGCTCAGTGTCGGTACTTGATACAAGACACAAGGAGAATATTCAGTTTCCCAACGGTGGACCAACCTTCGTACCAACACACCGCACAGCACCTTGGAAGCTCCAGCCACTGGATTGACACCTCCATGGTTTACGCTAGATGTCCTTGCACCGTTCCCAAATTTGGCAATCAATGTTGGGGCGCCCTATTTTCTAGATATAAGTTCTCCACACAAGACAATAGATAGTCAACTGGACAGGATAAAGACGAGGGCCACAACATTCTTTTTGAAGAGTGAAGGATGCGGATCCACGTGTTTTGTTACGCTGAAGCAATGAAATTACACGCTAGACTTACGTTGTCGATGGGGGATGGCGCGGACATACCACTTTGGTTCATTTGATCGTTTTGGAGGTTGAGAAGATGAGGCCAGCTGAACTGTCCATCAAGATGTTCAGGTGACCGCTCAAAGCAATGGTTCTATGAATAAACTGAATTTCCATTTTTCCGGAGGTCGTTTCGCTACCAGTCACCATCATAAGACCAGTTGAGCGGATTAGTTAGGGCGACGGGCCAATGTCTCCTGTTACGGAAGCTGTTTAAATTTCTCGGACATGTGCGGTTCATCGGCCCTTTCTGTCCATCATTAAACTCTTAATTACTCGGCGTTTCGGAAGCCTATGCACCCAATCACACTCGTCTGTGGATGGTTTGGTTTCCTAGCCTTCGATTAGAGTTACTGAGCGGGATGGGTTTCAGTGATCATGTGGTATGCGAGCGGACTCATGCGGACGGCTCTGATCATGGTCTATTTCACCTTAAGGTGAAACTCGACGAATATTCCTCCAGCCGTCATCAAAGTTATCATCAAGTCTCTCCAGTTCCCGTAGCTTCAAAGCTAAATCCACTCAATGCGATTGAGCTGGAGCGACATCGTTCAGGTAGTGAACTGAGTCTTTTGTGTTCGGAGCCCAACCGACCCGAATGGCCGGACACCATGTCGCTTGGCCGGATATGCGGGCCACGGACCAAACGAAATCAAGGCTTGATTGGTCGTTATTTCAGCCAATCAGCATCCGGCATGTATCGCTTAGCGTTTCTCCCCCCCCCCTCAAGAAGATTCCTGCGCGACCTTGGGGGACATTCGGTGATAACTCTACAGGTACAGTTGCATTATTCTGCGCTTTTCTTCATACAGGGCGGGCTCGGGTTACCTTGCAATTTGGTTTACCAAAGTGGGCGGAGCAAGAAGCCATGAACCGAAATGGAAATCCGACCATAGTAACAAGTGGCAAGCCAAACCTAAGAAGCTAATTTCAGAAGGGCAAATTCAATTAGTTCTACAGAAGCAATAGATGCATTTTAAAGAAGCCTCAGCGAGGCTTATGGAATTTCTGGTACACATTATGTCGGCGCATGCGACAAAAACGTTCTCATCATGGTTGCTGCTGTCAATATTACTACCTAATCCAGTTCCTGTAATGAATCTTGACGAACTTTCAAAAGCTGGTTCAATACACATGAGGATATGTTTGAAACAGACTTTTCTTAGTTTGAAATTACATGAAGAGTTCGGCTCTTGCTGTGGCGACTGTGGATAGCTTGTAGCGGACTAGGACCTTATCAGCGTGTTCGGATAAATTAACAAGCAAAGTAACCAATACAAAATCACAAAATCACAATAGGAAAAGAATGAGTAGTCAAATGGGGACTCACGAATGTGTAGATCCAATAGTCCACTACACCGATCCAAATGCAGTAACTGGCTGTGAAAGGAAATATTCACTTGTCGGAATTTCCCACAGATGGTTCCGCGTGCGTGATATATTCCACGGTAGGAAAATTATTCACGGCTAAAAAATGTCACAGGGATTTATTGTGACGTTCAACAGTTGACACAAACACAGAGATTTGGTCCCACTGGTGCAGCAGTCAACAAACAGTTCAACGGAGCGTAAATACACTCGTTCAGCAAGAAGTCAGCAGGTCGCACAGGAAAATTGTGTTCGTAACATTAAAACAAACATCGTGATACAATTTCAACGACAGTTACAAGGTGTGGTTCAAGTTCACGAAGAATGGTAAATGTGATAACGGATTACAGACACTACAACCTGACCACGATCAGCTCAAAAAATTTCGTGATCCCCGTTACCCGTATAACCTTGGCTTTGCAAGAACCTTCAAGGTCCCGGTGGATTAGTAAGTGAGCAAACGTTCATGTTCAGTGTCCATTATCAGTGTTTCAAGATTAATAAAAGGTATACTGAAGATGTCATGACACAAGCCCGTGTGGTCGAAAAAAATTCGGGTGCATGAGGCTCAGCACCATAAGCGGGGATTGATTCCATTGCCTCATTTTCGTGGCTGGATTTCAGTCACTACACGACGCAAATATTCAGAACCCGCTACTTGGTTGAATTGAACAGGATTCAGAACGGACACTTCAGAAACCTACGATCGAATTCGGGAAAGTCGCCGGTCTCCAGAATATTGCAACGACGATTGGCTATTCCACCTTCATGGAAGGTGTGGTATGTAACAAAACTTCCAAATGGCAATCAAGTTCCAGGTGGGCTCCACAAAAGCCGCCCACACCATATTGTTTCGGCGAACGGCACTTTTTGATCCAGCGTCTTAAGGGAAACGCAGGTGCAGCAAGAGCAGTCGAAAAGGCCATAGGGAAGATTGCTGCAGACAAATTCAAAAGCTCACGCAAAAATCAACCCGGCAAAAGGACATATCCCGGGTTCCCTACAGCTATATTCCGGTTGAAGGCATTTTCGACACAGCAGCTATTGAGCTCCTCATGTCCAAAACCGGTGATCACCTCCCTTCAGCCCTTTTCGGCCACTCCCGTTAACAGCCGTCAACGTCGTGTCCACGGTTTTTACCCGTCATTTCACAGTTCCATAACCAGAAGAAATTTTCTGCTGCCATCCAGACAGTCTGGTAGAAACGATTAGCCGAACCGTCATTGCAGTAGTCACAAGCGCCAGGTGCTGAATTGTAGGTATAGGAGGGATGTTTGAATGTTGGTAGTTCGGAATCATCAATTGGTGGTTGATCGGGAGATGTCCAAACACACAAGCCTTGGAATGCGGACCAGAAGACCGCGGACTGACAGATAGTCCCACTACAATTTATGGTCCACAGCAGTTCTTCTGAAGTTCAGTTGGCCAAAATATTATTGTGTGTTAGTTATTGTTTGGTTGCACAATTTGTGTGCTACCGATGAAAGGAAGAAGGCCTTTGCTGCGGAGTTATTTATTCGGAAATGCCAACTGACCGGTTACAGACCATTGAACAAGGAAGCAAACCACCAACCTGCATCTTAGTTACAAAAACTGGACACAGATCTTCTCCCGAACGAGTCTTCCTGGAGATTCATTGTCTCCAATCTTTCGTCGGTCAAATAAAAGCGAATGTTATAAAGTGGCCCCGCGAATTCCGCAACAGAATTCCATTTTTCAATCGACGCAAAGCAAAATTCTACGAACAACACATACTACTCGCGTGCCTCCCGATCAGTAGTATCACCGTTACACCAATATCATCTGCCTTATCGGAGAGTTTCTATCGCGGATCCTGGAGAACTTCCAATGTCTACTTTATCATCATCGTCCCTTTGATGATAAGTCGGTTGTCGGGGAATCCGTATCTCTCAATACAGTTCGTTTATTGAAGAGTTCCCAGCGTTATTTTCCGAAATTTCGAGTTTCGAAATTTTGCGTCGTTTTTCCCACGTTGAGCGTCGGTTCCAAATAGGCGACGCTTCTCTCCCATTAGCTTGCGCACAATGTATTCGAACGCATTTATCATTCTACAAGGTCATTGAGAATATGCGCATTCTACTCTGTCCTCACTATGCATTGCCTTTTTCTGAGACAAAGAAGGATCTGCTCCGGGAGTCCAGCCTTCTCTCTGCGGGGATGACTGGGCCTGAGTTTTATATTGGGAACCGCGCTCGCTTTCAGGCAACATATAGCCTATGATAGCATACAGCTAGCTCTTACTATCGTTACGTCTATCTGAAAAGTTTTGTAAAACTTTACGCCAACTGTCACTGTTATGGGACCGAGGCCTTAATTTCATTGCCCTTTTGGTTGCCACAATGTCAGCCCGGTTGTACATATAAAGGGCACTTCGGTATGCTGGTGCAACCTTTGGAGCCCTGGCTTTTAGACTATAGTTTTGTGACCAACCGTGTTTGCAATTTCTCTGCTTCAGGTCTGGAAATTTTCTGATGCACGGAACTCACAGTAGATGTTTCTTCCGGCCCTTGTATGATTAACAGCCTCATTTCTCAGTTGAGGGCCTGTCTGACAAATTCACTACCGTACAACACCTTGCGGATGGCTTACTTATTTCCACTGGGTAACTAAAATGGCGGATTGTGGAGAATGAGCTCCGGAACTTACTTAGTTTGCTGTCTGTACGGAGTTTGAGGTGATCGGAACTCCGTCACAATGGTTTAAAGTAATGCAAAAGCTGCAAGTGCCATTATGGACTGGGGATGGCGTTTGCGACAACGTGCACGGCGGTGACTATCATGCCAACTTTGGGTTATTAAATGATCTCTGTGTTTTAAGATTAACCTGACATTCTAAAAATCGATTCAGGTAAGGGTGGTGGAAGTATCTAACCACCAGACTTCCGAAAGTACACAGTGCTTCATACATCTAATTTCTAAACCGCGATGCTTCTCCCGGCTTGCAGCTAATGTGGCCAACTAAAACCATCAACTTGATGATTTCGGCGAATATGGCCTCAAGATGTTATCAATCAATTCAAAAACCTCTGGGCGCAACGGGTTAATCAGCGCTGTAGGATAGGTTGGCTTTAATGGAACAACAAATCCAACAATTGTTTGCCAAACCACCTAAAAACGTTAACTCCCCAGTTGGCGTTAAACGTTTCTCTTCGATTAACAATTTTACTTATCATTTGCTTTTGGACCAAAGGTTCAACACGAATCGGGTGTAATGTATTTTGCGGCCGTATCTCGGTGAAATAGGCAATAGTGCGCTCAAAAGCGAGTGGCACTTCTCGATTGTTCGTGCCAAAAAGGAGGCTTTGAACAGGTGGTTGTGCTTGAACCTTTGGCTCATAGGTCTGACGCACGAGACAGCGGAATTGCGCGGCGTCTTGTTCAGGACCGTTCCTCTAGCTTCAGGTTCATAAGTATGAACTGCTAGGTAACAGTTGGTATGGTCGTTCCGCAGGACCCGGCTCAGGTGGAAGCCTTCCAGGACCAGTAGCTTGGTCACACTTTAGAGCAAAATTCCGCTCGCCTATTTCTACAGCCGCCGAAGGTTTCAAGTTTATCGTCCTTGACTGCGTGGCCTGTAGCGAATTTCCCATATTAGCCGTAAGGTGACGGTTGAATCGTTCTTAAAATTAAGCGCTCCACTGATTCAAGCGCTTATCTTTTCACAGATAAACGAGCCATTATCATCGGCGAATGTTTGCTCACAAAAGGCTCCTTGAAGCTCGTCTTTTTTCCTCTCATTTATTTCTTCAACCTTCTGGATTCTCAAAGCTTCTCTATGCCCCCAGATTCTCTTTTTCACCTAACGTGCGACAGTTTGTCTAGCGACGAGCAAGGAGCGTCTGAACTTCTATCAAATTAGAGATCTTGCACAAAATCTGAGGCCTGGGGCTACTTGGGTAGGCGTTCGGAGTTTTACATCCAGTCTTTGTCAATCTGGAGGTCTACCAACATTTGGTCACCATTCTCGTTTACGTTGTCTTGTATCAGTCTATACGGTGCGCTTTCTGCATCCTACTATACTAATAACGTATATTCCCAACTTGTGGGTGGCATACCGTCTGGCATGATCATG
>NW_008751667.1:2147148-2148723 GCF_000715545.1 Opisthorchis viverrini
GGGGAAAAAGATAAAAAGAAAACAACCAGACCAGTAACGCTGAATATTTAGATCAAGTTGGCATTTAGTCCTTGGTTAGCTTAAAGCGGGTCAAGAGGATGGGAAGAAATGATAACAAGATCCTTTACTTGCCTATTAACTGTAACGTCGCTTGACTCATATGCGTACTGGACCTGATTCGTAGAGGAGGTCAGAGGGTAGTTGAGTATTAAGTAAGACGGCAGCAGTTTCACAGGTAAGGAATTTGTCTACAGACTGAGAAAAAGTATGGTGATGCGTGATGCTTCGCAGCTGCTCAGGAAGGCTGTTCCAGATGCGAGCGTAATAAACTAGAAAGAAGTAGTGGCGTAGGTTTGTGCGGGCTGGGGGACACACTAAGAGATTGCAGGAGTTTCGGAGCTTGTAGCGAGGTTGTGAGTTTATGCTTGGTCTAGCCTCTGCTATAAAGGCGTTCTTATGCAGTAAACGGTGCAAGAGAACTAAATTCAATTTTAACCGTCTAAGCCATAGTGGTTCGAAGCCTAGGATTTGACTGCGGGAGCGGTAAGAGAGGAGGTTTGATCAAGGAAAGGACTTTTTCGTAAGTGAGCGTTGGACAACTTCAGTTGCGAGTCTGCAGTTTTGGGTGTAAAGGGAGGAGAATGCAGGACAATTTCACGATTGGTCGTACGCATAGCTTAAATATTGCAACCATTGTGTCTGGGAGCTGACAAGAGCGTAGTATTAAAGAACTGAGCCTGCGTGCTCTTGCAACCTGAAACTGCACCTGGTGAGAAAAGCTAAAAGTGCAGGAGTATCTGAGACGAGATCTTTGATCTCCGTGGAATAGGTGATAGGATTTTCATTAATTGTGAAAGCGTCAGCCGGAAGAAAGCAGCGGCAGGAAGTTATACAGGATTGCGGAGGAGAAGATTAGGCCAGATTCGTTTGACCAGCGAATCAGTGAATCTAAGTCTTGCTTAATCTGGTGAAAAGCAAAGGCTTTTCCAGAAGAGGGGAATGTGTACGCGATTTTTATATCGTCCGCGAAGAGGAAAGCCTTACCATGGGATATGGCCCCGAAGATGTCATTGATGTACGGTAAGGAAAGGATGGGGCCTAGAACGCTTCCTTGGATGACTCCGCTAGTGATCGGTAGTGGAGATTATTGTATGTCCCCGATTTGCGTTATTTGCCTTCTGTCTGATACGTAGGAGGCGAACCACCGAAATAAGTTTCCATTGATGCCCACGGTACTAAGTTTGTGTAGTAGGGAGTCTTGGGGGACCTGGTCGAAGGCTTTTTGAATGTCCGGATATAGTGTTACAATGGAGCATCCAGCGTCGTAGGCTGCTGTGACGGTCTCAAAGAGGTAAAGTTTGCAGCCATTTACGGATCTTTGAGATGGGAATCCGTACTGTCGGTCACCTATGGCGTTTTTAGCTACGAGAAACCTGATTAACCGGCCTTTGACCAGACGTTCAAGGGTTCTCAGTAGGAGGGAGTTATGAAGGATTCCCCTGTAGTTGGAAGGAATTTGTCTACACCCGGAGTTAAAATGCCGGTGGATTATGCATTTCTTCCATTGGGAGGGGA
>NW_008751667.1:2148925-2159305 GCF_000715545.1 Opisthorchis viverrini
TCTCGTTCAGCAGAGTTTGTTGATGAGAATTAGTAGTGAGAAATCTTGAGATTTCCGATATTCTCTACTAGTTCGGTATATATTGGCATCCAAGGTTTTTAATAACCTATCGTGACCGGGTTTATTGGTGTAAAAACACCTTACAGGAGAGACAAGTTGAAGAGCAGTCAGTAGACTTTGATAAAAGATGTCACTGACGCGGTGTGTATTTCTCGATAGGAAGAAGTCGTCCCAATCCTGGGAAGCCAGCGTGAACGAAAAAGCTTGTAAAATAACTGGTGAGAGGAGATGAAACATGAATGGACCCAGAGGAGCAGGCGCGCGCACAGCACGTGGTAATGCGAGTTGTCGAAAATGGCCGCTGACTAGAAGCACACCCAAAATATTTTCGCCAAAACTATAGGGTTTCCGCAGTTGTCTTTAACGGGGAGTTAGTCTACTCCATTTGTACCTTTAGGTGATATTTTGCTCATAGCATTTTGTTTAAGTAAGTGAAATTCCAAGGTAACAAACCACCACTGGTGAGCATTTTTCCGGTTTACAGGAGGCAGAACACGAAATTGCACTTTAGCCCATTTTGGCCTTTGTGGTGTTCATTAGGAACGAACTAACATCTGCAGAATACACAGTGCAAATTTCACCCAGGAAAATCGGTCAGTGACGTTTGTTCGCTTTATGGTCCTCAGACTTAATAAATGAGATGACCGGCTTAAGCGAAATCCGTCACGACATGTTTCCAACGGGACTCATCTTCCATTAAGATACTGTTAGAAAACTGCACAAATTTTGCAGTGGCAATGCGAATTACATGTCTGTGAATGACCCCCTTTCTGAGATATGCATAACTAGCCTGTAAACAATGCAGTGTCACGAGATTACTGCCGGTAAATTTTGAACACAATGCTATCATTCGTATTAGGAATATTGTGCCACATAGGTGAAGTACGTCACAAAGCATAAATATAATAGAGGTAAATAAGGGCTTTCATTGCCGGTGGCCATGCTGACAAAGTCTCGTTTCACTCACTTGGGCTACTTATCGTAACAGATGGGTCCGTGTCTGTGTGCGACGCTGACGCACGTCATACCCGCAACTGTATGCGACGCCGCCTATCTTTGCTACCTCTAGCAGGCACCAGGCCGGTATCTATGCCAGCCGGTAAAAATAAGGCCTAAGTTGTGCGTTATAGCCTAATCTGACGGTTTATTATACTCATAACTGTACTCGAGGCCGCCTAATTTGGCCATTCATCGTATCTGTTAGGTCCTCCTCCATGTGCAGCGTTTATTATGAAGCGCCCATCATGCGTGGTAACCGAATCCAACCGAATCCATCACTCATACTGTACGCGTTGTCGCTTACCTTTGCTGCTAATAGTAAACACTGGACCAGTATTTATGCAAACTCATAAAGATGAGGTCTCAACTGTGCGCACAAACGTAATCTAACGGTGGACGACGAACATACTACTCATAACTGTACGCGATATTGCCTACCTTGCTAGGCTGGTGCCTCTATGCGACGTCCTATTATTATGCCTAGTCCATGCACGGTATTCTAATCTAACGGCCAACGACAGTACGTCATACCCATAACTGTGCGCGCTGTCGCAAACGCTGTCGTAAACGCCAGACCAGCGTCTGCACGGGCTGATAAAACCGAGGCCCCGATTATGCGCGATATCTTAATCTAACGACCAAAGACGGCCCGTCACAATCGCAAACGTAATCGATATAGCCCACCTTGCCTACATATCGTAATTGTGGGCCTGTGTCTATGTGCAGCGTTGAGTATGAGACCTCACTTATACCTAGAAGCTCAGTCCGGTGACCAGCAACGGACCATCATTCTCATCACTGTAGTCGATGTCACCCACCGTGGCCATTTATAGTAACTGCAGGGCCCGTACACGTGCTCTTAGCTGACTATAGTTCCCTAGCTGTAAATACTAGACTGATCATTGAACAACAGCAGTCATCATTTGTCAAAATATAATCAGAACTAATACAACTCCGAATGTACATAAAACGCTTCACAAATTCGTATGTCTTTCCTTGGACTGTAAATGACGTGTTCAGTGATTGCATACCCAGAAGCAGCGCTTTGGAGGCTGATGACCATATCTCTTACACGCACTTTCTATCCTGTATTATGGTACCGGCCAACCCACCTAATAAATTTCAAATAAAGTAGCCCATCATATCGGAAGTCCTACTCCCACCAGTGCTTATATGTTTGATCTCCCTAACCATATCCGCTCACTTCGTGCTTATGCCGGTTTGCTCTTGATCTCTTGTACTATAATATCATATATGAGAAAAATCAACCGATTTTCTACTAAGTACGACTATATCCTATCCTGTCTCGTTTGATCACTAGTTGTCAGCAACCCAGTTGTGGTAAACTTTATGCTTTTTCTCTGCAACGATGTACTCTATCCTTTGGTCCTGTTTGACTGCTATCCACTCCACCTGGGTTGTTGTGTACATCCACAGCGATTGCCTGCCGGACCAGAAAAATACCTGGTACCATGCACTGCTTTGTTCCACCTCTGCGGATTCCCTTGTCCAACTAAAAAACCCGCTGCTCATTGAGCTGCACGTCCCAGCCCAACCACCTCGAACATAACGTCTGTTACGTGGCTGTCCAGTCCAAGCGCTGCATGTCGGTGCAACGATGACACAGCAGTTCCATACCCAGTTTGATAGCACACCAGCAAATATTCACCTCCTACTCTTGACTGTTACCTCTTGTCCACCCGTTCCGTTACCTGAAACTGGGAGCAAACTGACACTAGGGATATAACGCTCCGTAGGTAGAATGACAATGTCAGCCGTTGTCACTCACCTCGACTACTTATCGTGACTGCTATGTGCGACGCTGATTATGGGGCATGATCTATGCATGGTGACCTAATCCAATGACCAAAGAGAGCCCTTCATACTTATAGCCGTACGCATCGTCGTTCACCTCAAATAGTTATCATAGCCTCTAGGCCCGTGTCATTATGGGGCCTCACTTATGCACGGTAATCTAATCTATTGGTCAAATATGGCCCATCATACTCATAACTGTACGCGTTGATAATGCGTCCGCCATAGACGCACGCAAACACCATTATCAGATTGCGTTTTTATTCGTTGGCATTGCCAAAACAAGCGTAAGTGATAGTCGCCCCAGCTTTCTTTTTTTGAAGATCAACTTCACGGAACAAGGATTCTGAAAGGGAAGATGCATAGGCAGTCAACCCTCAGTAACGGCATTTGAGCATCCTATTGTAATATAATTTTTTCGCATACTTAACTATTGCTTCATAATTATCATTATCGCGGATAAGGGATCGACTTCTACTCAGTGGAAATCCCCCTGGTTCATCATTCGACGCAACGTAATATGAAGCTAAAGAGAGGTAAACAGGGCTCTCATGCAAGCGGCCTTATTTTCTGGGGATGATAAACACCCGAACTTGGACATGAATGGGGCCCCCAAGGTCGCTTTGTGAGCAATCAGGCACAATCCTTGCCATATCGGGATTTGACAGCCTGTAATTAGGCCTCAGGTTACCGTACTCTACTTGCTCCAAAGTTGGACAGAATAGTTTTATTGCAACTGCTTTACAGAGCATGCTCGGCTGGGCCTCCACGTACCGTTCGGGATGAACGTCAAAACAAGCTCTTTCGGGTGAACGCTTGATAAACTGAAGTCTGCGTTTGTTTAACGGACCGGCAATCAGAAGAAGTAGTTTGACTGACACGTGTGCACTCAATTAATGGATACAACTGAAAATTTTCTCCACAGTGGACAAGGCTCGTTGCCCCAGCAATAAGTGTGACATGGTGGCCCGTATCGCGGACACCAGCAATCAGCAGGGTTAGTTGGCTAGTCACAGAGACCACAGGGAACAGCGCAGAATGGACGTACTTGATACATCGATTGAGCACGGTTATCCCATAACAGTGAGGCTGACTGTCCTGTGCAGTGGTTGAGGTTTGACGCAACATCAACCACTTTTGACAATTTGACCGTCTGGATGACGCCAAATCTGCTGTTTCACCTGGTCAGATGTTCTGGACCCTCATTTCTCATCGTTAAACCTTTCTTGCCATGTGTCAGGCAGGCTAGTCACGAGACCACAGGGAACAGCGCAGAATGGACGTACTTGATACATCGATTGAGCACGGTTATCCCATAACAGTGAGGCTGACTGTCCTGTGCAGTGGTTGAGGTTTGACGCAACATCAACCACTTTTGACAATTTGACCGTCTGGATGACGCCAAATCTGCTGTTTCACCTGGTCAGATGTTCTGGACCCTCATTTCTCATCGTTAAACCTTTCTTGCCATGTGTCAGGCAGGAACCTTCTAGTTCGCCACCTAGGAATCCTAACGATCAGATGTTGCTCGATATTCTCACGCAAAACACATAGTAACTATTCTTCCCTGCCCGCACCGGTTAAGCAATGATCATGTAGCGGACATTTCCATGTCCCCTCAACCGGCTTCACCTAGTTTGTCTAGTACATGCGTGTTTACTAGATCCCGCGACTGACATGCTATAGAAGTCAGTTCCTGTCTAGTACGCATCGGAACGATTCATGTTTTATACACACGTCACACTTTCCTGTATAAGGACAGAACATAATCAAACACACAACCTCACGCATCACTCGCGCGTCGGAACACAGACCGGTCGACCCAAAAACAGCCGCGGACAACTAGGAACGTGTAGCAGTGAGTCTGCCAAAAGAAACACGATTACCTGCGCCCAACCTAACTCGGTGGAACTAATGCAACTCCCACCCAGAACGATAAGTACTTCATTTGTATGTTCCCATTTTGGTATTGTATTCGACTCGATTAAGGTGTTGTAACCTCACGCTCTTAAAACAAATTTTATTAGTGTCGCTTTCTGCCCTTCTGATTTATCAAGCGGCTTTTGTTGTTAACAACAGTGAACACTAGTAATCGTGCCTATGTCAGATAATGCCAAATCCTAAGACGTTTTCCATTTTCCTAACACATTTTGTTCACCAATCTCGCCAGTCACACTTTCATTCTGATTTTAACATTATGATCATTCCTGACGGTATGCCACCCACAAGTTTGGAATAAACATTATTATTGTCATCATTATACTTCATGCACTAATCAGCCTTACGTGGTTCCAGCGGCTTCAGTTTGCTGGCCAACCGTTGGCTTGTGCATACCTTCCACTGGTGACGGCCGTGGCTTTGGAACCAGAGATTAAGTTATACCTAATTCTGGTAGGTTTTTCAGTTGATGGATTGAAAATTGACTTAGGCGCTGAATGTTTGATTAATCAACTTACTGCTGGAGGAAGAGTGGCGTCTGAATACCAAGAACAGGTGTACAAAGAGTAGCTACATATACTGGTAATAGGTGCACGTGCAGGTTCCGGCTGAGGTATTTACTGTCTGAGAAAATTTCGGGCTGTTTACCACAAACTGACTGTTACTGACAAAGGGACTTTCATCTTGAAACAATCTGTCTGATGGTATGCCAGATTTGGCGTCCACGTTTAAGTACGCCTGAGGACTTGACCGGCAGCGTACGTTGTCACCTGAGAAACTACACGTAGAACGCAACTGTCTCCCTCGCGAATTTCTCGGTGGTCACAGTGCCTACGCCATCCGTCACAGGGAACATATATAGCTCGTAACTCAATAATAAATGTCAGGGGCTATAAAATTACTTGTCAAAGACGATTGGTCATGTGCGTAGCACCAACGTCTACTACAACCGGGAAACGTCGAAAGAGTGCGATCCGTTGCGTTCGGGAGAGCACAGGTGGCTGAAAATGCCACCCTCCGATTTCATTAATAGTAAACGACCACCCCGTTGAAGATTAGCTACGATAAATGACATGTGTCATCTAAGAAACCAAATAAAATAAAAACCACCACCGACCTACTTAACACTGGGGGTCGGAATTTGACGCGATAATTGTCCACATCCTGGATAGTAATTACCTTTCCAAAATAATCAGCGACGTATTGCCGAATCTGCGAAAACGGAGCTCCATACCTCAATAGGATATCGCACTTTTTCAGATCATCACTGGTATGGCGCGTGTCGATGAGTAGCCTGTCAATATGAACTTGCTGCTTGGATGCTTGTGCCCCAGCTGGTAGGAGGTAACCATCAAGAAGTCATGGTACCGGCGAACACGGAAGCTTGCCGGACAACCAGTACAACATGTACCAATGGGTGCACAAATAAAGATAAACTTACGAATTCCACGGCCCTGACTTTCGTCTGCAGAGCCGTTTGCTACAACGGTGGAACGTTTCTTCATGTAAAAGTAGCGGACTGCCGCCCATTTTGGAGTTCATGTGGACAAAAACTACGAAGTGATTTGCCATGTACTCTCTCAAAGCGGTTTGAAATCTACTGAAGGAGAAAAACTTGAACGAGCTAACTTCTATATAAAATCATCATTGCATTTACGGAAAAAACGTGCTCAGCCATAGCAGCCATTAAAAATATGAATTTCGCGACCACAGTGAGCCCTGAGTAGGTTTAAGCAACTTTCAACAAAACTGCGGCCACGTGAGGGATCATACCGGCCCGGAAAATTACCATCAAACGGACGCACGTTAAGTTAAAGTTTCCATTTTTTGAACCACGGTTTCAGAGAAATTTTGTGTGCCTTTATAAAGCGGATTTAAAAAGGTGTGCGTAAAAATTTTTTCGTAGTTCACAAAGGTGTGCGTAAAAGTTTTTTCGTGGTTCACTCAAAATATCCAAGGGCAAAAGTTGATGGGGGTTTCTGGTGAATACCAAATCAGTTAGATGGACACAGAAAAAGTGGACTGTAGCGAGACGATCGTGAGAAAGTTAGTACGCTACTTTACAAAGGTCAGTATGGATTCACTTGATATACTCGCACTATGCAACGGGCACCGGTAAAAACGAGAACGGAGTGATACAATTGACACTAGTTGCGGTCACCTCCTACAGCCACCCATATCCTCTGTGGTGCCCTAGCGTGTAAGGATTTTCTACCCCTTCTAACACGCATGCATTCCGGAAATTTCTGATTACTAAGCCATGGGGAGTCTTGAGCACTACCGTGCCGGTGGACCTAACACGTATGAGTATTTTGGAGGTTACAAATTTATTTGGTCAGCCACCGTGCCTGTGGTAATCTCTGGTTATCAAAAACACTCCATTTTGTGTTTCTTCCTATATTTGGCCACTTATGCCGCAAATGTGAGGCTAGAATGTATTCTTTGAGTCAGCGACGCCAAATTTTGCCGGTCATCGAATGACTCGGCCCCTACTGGAGGGTATATTGGTGTCGCAATCCTGGAATTCCGCTACAGTGTCGCTTTACCCCGAGTTTCCTCTCCTCCTGGCCTTCCATGTCTTCATCGAGCTTTCCATCTTTGGATTTTGTTCTTTTTTGGCGGCATCGTTACTGGCGTTGAATAACGAGAAGACGGAAGAAGAAGATGACAAAATTGCTCATAAAATAAGAAAACTCTAAAACTGTTTCATTTTCTCTTCCGTTGTGTAATGAAGCGAAAATCATTTAATGCGACCTCCCCCGATGCCCTTGTTGTGAGTGATGATAATAATCAGTTGGGCGCTCGGACGATGGACGTGGTGCGACTGTCGACGCTGCCGCTCAGACGGATCCTTTGGCTAGTTCTTTGCTTGCCTTGAAATCGTGGCCTTAGATCGGCATTTTTCTCGCCATCCTCGGTAGTGTTGCTTTTGTCTAATGCACCTGTATTCTTGTCTCCGTCGATGGCCAATTAGAGGCAAGCGCATAAGTCAAGTTTCAATCCTTGGTGTCGAGATTACGCGCAGTCAGCTCGTTGCTGCGACCATACGATAATAATGGTGATTGGCCATTGTTGGCTACATCTTCTGGCAAGATTTGTTTTTCTGAAGAACACTAGCTACATTATCTGCTGGCTGGCCGCGTGTACCCGGCATTGGGGGCCAGTCACAGAGACGAGTAATGGTGTCTATGTAACACAACGCATCAGCTTATCCCCAAGTATCATATTCGACGCAGGGCAAGTACCACGGTCAAGAGTATTGTGCCGTGCTTCTCTGGACAGCTTTATTTATTTTTCACATGGGACAAATAGAACGCATCCAATAGTTGGAAAGCTGCACGCTCAGGTGTAATTTGCTTTGGTAAAGCTGTTTTGCATACCAGTTGGTGGTTTCTAGTTACCAATTGGACCGATAACTTTGCGCAGCATGGCCGGAAAAGTGCTGTCGGACTAGAATAACTCCGTTTCAAATGTCCCACTTCGAAGATCTCATAGTTCCAAAAAATCTGTTTCTGCTTTCCTCAGGCAATCGGCCAATGTGTCAGTTGCTGCCACAAAGACAACCTGGACTTTCCTTAGTCCCGATGAGCCGTATCTTTTGGACACGCAGAGGTTTTATTTCCGCCATGTATTGCCATCGCATTGCTTGCAATACTGCAACCAGCCTGAACAACGTGACTAAGAGAAGACAGCATCACGAAGCGAAGACAGGCCAGAATGCTAGATAAAGATATTTTAGAGCGAGGGGATAGCAGGCAAATGCATCCCGGAGGTGGTTGAGGCCAGGTTAAGTGCAGGTGAGTGAACGAGTGAGCGAGAGGGTGCGGTCAAGATTAAGGGGGAAATAATTGCGACTGTGCTGTCATACAGGGTATGGCAGTGCCGTGTCATCCTGCACTAACATACTTCAGTTTCTGGATAGCCCCGTACCGGACGTCATATTTACGGTAATTGAGCTAAGGCGTGCAATTCTTTGAGCGGAGGAATTTTTTCCAATTTAGCCGAGGAAATCCGCAGAGGTCGAACGAAGCCGATTAAAGATCTCGGGTATTTTCCAGGTCCGATTGGGGATTTTGTGGATGCAGATCTTGGGACAGATAGAGTGGATATCAGTCAAACAAAGCGTCAAAACCAGGTATTGGATAAGGTCGGAGCTTGGGAAGAAGGGAGTGGGATTAGATCATTAAAGACTGGTGAGCTCGAGGAGATATTAGACAGGATGATGTTTAGTAATAAGAAAAAATACTCAACCTTTACTACATTTAGGGTGGTGGCAACAAGTGATTAAATGAGACAGGATAGGAGTGGATTTCAACTTCGTAGACTAGCGGTAAGAAGGGGTTGAGTTTACCAATATGTGTGATTACCGTTTAAGAGAAAGAATAAATTGTTTAGGTACGCATAGAGGTTGGTTGATCGAACATATAGAGACTGACGGAAGTAGAAATTTCAAGATGATGAACTGGTTTATCTGGAATTAATAACATAAGTTGAACAGTACCATAATGGAACTGAACGTCAGAGAAACGGTCACCAGCTCCCAAGCAGTGTTATCAGGTCAAATCGAAATGTGCTTTGCAAAAAATAGGAAACAGCAGTGCTCCTTTTTGGTTTTCTGAATAAGAGGCCATGTTCGCAACCATTAACGATTGGGGAAACATCCGTGCCATTAGATAGGTGCAGAGTATACGATCGCACCAAATTTTTAATACAAAAATACGACCCTTCCTGCAGGTACCGATTACAAACAAGGGTTTAATTTTTGGTGCACGCTAAACGACGACGTGAGCTACGAAGCCTGGCAAGTTTGTGTGTGCGTGCTCAATGGGTCACGTGGTGTGTAATGAGGTATGATAAACTGTGACTTTTGTTTGGTTTATGTCAGTCAGGACTAGGTAAAAAAGAATTACTAACTTAGCAGAAAGGATAGTGTTGTCCAGGGCAGGGACCCAAGTGCGAGAAACCGGGCCAGTAATAAGGCATATTCTGATGAGGCAGGTACTGCAGGTAAGTGCTGCTTCAAGCAAGTTAAAGAGGCATAATAAGATGGTAGATTTATCTTTTCGTACACCAACTGTACCGTTGTTAAACTCAGGGGTGATTTGGGCTCGATCATAAAGTAGGTCAAGGAAAAGTTTGGTATTAAGTTAACTGAGGCTCCACATGCGAGAAAGTTTTCTACAGACCGCGGAAACATATGATGGTGTGTCATCATTTAAAGCCGATCAAGCGGCTACTCCAAATGCAAGTCTAGTAAACAAGGAAGAAGTAACTGCGTGTGTTTATATACGCTGAGGGGGGCTGTCGGTTGCTGTAGTGACAGAATCTATAGTGGGTAGGCGACTTTACGCATGGCCCAGTCTCTGCTACAAAAGCAATTCGGTACATCAGATGGTATAGGGCTGTTTGATTTAGCTTGAATCGTCTGAAAAATAGTGGCTCAAGCCCCAAGTTTATGCAGCGAGAGCGATAGGAGGGAGGGCTGGACATTACGAATAACTTTTTGATTAACGAGCTTTGGAAGTTCTTGAGTGCTTGTTTGTAACTTTAAGTAAAAAAAGAAGAGAA
>NW_008751667.1:2159725-2160931 GCF_000715545.1 Opisthorchis viverrini
AAGTTCTTGATGCTTGTTTGTAACTTTAAGTATAAATAGAAGAGAAAAGCAAGACAAAATTCAACGTTCAATCGTCCGCATAGTAATTTTGACATTCTCTCCTCAGTAGTATAAAACACCAAGGTTTTTCCATCACCGTGGAATGGGGGTCAGAGTTCCTAATAATTATAAATGCATCAGCTGGGACGAAGCAGTGGCTGGAAGTCTTACGGGACCAGAAAGAAGAGGAGCTCCGGCTAGATGCATTTGGCCAGCTAGTCAGAGAATCTACGTTCTGTTGAATCTGGCGAGTCAAGGGTTTTATCAGAAGGAAGAAAATGTTTAAGGGATTTTTATACCTTCCACAAAAAGGAAGAGTTTACCATAAGACGCGACGCCAATGAAATTGCTCGTATACAGATGAAGAAGAGAATGGGGCCCAGCGCGCTCGTTTGAATTACGCTGATGATGGTAGTGGGCATGACTGTTTGTCACCCATTTGTGTTATTTGTACCCTATCAGATGGGCAGGAAGTAAACCACTGAAACAGGAATCCAGTGATATCATCAGAACCAAGTTTCCTCATCAAGGATGCTTGGAAGAATTTGTCAAAAGTTTTCCGGATATTCAAATAGACTGGCACCGTTAAGTGCCCGGCATAACAGGCTGCTGTTATGGTCTCAAAGAGGTGAAGCTGACAGCCAATGACGGATCTCTTAGCCACGAGTCTGTACTGTCAGCCATCTCGGTGGGCCAGCAAGGCAAAAAGAGGTAACAAACGTCTAGGGACAGGAGGTGAAAGAGAGAATGACTCCGAGGAGCGATTGTGCCATAACTGCCTTGCACGAAAGAACCCAGTGATCACTTCCGTGGAAGCATGAACAAACCGCTACCGTAGCTGGATGACCCTCATTAGAGAATTTAAATCTAAGGTATGTAGACCACGAGCGGGGCTGCGTACAAACGGGAACCGGCTCCATACATTAAGTTGGGTTAGCGGCGGGTGAGTCTAGTAGGGCCCGTGGCGGAAGACTTAGAAATATCCGTTAGGATGAAGTCACCCAGTGTTACGGCTATCTGCCTTTTGAGTTTGAGTCACGCGTGCGGGTGAGTAGGGCCCGTGGCGGAAGACTTAGAAATATCCGTTAGGATGAAGTCACCCAGTGTTACGGCTATCTGCCTTTTGAGTTTGATTTGAGCGTGCCAATCCACGAAAACGACCAAGAA
>NW_008751667.1:2162879-2168907 GCF_000715545.1 Opisthorchis viverrini
GAAATATCCGTTAGGATGAAGTCACCCAGTGTTACGGCTATCTGCCTTTTGAGTTTGAGTCACGCGTGCCAATCCACGAAAACGACCAAGAAATCCGAATTCTGGAATCACGGTACTATTACAAATATGATAGTATAAATATTCAACAAACCTCAACGGATTCTCCTCTGCAGATACCGTAGGGTTACAAAATAGGGCGTTAAAATCACCGACCTGAGGATGAGCGCAGATCACTTCGCCTCAAAATCTATATCGACACAACCAAACAGATATCGGAGTTGAGCAACCGCAAAATTCACAATGTCCGACCAAAGTGCATAAGAGTTATGAAATAGTTCAGTAAAACAAGAAGGTTTCAGTTCATCTGGTCAAGGGGAATTAATATGGAGATTAGCTGCCACATGTGGCTGGGAAAGGGGGCACATTGTTGGTAAACTCTCTTCTGCACCCAGCACCAATTCAGACTGTTGAGGAAGGGCGTGTGCAGTGAAGATAATACGGAATAAGTCAGCAATATATGTGGCGAGGAGGCTGGCGGTAGCTAGATACAACCTAATTGAACATTTCGTTTGGTCCGTTTTGTAAAGAGCAAAATGGTCTCTGGAATTTCTACCAGGGAAGAACCATCAAGAAGGCTGCACGAAGTTCTGATTTGGAAAAAATGAAACAGAATCCACCCTTCTAAGTGAAACAGCCGTATCAGGAGTTTTAACGGAGATGCATTTTTCAGTCACACAAATCAAAGTTGGTTGTGTAATGGCGATAATCGCTCAGAGATTACGGAATAGTCAGCAATGAGCGAGCATTAAACAGGATCAGTGAAAGGTCCACTGGCGAGTAAACTGTACCAATTAGGCATTTACTAACCTCGCTTACGGTAGAGTTGGGCACTTGTGGGAAATTGGTGGAAGAGGTATGGGTGCATGAAGTAAAGTTGACCACGCAGGCATTCCGAGTTAGTTGAAATGTGCTCAGCACCGTTTATAGAGGTTGACAGTGGGTGAAATAAGTATGAATTCACGGCAGAATGTAAAGTATGAGGTTTATTATGGGGAAGAAATTGTCTCTAGGAGGGGGTGTGCAGTTGGGAGGAGGGTTTTTGGATGTACAAATATTCACATCTTCAGGCGGTTTGAAAGAGAATATGGTACAGAAAGAGATGGTGCGTGTGGTAGGGTGATCTGTTGGTGGGACGGAAGTGGATAGGCGGGATGGTGGAGGCAAATAAAGGTCTAAGCTAGCCGCCGGGATTTGCGGATGCAGGGTTTTGGGAGGCGCGTCATACGTGTGGTTTGATGTACTTATCATTCCATTATGGAAAGAAGGGAGCAATGTCGGGTTATCTTTTTAAAAACAGGGGGTACGTTTTCGAGCGTACGGTTGGGAAGGATTTACGTCTCGATACCTTGACAATAAATACGTGAGGCCGAAGACGTCTTTCAGTGGATGTAAAACGTGAAGAGACATTGAGCCTGAGGCCTGTGAAGAGAGCAAATTTAGTGAATGCTCCGTTGAGGTATGTGGCGATCAGTCGTCGAGTACCTTGAAGAAGTCCAACCGAGCTGATGGAGCTATTTGCAGTTTTCATGGGTGGTAAAGCTAGAGGTTCATTTGCGATGTAGGGCTCAGTATTTTAGAAGATCACGAGGCTAGAAGCCACCGAATAGTCCAATGCTAAAGGAGATCGCGGAACATTGAACATGAGTGTCCAGTTTAATACTGGCGGTGGATGGTGCAGCTGGTTTAGTTACGACAGCCAGTGGGATCGGATTTCCACGAAAACAAGATGGTCGATGGTTCGTGATGGAAAGCCGTTGTTTTACTCATAGAAGAACCAGTAATCTGCACGCCTTTGGGGCTGATTGTTTTGTTGATCCTGTGGGATGTCGGGGTACCGAGATGGTTCGAAGTGTCAGTTTGGCATCTTTAAGGTGGAACGTGATAGTTGATATGAGTATTCCTGATAATCAGAGCCTACAGTTTCTTGTGTGGCATCAGAACGAGATGTGGAGTCAGAGTATAAAGTAGGCGTGGGTACCAAAACAAACTCCGCTATATCAGGGCCGGTTAAGGAGTCAGCCAATGCAAGGAAGCCCAGGTAATTTGACAGGCTGTGTAAGTTATGGGCTAATGCAAGGGTTAATTAGCTGCTGTGGTCACGTATGTTGATGGTAAATCGGTCTGCGTAGTTGTCTGGGAGGTAAGGCGAATGGAGCATCAGCGATTGGGTAAAGCCGAATGTCTTGATATGCGCGGATTATTGAGTGGATCGCCTTATTATTGAGCAGCACACGAATAACTCCGAATTTCGGAGTAATCAAGCTTTCCATATGGTATCTGTTGTGGACCACAGTTTTCTTAATGCCTTCCTAATACTGTTACTCCGAATCTGGATATCCGCCTAATGGCCTGATGCAGTAAGCCAAACGAGAAAGCCAGTGAACGTGCGAATCAGCTGATCTATTGAACACCGACGCGTACAGGTGTATCACGTGCAACCGACAACGGGCTGTTTATAAAGCTCACGTGGAAAGTTTCAGGAGAGCTGTCAAGGGCAAGTGAAGAACAACAAATTAAGCCGTCTCAACGAATGCGGTTACTCAATTGGTAGTTGTGAAGTCCCGTTACATTTAGAGCTGGTTCTGCTATTGGTATCGGGCATGCTTCAAGCAGAAAAGGGCTTTTTTATTGCGAGGACCTAAGTCAGTCTTTCCCATCTATGTTAGCTGATAGTTTGGGAAGGATCACTGGGGAAGAAAGATAGGTCAGAAAGTAAACAGGCCTTTATATATCTGATTGTCACGAATTCAGGAAGCTTCTCGCCTTATTTTCTCTGAAGAAAGCTCTAACCAGCTCTTGATGGTTACAGCAGTCTGTTTAACGACGTATGTAAGGCAGCTGACATCCGGTGCCTAAGAGCGACGTTACCAGTTTACGATGGTAATACTCCAGTTAATTGCGGACTAGTTGCAACTAATTATGTGGGCAGCAGCTCAAATGTGTCTTTTAGGCTACAAGACATGAGCGTTAAGAAGCAGAATAGAAAAACAATCAGTGAGCTGCGTAATTATAGGAATGATTGTATGGGATTGAAACTGGCAAGTTTAGGCGTCGATAAAGCCTAATGGACAAAGGAAGGTCGTCGGCCTATGTGAACGCAGCCATTTGAAGCACCCCCGCAAACAAATATTTATCTACCATTAAAACGGGTAAAATCCCAAGATAGCCGGAATCTATAAAAAGTTTCTACAACACTTGACCCTGATGCATCGGCGCAGGAGGGCGTGGCAAAATAACACGTGCCGAGTATCAAATAGAAATACACACTTGCGCTCGTATTAAACAAAATCCAACCAGGTGCTCTTAGGTGAGATGGAACACAGATGCAATACAAAAGTAGTACTGCCGGGGAGGATGAGTTGGTGGAGCGAACAGCGCGCCGGCCTACCATCTCAAGGATCCGGAGTTGGTCGACCTGCCTGTTAACCGTGCAGTCACTTTAATGGGAGTAAAGTTAACATGAAACTGACAGCAAACACCGACAAGCGACACAATCTCTGCATCATCAACCCGGGGGACAAGGAAAAGTTGGGCGGCAGCGGGAACAGAAGGAGCGAGCGGTAGGGCTGAAAGACAACGCAAATCATTTTGTTCACTAGTATTCATAGAATTAGAAAAAATAACCACTTACTGTCAATGATTCAGACGATGAATCAGCATGGGCAATCCTAGGCCGACTGTACACACCTTACACGTGGGTGATATACTATCGGTAGGCCGAGTTACGAGAAAAATCCTGGAACCACACGACGCAATATTTGAAGGTTTTGGCGGAATCTTTCTGCTTGTAATACGATGAAAATAACATCTACTATTCGGATTACCCAGGCGGGCTTTCGGCAGCGAATGTCTATAAGCTAAATACACGGGCGGTATATTGTACACACGTGCTTTTCGACAGCTCTACGTATATGGAAGTAACCCAACGTGACATTTTGGCCGAACGTAGCCCTGTCTACCTCTACTTGTGCTACCAATTTGTGCGGAGCAAAATTCCTTACTGAATGCTGCCGATCCATCTTCCCCTGAACAACGTGAACAGTTTTTGCGCAGGAGAAAACTGCTCGCTTTCCTCAAAGGCTTTAACGGCCAGACGCCTTTTCCCATACACACGGTCATCCGGAAGTTTTAGAGATTATACCACCGAACCAAAAACTGATTGCTTAAAAAGGCTCACACGAGTAGATTTGTTGCGTGGGTTCTATCGACATTAACGACTCCTGGGGAAGATCTGAAACCTTGCTATCTCCTGCAATCTGGCGAAGCATATGTGAATTTAGTACCCTTCATAAGACTGCAACACAAGCATCCATCCAGACACGCAGTTATTCGCCATGACCGAAGGTGTGTCATTTGGTACAAGGACACCAAGTCATCCATCACTTATCCAACAGAGCAAGTCAACCATTTTGGCGGTAAGTGCAGGTGCCATAAGTGATAACGGCCTTACCGAATGCATACAACATGAGTTACTGCATCTCATGACGGCGCTGGATTCTTCGGCATGGCCTTGCAGGTGCTGATCCATCCGGTTAACCGTCGGTTAAAAGGCAGTCGGTCTCACAAACACTCAGTCACTTTGTGATAACAAACAGGATGGTGGGTGGTACGTGATAGATGGATCCCGTGCCCACTTGGACAAACCTGACCTTCTAGTTGGTGCCTCGAGCACTGCTTGGCACTAGGAAATGCGTTCATTCTGATATGCTTTTTGGTTGATTTTTGGGATTGCCTGGTGCCTTTGCAGCGCGGCTACTCATAACACAAAGCAGCCATTTGCACAGTTTGGGCCGCTTAACGCGCGAACGCGACGTTCTCAACAACATCTCTTAAGTAAACATTGCGCGTTGCTGTGCATTGTTATCAACTTTAAAACCGAGTGCGTGGGATTCTACAACAACGATCAGGCAGATCAGGAAGAAACCCTCATGCCATTCTCCGTTTTCGTGTATAACTTACCTCAAGCCATAGACAAAGAACGCACCACAGCTGTCGTATTTTTGGGCTCCTCAGTAGCATTCGATCGAATCACACACGCTCCTCTGCTCTACAACCCCGATACTCATGACCTTGAAATCGACTCAACAGACAATTATGCATTAATCTCCATTGAAGTTCCATGGGACCTCGTTTTTCTGATCTGCGTCAACGACCCTCCATCCGCGCCTTCAAATACACGTTAACTTCTTGCGGATGACCCGACGCTTGCAATCTCTAAATGAATAAGGACGATGCCAAAATTGATCACTGGTGTCTTTCTCTGAATGACGGAAAATGCGTCCATATTTCATTCGGAGGGGACTCAGGTGGCACATTCGTTGTGCACGGTGGGGATGAATCACAACACTCCAAGGAACTAGACACCAAAACGGATTTAGGTGCCTGGCTATCGTCCAAAATACACTTCTCACCCTATCATGAAGGCCGGTTTAAAAGTCGCTTGTTGTTCTAGAGCTGATTCGGCGCAACTTCTCCCGTATTATTGGCATGAACTTCCGGATACCGTACAACTAATGGCTTGCAAATAAATCGTCTGCCAAGGACAAAAGGAGGATGTCCAGACACTTGCTGGTTGCTGATTCTATGACGCTTCTCGAGCTAACAGATTCATTGCCTTCGCCCTGAGGGGACCTAATACTTACGCACTGTTGGAAACGGCCTTGGCTTACATGTTTTGTTCCTCGTTGTCCTGTAGTGGTCTGGCTTCCCAATAAATTAGTTTACCAGGAGTGTGTGGCAAAGAAATATAAATAATTACGCTAGGTTGGGTATGCAAAAATAAAGAGATCAGCTGGAACAGAATCACTAACAATCGTTCTCTTTAAAATAGTTCGTCGTTGGCCCAGATCAGCGAATAAAGAATATTCCAATTATGTTGGTCCAGAGGTCTTCTTCTAAACGATTCCCACATATAATAGATTCCGAAGGTGTCTGAAATGTTTTGGTACCAGGGTTAGTACATGAGACT
>NW_008751667.1:2169030-2211519 GCF_000715545.1 Opisthorchis viverrini
TGATGAAATACGTAGTGTTATAATGGAAGTAAAATAAAGGTACAAAACGCCACACTACCCCCCCACTAGAGCGTCGACCATGAAAGGGGAAAACGCTCGAATAATGAAAGTAACGAATCACGAGTTACTCACTTCAAGTTTCGTAATCAGCTTAGTGCTGAGGGAAACGGAAACGCCACAGACCCAACTAATAGACCGCGATGACATGTTAAGAAGTGTTTCGAGCCAAAGGTTCGCAATTAAATTGTCAACAAATATGTTGCATTTCAGACAGTTGGTATGTAGAAAGACTCCCCATCGAAGGCCGTTCACCATGTACCTAAAACCATTTTCAGAGCAATTTTGGATGCGTTTTCATTTGAAACCTCGTAATGGCAAGTTCTCTTCACAGCGTTTAGAACCTTACGAGTGGTGTCGCACAATTCTTATGGACAAAAGATGCTAAACGAGAGGAGCAGATCGGACCCAGGAAGCTTGAGCTAACGCCTCCATCCTGTGTATCAATCCGGGGAGCACTAAAAAATCCGAGCTAATCAGTGCAAACTACAGTGCCATTTGGTTTGGACATACATACAAAGCGCTCAAGACATCCCAGTGAATGAGGCAAGAAAATACTCACCGGGAGCTTTGTGTTTCGAACTCAAAATCGCAATCCTGACTGTTGCTGCCTAGGCTTGGACAACCTTGCGTTATCTAAGCTTTCACACTTCGCTCCGGTGGTATGGCAGCTAAGCACTGAAACAGTCTTACAACTGAACGAACAACGGACCAATTGACAGAGAAATGCAGTATTCTAACTCACTATTTTCCACCCAGACACAACGGTTTTGGAGAAAATTTCATATGCTGGATAAGAATCAGCCTGACCAGCTAAATGCTGTTCGGCTCTGTCCTATCCTGTCCAATTATATGCAAGGTTTCGGTTTGGTCGGCTGCTTGCAATAACTATGTCGAATTCGGTGATCACGCGTTTGGCTCCGGTGTTTTCCATGGTAAGTCTATAGGTTTGAAGTGCGTAGATGAGAAAATAGCTTCTTAAGACTTGAAATATTTCTCAAAGCAACAGGTCATAATTAAGCTGTAACCATAGCCGAGAATACCAATTTGCTCAGCATTCAACCCACATCCACAACACTGGGACCTCACCGTAAGTACTTGAGTTATGGTAAGCTAACCGTAAGCTTCGGTTGTCCCGCAGCAACCAACGAGCTGGGAGGCATGGTAGCAAGTTGTGCATCCCGTCTGGATGTCGACCTTTCAACTCGGCCACTGGACCCCAGAAAACCAAGTTTCACCAATCAGAAGAGATTGTTCACACTGTGGATGAAACGGTCGATGGATCAATTCATTTGTGTGGCGTAATAAAATGTTTTTCTTCGGCAGGAAATAGTCCATTACCATCTCCAAGTAGCGTTCTCTGACGGCTGATAAGGAGCGCTTAGTGACACTTAGTAGCACACTTGAAAGGGTTCGTCATTAGTATGATCGCATTATAGGCAGGAAAAACACGATCCGCCTTACAGAACCTTATTATGAGGCACCAGGACCTTGGTATAATGACGCAGCGCTACCCCGGATTCCCTAGACCTATATGACGGAAGGGAACAACTGGCATGATGTTATGAAACCCCACATAAGATGATTCCTTCGCATGGCAAAAATACGCCTTAATGTGAATATTGAGCGCGTATACTTATAAAATGGAAAAATTCTGACCTTCCTGTTGACCCGGTAGAACGCCTTGTGTATGTCGAAAATATGTTGCAATATGAACACCCGTCGTCTCCAACAACCAAGTGGAGGCGATAGAGAATGCTTTTGATACTTTACACAACTGTTCTACCAGCTGGTGACTGCTGTTTAACCACTCCAGATGTTGCGTTATGTCTGTGGGTAGGAATCAGCTGCTGCATTAGTGGACTGGACTGCGCTACTGGGCGAAGTACAGTTGAAAAACAACCTTGGCATGATTATATCCTGTGGCTTTCACTCCTAATCTGACCCTTATCGAAAGGCGATGGCCGCATCCCGAGCAGTCTGGGTTGTTCTCAGCTTGTCTGATAATATCCTTTCGTGAACGTCAAACATCCGGCTGATTTTGCAGTACAGACAACCACCACCACCACCAGAGCTGCTGATCATGATGAGCTTCAGCGTTCATGGGCTGTGCGAACGGCCTCGGATAGACGGTTTCTAAGACTGGTCGTGGCTTTTCTCCATTTTCATTCGTCACTAAAGGCACCATCATGCTCTCCACTTTTCGTGGCTTCTAAGGCAACTCAAGTCAGTATTGTTGAGCTACATAGACGTTCTTCAGGTGGCGAACTAAATGCATTTGCATCAACCGACCTCAGCGAAGCTCGAGATAGTTCGTTGATTAGGGCACCGGCTAATAGACCGGAACGTTCGTGGTTTGAACCCAACATCAGCTTCTCGATTGCCCCTGTCTAGGCTTGGGCAACCTGACAGTATCTCCGAAATGGTGCTGGACGATTATGCGATTTGACCGACCTATCTCAGAGAGGAAGCGAATAGATACGCGTGCCCGCACAATACTGTGATCGGAGTCCAGTGGTCTGCTCCGACGTTAGCGAAGTCCTGTGTCGAAGCTCCCCACCGGTAGCTGATTGCCACGTGGTCTGAGTCTACCGCTGGTTTGCAGTTGGTAGCCCCGAAATCACGGCGTGAATGCTTGTTCTGACTAGTAACAAATGATGCTCAGCACCTGACCAAGGAAGTTGCTCCCCGTTTTCTGTGTAGTGAGTGCCAACTCCAAATCGGCCACCAGAATGGGGCCCCTCAGGAAGAAATCGGTTGAACTGGACGTTCACCTGGTCTCCACTCTAGTAAAACGCACTTGGCACTGAGGCTAAGCACAACCCTCACATCGTAACTACCACGAACCGTTGCATTAGGACCACCAAACATCTCAAGAGTAAACTGCAGGAAATCTGGGTTCTCCTCAAGTGGTGTGAGCTGAATGACCGAAGTGGGGTTTTGTATGTCTATCTCGGAGGCACAAAATAGATCGATTGAAAGGGAGAACAAGGTCTGAGCGGTAGCTACTTGTTTTTTAGTTTGACATAGAGTACGCGCTTTGGAGGCTGTAATGCGGGAAAGGTCCCTTACATTCAGTAAATTTTTATTTACATTTATTTTACTGAGACAGAGCTTAGATACGGCGGAGCATTTTACTGATTGTCGGTTGAATGATTTGGGAAGCTTTGGATGACGGATGTATGAGAAGGAGGCTTGGGAGGGATACTTCATCCTGAGCCTTGACTCAAACGTTTGACTCGCAAGACAGTGGAATAGGGTAAAGTGTTGTTTGGAGACTTTCCCTAGCCTCTAAGCTACGGGACACAAGAACCCTTCCTGAAGGCAGTGAGTCAATAGTTTGACTTATTTGGCTATGATCGGCTGGTCTGGCCCTAGGAAGCAGGGTGTAATGCATAACTGTCTGACTGTTAGTGGGACACAACGGGTGCCTTCTACAAGGTGTAAGACTCTGGTTTTCAATTATTTCGATCGTATTGCTTAGTGCGACGGTGGTCGTGATCAACTATTAAGCTATCTGAATGTAAGGTTTTTTAGGATCGACCCTTACCTGTTCTTCCTAGGGCAAGGCAGCATCGCTGCTTCCATAACTACTGATGTGCTGGTCGCCTGAAGGGAACATCTTACTGACTTCACACCCCTATTTCAGTATGCCTCGTAATACGATTTCTTGCAATTCAGGGACCCACCTTCCTTCGTCGGGCTCCTCATCGTTGGCCTTTCCGGCGTGGCTCAACTTGTAGGAACTGAGTTCCAGTCAGTATAGCCCGCGGGACCATCTGGGCCAGGAGCCTTACCGCACTTCAAGATTGATATCTCATACCGTATTTCGGTTGCTGATAGTGCGTTGGTGTCGATGATCCATTCAGATTCGCTGGCTTCCAGTGGTTGTGTTGAAGAGGCCAGCTGAACTGTTGTTTAAAGTGCTCAACCCACCGCTCACGACGATTGAGAGAGCTAATTGCTGCCCCTTCTGTTTCACGTATTGTTTCACTGGCACTTTCTTTTGATCGGTTGGTCGAATCAGTCGAAACAGGGCTCGGTCGTTGCCTGCAGCAAAAGCTATCTGTATCTCCTAGGCCTACGCGATGCACCAACGTTCTCTGACTTTCAAGCTCCCGACTATCTGGTGTTTGAGGGATCTGCGTGCGCCATCGCGGTCGCTCGTTGCTGGTATGACCATTCTGGCAGCAATAAGATCCACTGACCTCGAAGATATGCAGTGTTCATTTAGTTGAGCCAAGTGGCCTGGACAAATAGTTCTGAAAGCTGAGAGCATGCTTCTTTGACTCGCCTCCATGCAACTTCCAAGCAATCTTCGTCATCCACTTGACCGTGTCTCCAGTAGCTTTTTACCCAGATCACCTCGATACTCTTCATCTACTGAAACTTGTCACAGTTGGTGAACGGAGCCGCTCTTCTTTGGCACGCGTAATGCTTACAGAAAGCGAAGTACTAACCGGGCCTGCACGATGGCATGGTCAGAATCAAGCTGCGTACCTCAGAAGGAACCACAATCCTTGACTGAGGCGCTCCATCGGTAACTGATAGCCATATGGTTCAAGTGAGTCCATGACTATCTTGTGGTAGGTGGCCTCCAAGTAACTCGGTGTGAGCGGTTGTGTTGGAAGTTCGTACTGGCCGGGAACAGACGATGATCCGCACACACTGAAGAAGAAGCCGCTCCCCGTTATCCGTACGCTCAGCATCAATTCGAAATCTACCACCACTTAGCAGTGCTTC
Organism: Opisthorchis viverrini; assembly: GCF_000715545.1. Classification (NCBI taxonomy): domain Eukaryota; kingdom Metazoa; phylum Platyhelminthes; class Trematoda; order Opisthorchiida; family Opisthorchiidae; genus Opisthorchis; species Opisthorchis viverrini. The sequence continues at coordinate 2,173,831 of NW_008751667.1, forward strand.
TTCCGGACTTATCATTCACCTTGGGCATTTGTATCATCCACCAGGATTACTATATCTGTCCTTTCCGACCGAAGCCGTCGTGACAGATCTTGGTGAAACTCGTCTTTCTCAGTCTCGAAACTGCAGTTTGTATCAACAGTCTGTCGTCTGTTGATACGGCAAATGAACACCGTTTGCCACATCGACCTGCACAACTCACGGGCGACTGTTTTCTGGGGTCTAGTCCAGTAAGGTGGTTTTAGCCCTGGGGTTGGGTGCAACTCTCATGCTTTAGATACCACGGGCTATTGCGTCAGGATCACCAGATACCCGAAGAGTGAAATGTGGAACATCTGGGCCCGTCTTAAGTTGCTTGATGAGCTCGACCGACGTGGGATCTTTGATACGTTTTTCGGACATCAACACAGGGAAAGCAAGGTTTCAGCAAGGGATATGTGTTGTCCAATTTGTCACAGAGCACGGGCATTAAAGGCTGCAACGTGGATCAGATCTTTTGAGGTCAACAAGTGGTTATTTTTGTTTGTTTTTCCGGGCCAAGGTTTAGACACGGAATGGTGGCTGGGGGGATTGGCAGATGGGTTGATTGCACTGCAATGCACGGTGGGTTGGGAGGGAATGAGGGGAAAGGCCTGCAAGGGTAGGTGTTCGACAATCGTTGTCTCATAACCATAGCTCATGCGGGTTATTGTCGGCAAATCCATAACGAGCCAACTGGAAAGCAGGTGTTCGGTCATGCAACGTGGACTTACGTCGATGACTTTGTCCTGTACCAGAAGCTGCATTAGTTAGGCCAAGTATTGTGCATGCCGAAAAGTGTAAAGCGTTCAGCTGTGGCTTCCCTTCAGTGTCTAACTACCATGCCACCAGTAGGACTGGGATACTGGTACCTACCATCGTTTTTAGGTGTGGTATCAAGTGGAAATCATGAAAGTCATTTCAATTGGGTGTTGATAGAAGACAATAATAGTTCGGCTTTTGTTAAGCAAAGTGCTAGGTCTCGCCGCACACAGTAGGGTGCTGCAACCGCCAATTCTCCTTACTCTTACTGCGAAGCATCGGAGTTGAACACTGGTGTCATGCTGTCCATGATGGTGACTCATGTGAATTGTTAGAAGATCGGGCCTCTGTCCAGTCCATCAAGGTGGGCTCTGATTAATCGCATGCTCTAGTATCTGTTGAATACCGCCTGCCGGTGACACGTCCAGGTGTCCGAACTCCCAGAACATTGTCGTTGTGAACACTTTAGATACTACTCGTTTCGGTTGTTCAGTACACTGGATGTTCTGCTGAAACCACCAGCTTGGGAGGATCAGACCGAGAACTGAGCTCTGGCTTTACCATTATTTCGGCTGTGACACTGTCGGCTCATAGCTGCTATGCGACCCAAGGGAAGTGATACACCAGGTTCGCCAAGTCTAGACAGGAACAATGGAAGCACCAAGGTTTTAGACGAAGCGCGGATTTTCCATTCGGTTGTTTCGCGTCCTAACCGCTGAGCTATCTGAGTGTAATTAAGTTACGGCGTTATATCTAAGTTCGGTCGTCCGGTGAATCGCGGTTTGTCTTAAGTCATTTCAGACTATTTCAGTCTTGTCACTCATCATTTCGACTGGTGAATTGTTTTCTGTAACTTTCTTGAGAGCTTCCTTTCGTTTGTATGGTTTCTCATTGCTTCTTATGGTGTCCCTCCCAAAATGACCGCAGTCATGTGCTTTTAGAGAAGCTAATGTCGTTTGAGACTCGGTTTTCAACTTCTTCGTAATATGACCGATGACAGCAAGCGCTCACGCTTGCTCGGCTCGTAGGCATGCACAGTTATGTAGACTGGGTACTCTCATAAACATGGGTAGTGCGATTACTGGGTACTGGTTGTTATCACAAACGGCGATTTTCACTGGGATCGCGTGGGTTTTACTGATCATTCCATCAATCACTTCTCCATCCGTGTATTACACAATGAGCATCCACTGGACACCTCTTTTTGTTTTACTCACTAATACAAGTTATTCTTTTTTGGAGTTGTGCGTGTTCTCCCAACGTCCGAGTTTTATGCGCTCGCCAAATACAGTCGATGTGATCCAGTGTTATATGTCATCTTTCCCATTTTTAGGTACGCCATGCGTCAACTGCTGCGGCAACAGCTCCCCGAATGAAAACATTTTCCGTTTACCGATGGGTGCGTTACGTTTTCCGTTGTTTTTGGTTAAGATTTTCGTTTTTATGGTGTTTGCTAGCGTTTATTTACACGATTCCGTTTCGTCACCAGTCGGATTGTGTCCACACACCAACACACCAGTATGCGCTGATGGTGCTGCCTCGACTAGTGACAAAACGTTTGCAACGAAATTGTTAAGGCCAGCGAATAATGCCATCGTCAACTCCATATCATGAGCCATCAACTTATTGTTCTATATCAAGCTAATTCATTACATCCTTTGGGAGGAGGTGCAAGATCATGGGCATTCGAGTCAGGAAGTCCTCGTTCGTTCGTTCTTGTCTAATCAATCGACCAATGCGTCTCCTTCGTCCCTACTCGACTTCCAGAATCCAAAGCTAATGTGATAACCAGTCATACTTTTCTTGTCCTAACACCAACTTTTCGGCTTCAGATCAGTAATAAGCTCCGAAATCTGCGGAAGTGTCTAGTAGCGTTATCAAGCGATCGCCTCGCTAACCAAGACAAACCAACAAAGCCACTGGTCTACTTGATTGGATTTCATCCAATGGTATCGGAACGCCCATCCAATGTTGCTGCAATCCGAGTGTGATGTGAATAATTGCCACTGCTGGAATTCCATTTATAGAGCACATCATGAACTGTTCTTCTAGATCACGTCAGAGTGTTTATGACCGGACGAGAGGCGCTGATCTAAATAAACTTTGATTGTGATTGTTCGATATTCTGACCACATTTTAATGGCACAACCTTTGCACCACCGTGCAGTGTGGGACAGTTAGTCAATTTCTAGATGTCAAGCCATAGTAACACTGGTAAGGGGGAAAGCTCTTCGCCGCGAAGTCGTTTATTAGTAGACACCAAACCGCAGACTACTCGCATGCCCCATCAGTAGTATCCGTCGTTACACCGTTTCAGTCGAAATTTTTGTTGGCTTTTGGTTGGTTATCAACAAAAGGCAAACGGACAAAAAATTTAGATCAATCATAGCGGTCGTTCAGCTGTGACACTCGAAGGAAACATAAGGGCAGAGATACTGCTAGACTGCCTAAACCCAGACAGGAACCGTCAGGATGCCACGGTTGGGTTCTAACCACGGACCTTCCAGTCAGTAAGTTCGTGCCTTAGTCGCTGAGATATCCTGAGCGAACGATGGTCAAGTGTGCCTGCAAAACCGATTGATGACTTCCAGGCCATTTGACCGACTAGATCTTTCAACTGTTCTCCACCATTCTCCTGCTTATCTAACACTTAACACTTGGGGAGATTTTCTGAGTCATATTTCTCTTCCTCCCTCAAAATGAATAAATAAAAAATAATAAAATAAATCGTTCATCTGTAACACCCCTTCGGTGCCTAGCTGCCATGCAACCCGAAGGAGGCACGAGGGCTGGGATACTGCCAGGTTGCCCAAGCCTAGAATACACGATTTAACCCCTATAAATGGCGTTTTCATTCTGCTCTGTCATTGTTTATGGTATGGAGTACCATACAACCAACCGTAGTTATACATTTTCTGGTATTCGCTCTAAATACCCAGGAGTAAGTTTATCTGCCACCTTAATTTCGAACGCTCACGCTGAACCAATCTTTTCAATGTTCATTAAAATTTCTTTCCGATAAATAACTGCGTTGATTTAGTGATTCTTGCAGGTATATGTGAGTTAACTGTCACTTTTCTTGGCTACCTTGGAAGGGTCTTCGTCTCTCTAAACGTAGTCTAAAACTCACTCTGCGGTCAAGTTTTATTTCCATTTCAACGCTTGTCTTCCGTCCTTTGAGTATTTTCTTTTCTGCTTGTTCACAGATATATGTTTGACGACAATGTTTCACCGTCTCCATCCATATCTCACGTCATCAAGGTCTTGTAGTCAGACGCGTACACATACATACACATATCCGAACCCCATAGTCTGTCGTGAATCAGTTTCACGCGGAGTTTTTTTCACGTTTATCAAGAGGAGAGGTTTAGGTATACAAACTATGAATGAAAGATACTTGGGTGACGTCATACTGTTTGGGAGTGGACATGATTTCGAGACATGCAGTTCGAGCTACTAGCGATTAGCTCCAGTAGTTCAAAATTCGTGACGCTATTGAAGATACTGCCTTCGGCGATTAAGCACCGTTTCGATCTCTGCTTGGACCAGCCAAGATTAATGAAGGAATCTAGGATACTGAGGTCCGCATGTGCTCGCTTGTTTCTGTGCTCATTCCATACAAAAATCAATTGGTCCCCAAGCTCTTACCTTTTTTCGCCTGAGTCTCGGCATACTGGAAACAAGGATCATATGGGACCTCACATCGTATGAATGTGCAAAACTTTACCCTAGTCCTTGGTATGGAAGTGCGACGAAAATAGCAATTCATTTGACTAAAAAATAGACAAGAATCCTGTTTATCACGAATACTGGTATCAAGGTTGGCACTCATTATCCACCACATTAGCAACTGAATAAGTGCCGCTACGAGGCAACTGTAGAACGGGTGGAATGCAAGATGAACATCCGACGAATATCAAGGAGATTGCTGTTTCAGGATACGTGATACAAATGGTGATACGGGAACATTTGTGCCGTCTAGACTTAGGGAAACCGCAGGATTGTGGACCGAATAACCTGACGAAACAGTTGGGTTTCTTCGATCAGGCTACTTCACATGGTCTTTTTGGGTGAAGCGTCCGTTTCGGCATCAACGGATGGACAACAGAAGTAGTTTAGTTCAGTCTACGCAATTCATTCTGAAGTTTGTGGATTGGCAAGTGCGTTAGGCGAACAAGTCGTTTAACAGTGTTTCCGCGACTAACATGGCTTAATTTTCTGAGTGCAACTTATACCCACACGCCTCAGTGATCTCCAAAGAGATCCACAAAAGGAGCATACCTCTATTTGTTTTCAGCAAGCTTGCACTACTTGTCGTAAATTTTGGGGGGCTTTCCGCGATAAATCTACGAGGGTATAAGTAGGGATGAACGACGGTCTTTCCGGATTTATCATCAATCGATTTCGTTCAGGGGAGCTATTTTAAGTGATGGAATGATGCCACACAATCTCTGAGTGTTATTCGGCTCAGGCAAGTTCAGGCTTGCTGCGTGAAACGAACGTTGGTACAGTTACGATGTTTTGAACAGTTACCCTGCGGGGAGATTGCTAGAAGATCGCGAGAATTAAGCCTAATATTCTGGTCAATTTTGCGGGAATGAATTAAGTGAGTATGCTGCGCGGAGTATGGGCACACGGACGGCAATATCCTGCTGAGAAACTTGGGAAATGGAGAGAATTTCAGAAAACGATCGTAGGTTGGCTATCGATGCATGTTTAACGCCACTCAAAGAAGGCGAATGAAAAAAAGTCCACGCTTTTGTTTGAAAGGAGCAGTTTACTGTCAGGTATTTGCGGCGCACGCATACTACAAGTCAGAATATCATATTCTGTTATCGATTGTGTGATTGAAATGTTTTTGTTTGGTGGTAGCGTTCGGCTATTGTTAGTGCGACTTGTGAGAATGCTACACGCGGTAACAGCGGGGCAACTTACTGGTAATTCACCTCGGTTTAACCGGAAGAAGCTTCTCTGCGGGAAATTATCTCACCCCACTGCACATTCAAAACAATAGTGCATGTATTTAGATTGACTCTGGGAGCTCAATCCCCAATGGCTTGGTAAAGAAACACCAAAGCTTAATCGGATGTGGCTGAAGTCACAACCCAAATGTCAGTTGACAGGTGCACTACTGAGGTCTTCTGCAGCTCAAGCCTCAAATCTCCGAGTATATAATTACTTGATAGTACCGTTTAAGCGGTCCTTTTGGAAAGCAGGTTCGAGCAGCCTACTGAGTGGCCCTTTTGTGTCAGATGATCAGCAGTCGAACTACTGATGTTTTCGGCTGTGCCAGTGTATACAGGGGCTGGGACGTGTTCCGAACTCCGTTGAAACAAACTTGGTTTGTGTACTAAGTACCTTGCACCATGGACGAGGGTAGAACGAGCGAGTTGGACTGAACTGAAAGTCTATCTTTTAGACGCGAAACGATGGGTGGGCGGGTTTCGATTGTCTAGGCTTGGGCAACCTGGCAGTATCCCACCCTTCATGCATCCTTCGGTTAGCATGGCAACTAGCCACCGAAAGGCTGTTACAGCTGAGCGACTTTTTTGAACACAAAGGCCGCCTCATGTTTGCACTATATTTGATGTGCCACCGTCTGTTTTCAAGCGGAATGTAAGGTTTACAGAAAGCCGGACTGGCTTACCTGATGAGCTCAAACAGGGTCGAAACCGGTAGTAGGCTGTTGAAGAGTTTTCAGCAACCTTACGAAGGGTATTCCGATTTCGACGTCGTTCGTGACCAGGCGATCACAGCTAAAGTTGACAGTCTCGGACAGGGGTGCATTTGCGAATTAAGACCCCACATCAGAAGGAAGCGTCAGACTACTTGCCTCGCGTGGTCTTTCGAAACGGACTTCCTTTGCGTCCTCCGTTTTCTATGACTAGACGGGTATCTTTGATAAATTGTTTATTCTTGGTGCGGATTAAAAGTAGTACTGTTACACCACTATCCAAATTCCATCATTTTAACCACAAAGTAATCAGAGTGCTAACGGTCGTTGTAAAACCTTTGCCAAACGAGATCAAGCTGTGCTGTGTCTGGAAGTGAACCCACCAGAAACTTGTGGAAAGCGATGAAGGAGTCCTAATGCAAAACCGAAGCGCTACATAGGAGGGATATGCGGAATACGAGTTTATAAGGAAACACTGCAGAGCTCCTCAGGTGCAGTGCAGACATTTTTGCTGACGATTTTGGATGAGTCCACTCTGTACCACTGTGATAGTATTCTTTTGTCACCATGTTGATGATGAGTATTCGAATCTGGCGCTAGATTTGGTTGACTATCTATCTAGCGTAGTTCTTCTGACCCATTTCAGCTACTTGCTTGGCCCACACAATATCCGCCACCTGAAGGAGTACCAACACTATAAGACAGCCACTGTAGATTCATTAGCCTGTTCCATGTGAGTATCGGGTAGCTTGGATCACACTAGACTGGCTCGCTGCAACGCGTGATCTCGACCATAATTAGCGAGCTTGAGGTAGCTCAGTGATTAAGGTCCACGGTTCGAACTCTGTATCTCGACTGCTCCTGTCTAGCCTTGGACAACCCGGCCGTATCTCAGTCCTCGATCCACCTGCAGGTGGCATGGCAACTGTTGAACGAAACGGTGTAACGACTGAACGATTATTTTACTTTCATTCTTATGCACTCTAATTGGTGTCAGTACGACTCATTTCCACATGTCTAAGCGCTACTCATCTGCGGGAAGCATTCGACTGCATTACTGCTCCCTCCCAGATCTATGGTGTCGAGAAAAGTTAAAACCAAAAGTGACCATATTATGACCACTAAGAGGAAAGTGTTCATTATTTTCCGGAGAGTTTGGAAATGGTTCTTCCCGGTACAAAGTATGCATCGTTATAGAGGTCTGCAACTGAATTACAAACTCGTACATACCCCTGACTAATTCCAAGGCCTGCTTGAAATCTGTTGAATTTTCTGCCGTTTCTTCCTTTTAACCAGAAGCTAGATCATCACTTCACTTACTGTTTGCCGATGTATTGCATTGACCTACTGAAGCATCATTATTTACCCTCCCCCACTGCAGCTGCACACTAGATGAGACCATGTCTGTGAGCGGGGGGCGCGATGGCTCAAGTGATTTGACCGGAAGGTCCGTGGTTCGAACCCGACCTCTGCCTCTCGACTTCCCCTGTCTAGGCAACCTGGTAGTATCCCATCCCTCATGCTTCCTTCGGGTGGCATGGCAGTTAGGCGTCGGAAGGGTATTACAGGCGGATGGTTTCTTTATGTCTGTGAGCGTAAACTATAAGCTAAAATGCCGCTTGGCTGTGGGTGAATTTAGCCCATGGGTTGCAATTTATTGTCCGTTGGTTGGGTTGGAGGGGGTTGTTTTCATATCACAGGATTTTCTACAGAATTCCATCCAAATTGTCCAAATTTGAGAGTTATCCACCGTCAAAAGTATCCTGCTGATGCTGTATTCTCTTTTTCATTCAAAGAGGACAATGCATCTATTAGTGCACAGGTGATAGTCGTAATACAAATCAGAAGGTGTATGTGCACTAATAGAAGCTTTTAGTATGGTGGACAGTGGAGGGTTGCAACTCGTATAAAAATAAATACAATGCGAAATGGGAGCAAGTCAGAAAGGAACTTATCGTATGTGAGAGTCCCTTGGTGAAAGTCCGGACGGCGGTAACGCGTTTTCTCCGCAGTTTGGCCGCTACATGTGTCCCATGGTTGTCCGTAGACTTGGAGTGCTTGGGCCGACTCCTTGCTCCCTGCGCGCGCGCGAGTCTGTGTCCTGACTAGGTTCGGTTTCCCTTAATGTAGGTCCCAGTGCGTTTACGTGGGCTCGTCGGCACATGAGTGGTTGCTACGCTGACTAGGCGGTGCAGACAATAGCTGTCTGATGAGTCAGCTTAGTGTGACGTGTTTATGAGTATGAGAAAAAAGACAAGCCTCGCGATCCAGTGAGCGACTGTGAGTTGAACGGTCAAGTATGTGGGTGACTGGGTCACTACACATCTCACCAGCTGCGCATTACATTTATCACACATCAACCCGTAGCTACGTGATTGCCTTCTGTGCATTGGGCAAGCCAGTCAGTGTGACTCGAATAACAAGAGAACCAAAGTTGCAGCTGGGGATATTTGTAGCCACAAGTTTCACCGATGCTCATTATTAGGACCATTTTGTGCCTCAGGTAGCTCATGTGAAACGTTTTTTGTCTCATTCTGTTTCTAGAACCCAGACAAACCCGGGGAGAAGCCATACATGAAGGATTATAAAATCGACCTGAACGAATGTGGACCCATGGTCCTTGATGCGCTGATAAAGATTAAAAATGAACAAGATCCCACGCTCACTTTTCGTCGTTCGTGCCGCGAAGGCATTTGTGGTTCGTGTGCCATGAACATCGCCGGTCGTAACCATTTGGCTTGTTTGTGGTGAGTTTTTTTTTCCGGGCAATTGTACAGTTCTGTTTTCATTTTGGTGTTGGGTCACTTTTTTGTGCTGCATCTCGTCATGGATGCCACTCAGCTTCATCATCATAGGAAGCGTACGCAATACACCTTCCTTGTTACATTGGGATGCTTGGAACCTAACTACTCTGCCGTGAGAGTATGTACCCCTTGTCAATTGAAGGACTACTCAGTAGCTTGCTGGCACAACATTTTGGAAAGGGAGTTTCAACGTTTTCCACGAAAATATTATAAAGATAACGATTTTCGTGTAAAAATGAACTAGAGAGATTGCGCAATGGCTGTAAGGATAAACTTAATCGGTCGAAACAGTCACTGATTCATAACAAATCCATCGACCGGCTTTCCGCTCCGGGTTGCCTATTTTCAACGCTCCACGTAATTTCTTACCCCTTTCCTTCTGCTAAGCACCACTTTTTCCCTCGAGTTTACACTCACATTGGGTTAGGGGTTCTTATCGCATCTTCCTAGTTAGCCTTCCGTACGCTTTATACCGACCGTATCCGGTGTGGGGCGCGGGTCACTAAGAACGTGATCCACTGTGACCTTACGAGCCTGAATGACAAGGCCGATCAGTATGCAATGTTCCGCAGCAGACAGAACAGTCAGCTTCGACCGTCCCACGGCGGTAATTTCGTTGCGATTAGAAAACGTGAGGTGAATTCTGGTTCCGATCAAAATAATCCCCTTGGTCATTCGGTCATTGGCATTAGACTTAAACGAGTGAACATACAACCAGTGTTACGCTGCGAAAGCCCGTTTGAGAAATATACCTACCTGGATAGGCACATTCGACCAACTTCCTGCAAGGAATTTTTGTGGCAATGTCGTCTATTTAGTAAAACAACTCCTCATAATTATGGAAAATGGAAAGACTTCGTCCTAATGTTGACCTCTTTATGCCATTTTTAACCCTAACTCTTTTCCCCACACCCACACTAATTGGGTTTGCGCAGCACATTCACTTGAACAATACTATAAAAGAGATTTAGCCGAAATTCAGTTGAGTATTCTAGTCGTGGATACTGCTGCTTTCACTCTTCAGTCTATGTTCTAAGCTGTGAGGCTCGTGATTGCGCGTATTGGCTGGTTCACCGCGCCATGTTGCAAAATTATCTCTGTCCATCACTGCTGCTAGCTGACAAGAGATCCGGGTGATACCGTCGTTCCGGTGCTCGCGGACGTGTCAGTCCATCGCCGTGACCTGAGCAGACGGGCCGCTGATTGGTCAGTTGGCCACAGCGGCACAAGCACGGACGCTCGACGAATCGCGCTTGTGCCGACCAGACCAATAATGGGCCTGCATACGACACTGCTGCTCTTGACATTTGGCGGAATGGCAAACGCACCGGAGGTTGGAACTGCCTCACCAGAGGGTGAACCTTCTGCACCGGAGGGTAGAGACTCTCGGATCGTCATATTTCCCATCGACGGTAGCGTACATAGTGAGCGCGCACTCAGTTGGTATTTGGACAACATGAGAGCTCCAAATGATCATGCTGTATTCATTAATGTGATTGAACCGGTGTACTCAAGCCCTGCATTCGGAATGTCAATGGAGTCACCTATGCAGCCAGACATTGCCCGGGTGATGGAGTCAAGTATTGCTAGTGGCAAGAAGTTGTGTCAGAACAAAATGAAACATGCTAAGGAGCTTGCACTGCCTGCTGAAGCGTTCCTACATGTTGATTCTCGACCCGGTCATGCTATTATCAAGGCTGTGGGAGGGCATCACGGTGATGTCGTCGTTATGGGCAGTCGCGGCATGGGCGTCATTCGTCGTACCTTCCTGGGTAGTGTCAGCGATTACGTGCTCCACCACTCACATGTACCAGTCGTGATTGTCCCACCTCCAGAAGAGAAGTGAGAAACTGGACATTCGAACTGTATCCGAGTGTGACGCTTTTATCGAATATTTTTATGAACTATTAAATTCTTGCTACCCTTATTAACGGCTTCCCATTGCGTTTATTCCGGGGGGACCAGCTAAGTCTGCAGAAGTGGACGGTTCAATTTCACACGCAGTAGTCTCGCGGAAGCTCGCGTTCAGCACTTATTAGTAGTCAACATCCGGCGGTGTTTTGTTGGACGCCTGATCTCCGGTCTATAATTTAGCTACTGTCACTTTTTGATTTACTTAATTAAATGGGTATATTCACCTAGCATGCCATAATGCTACCTTAATAAGTCACTCGTTTATCGTGATCATTCCAAGCCGAAGACTCGTTTAAAGAAGTAAAACGAGCCGGTCGGCCGGTATACTGCTTGAATAAATGGCTGATAAGGCGACTCGTGACCGTCACCACTGACAGAAACACCGGTGTTGAATACTCGTTCCTGAAGATAAAGTAGAGGGTAAAGAGACTTGGTGCCATCTGATGCGTTGCGTAAAGTGCGAGAACGGAGTACAAGGTGCTCATCACGGAAGGTGCGTATTGTTTGTTGTTGTTGGCAATTCACGGTTGTGTTAACGCTTTTTTGTCAAGCTGCATGTTCGCTTTATTAATAATCGTTCAGCTGTGACATCCTTTCGGTGCCCAGCGGAAGGAAGCACGAGGGCTGGTATACTGCCAGATTGCCCAAGCCCAAACAGGAGAAATCGAGAGGCAGTCAGGTTTGAACCACGGACCTTTTTTTCAGTAAATTCGCGCTCTGGTGACTGAGCCATCTCGCTGTTTTGGTGTACGATGGTTTACTCCTGAGGGTGTGTGTTGACTCTACGCGCGACGCTTGGAAGCAATATAGAGCTTCGGATTTCGACTTATAAATGATATACTCGATTGTGTTGAGACATTTTTGATTTCCTCAGGAGCCGCACGAAACCTTGCGGGGAATCGGATAGACAGGTTTTTCCACAAAGAACGTTGATTTGCACTGTGGAAGGGCAGAGCGTTATACGGTTCTGTGACAGAATTGGCGAACTCTATGGATGGCATTCAGGCAGACTCTGTCCATAGATTCTAGTGAAAGTCTTGTAGGTCCAAACCATTGTATAAAGGCTTCTCCCTCTCTTACACTACAGGGCGTTCTTCAGTTTTAGGATGTCTTTCTTGACATTGTTGATACTGAATCTTACTTAGCCCTGGATATGGGAATCAAGTGAAATGAGGAGATTGATGCCTTGATGGTAGGTTGGTGTTTCTGCTTGTTGGCGCAGGTTGGAGATTTCGTTTTAGCCTTTGTTACTTTGGAGACTAACCATGTAAATGTTGTGATTGTCATAACCGACTATGGGCCGAACGCTGCCGAGACCATCATGTACTCGATTTAGAAAATCCCCAAGTTGTCGCTATGCCCTATGAGTTTGTCCCATTATCTGGTTGAAAAAGCAGTGAGGATAACGGGTATTCCTCATAAAGGAAACCACTCACAAGGTTGCCGAAAACTCTTCGACAGTCCACGACCGGTTTCGCCCTTCTTGGGGCTCATCAGATAGGCGCAGTCCCCGAGTTTTCTTAATGAAAATATGCTGCGATATCTCGAATATTGTACCAACTGAAACATGAGGCGGCCTGAGTGCAGCACATTCAGTTGAAGAACATCATGAACGAGAGATTCACTTGGGTCTCCCGTGAAAACCAAATTAATTTACAAACGAGTGTATTTGGCGCAACGGGTATTCCTGTTTTACTGCTGTTCATACAGTGGAAATATAGTTTTTAATTAACTAATCTTGACTTTTCGGGCTGGATGGTACCAACTCTAATAGTCCGAGCTCAGTTGTTGCCGTGCCGTTCCACATCATACCGCGGTTTATTTATTGCAACCATGCGCGAGGGTCGATGAAGCGATTGGCCAGTTATGTTCTGCAAATTGACGCATAAACAGAAGAAAAGTAACATTTATCGGTACATCACAGTCCAGAACCGACAAACGGGTTGGAGACTAATATGTCAAATGAGTAGAAATCAATCACTTGATTGAACGGATGAGTCTGTACGACGCCTTGATTAGTAGCGAACAAACGGGTATGAATAGCCTACAAATACGCATCTTCTCAGCGCTCGCACGACGGGTGAGTAACTGTGACGATTGTAACATCTCTCTCTCTGGTAAGAAAAGCCTTCATTCTGAGCCGTTGTATAGGGGATTCTAGGCTAAGCCTTCTGGTTAGTGACCGTCTGCAACGTATGTGTCGAACATCAGCAATGGGATAAGTTTTGACGTGCTCTTCAGCACTTACAGCAATCGGCTTTGGTCATTCAGGTCCGTTTAGCAGAGTGTCTACTGGTAACACAAAACCATTGCTTCCGATGTTTTTACTTGTATGACTTGTCATGCCATACAGCAGATAACTTACCTTCAGCTGTAACACCCTTCTGGTGCCTGCCGGAAGGAAGCACGAGGGATGAGATTCTGCCAGGTTGCGTAAGCCTAGGCAGGAACAGTAAAGATGTCGGGATTGAGTTCGAACCATAAACCTTCCGGTCAGTAAGTTCGCGCTTCAACCACTGAGCCATTTGTGTATAGAAAAATATGGTGGTTTTTCAGGTCGAACACAAAGTGCCCGAACCGACCTAACCGCTTTCCTTGAGGTGCGAGATAAGACGCAATGTAGTGATATAGGGCAGTGTTGACTTGTACAATGTCATCTGCGTGATAACTGGAATCAAAACTTGCCATTTCAAGGTTGAACAATTAGATACAGCCTTTCAAAAACAGGCACTCCATACTCTGGACTGGCTAAATATTCAATGACAGTACCATCCTGCGACTTTCCATAAAAGTTTGTTTTCCCCCTACTTGCTGAGACCTGTTTAAGCAAGAGATTAACCGGTCTGTCTGATTCTTGTCGTTTATGGATGCATTCTGGGTAATTTCCGGACCTCATATTGAACGCTGTAGTGTTGAGCTCGATACAGGTGCGGACTCACTGACCCAAAGTATCCGTGTTTCGAACCCGACCTCGGCATCTTGACCGCTCCCGGCTAGGCTTAGACAACCTGGCAGTATCTCATCCCTAGTACTCTGTTTAGGTGGCGTGGCAGCTAGGCACCGGGGGGTGTTACAGATGAGCGACCATCTGTAATACGCTGTATTTTTTGATACTCGCTGCGCGCTACATGAGTTTGCGATTGAATTGATCATGCTATGCCAGCTGATATACAGGAACTATTTGTAGTGACGGCATTTTCCTCAGCTTAGTTCTCGGTCTGAGCCTTTCAAGCTAGCGCTCACGTCAAAAACAACCACCAAAGGTGCAAAAGGTGTATTAACCCCCAAAACGGAGTCAAGGACACTTCTACACCTCTTCATATATAAAGCGTAAGTGGCGACAACTCTGGAAATTCCGTCGCCTACCGGATGCGCCATTGGCAACAGGCATTCGGCCAATACTAGGTCATGATTGGCTGGTGAGTTCCAACTTTCGACCAATCAGATCTCGGATTGATGCCGGACCGACAAGCGTCCCGAACATTTGGCCAATCTTGCGCGGTATAGGCTTCTCGGCCGCTACAACACCTGACGATGGGCGGCAAAGCGAGATCCATGTGAAGTTTCACCTAACACTATCTTATCTCGGTCCCTGCCTCCGGAATATTAGGGCATTTAGTCGAAGCACCGGATATTCACCGAGCTTGCCAACTGGCTTGCACCGTCGTTGTTGCCACATGGTCCTCCCCATTTACCAGTTCATTGTTTCAATTTTTTTCGTTTATTTGCCTTTATCAACTACGTTATAATATATGCCTATATTTGCGCGGCAAAATAGTCAGAATATTTTTTCATTCCAGTCACGTGGCCTACCGTAATCAAAGCCACACTCGAAAATGATTACGCAGCCCTGTTGCTAGGTCAGATAACTATTTTTCCCGCTAGCCTGATTTTCGGATTAATTAATATTCTTGTCTCACAAACTGCCCAGAGCAGCTCTATGGTTCGTGCATTGCGAACGATCAGCTGGTCATATCGATTGGAGCATCCGGCTTAACTGATCACCATGCAGCCCGCCTGTGCTTGAACACGTATACTATTGATTGGTCAAATGCACCACAGACGTCTGTACTTGGCAATCCACGTGTCACCTCGCCAAATCACTGGTGGATTCGCACTATTAAGTCACCGCTAAGGTTGTTTCTGACATTCGGCGAAATGGCATCAGATGGTGCGGGGCCCCAAGATGCTGGGTCGGAAGGTGATAAGGGCCGCGTCATTTTGTTTCCCATCGATGGCAGCACGCACAGTGAGCGCGCGTTTGCGTGGTATTTGGATAAGATGCGGTCACCAAATGACCGTGCGTTGTTCGTAAGCGTCATTGAACCTTTACACACAAGTCATGCATTTGGAATGGCCATGGAGACGTCTACTGTGCCGGAACTGGAGCGAGCTATGGAGCTAAGAACAGCTAATTGCAAGCAATTGTGTCGGGACAAAATGAAACAGGCCAAGGAACATGAACTACCTTCTCAAGCATTCCTCTATGTGGATGCCCGTCCGGGTAATGCTGTTGTCAAAGCTGTGGAGAGATGCAATGCCAACATCGTTGTTATGGGCAATCGCGGTCTCAGTGGCGTTCGTCGGACGGTTTTGGGTAGCGTCAGTGATTACGTGCTGCATCATTCATATGTTCCCGTGGTAGTCGTTCCACCTTCAGAGGGGAATTGAGAAACCGAACATTTCGATCGTATCTGATTGTTTGTGCGATGCTTCTTGATTTTGTTTCTGCTCGTCGATCGATATAAAGTCATTGCCCTCCCCATCTGTGGCTTCTCCCGTTGACTGTGGGACCAGCTAATTGTGCGAGGGTTTGGTTATAATCTTTAGGTTGCCACCATCTAGTAGCCCGTTCAACATTTCACCCAAATCTAGTTGTCCTCAATTCTTCGCTTCAGTTTGTTTGATATCACAGTAAGAATGAACGGCAGTGCTAGGAATACTCATCAAAAATCGGATGATTTCCGGGGCTATAGCTATCAAGGTAGCGATTGAAACATGTCATTCGATAGCCCGACCGGTAGTATGCATTTTTTTTATCGAAGAAATACTTATGGTCCAGTTCATCTATACTACCATCCTACTTATCATTGACGTTAAACTCTCATGCTTCACTGTTGTGCACTCGTTTAGGAGAAAGTTTGGGGAAAAGAAATCAGTAGCTTATCGCGGACATTACATTGTATCCCTCCAAGCAATCTGTTCACAATAATGCTATAGCCGCTGGTACATTCCTCTGTGTCACATTGTCTAAAGTCATGGACTTAATGGAGGAGTTAAGTCCAGACTTTTCATTTCCTTATACTAGGTCACAGAATACCGACTTCCATGTTGATGCCATGCGGAATAAAGTGAGGTGGGGGATGAATTTCCAGCGTACATAAATGTGGAGTCAAGCTATTGAAGTTTGCTCCTGCTAGGGTACACTTCCTTCCCTGACAGTCGCACATGCCGCTGGCGAGCCGAGCTCTGATGGACTCTACAGAGGATGATTGGCCTTTCATTGGCCGGATATTTCGGTTGTCTTACATTACGTGAGGAAGGATGAGAACATCCCTAAGCTTACCTTGTTCCGATAGGTTCTATAACAGAAAGCGGAGGAGAGAGAGAGCGTTCAGCTGTAGCACCCTAAGAGCATCCCTAAGCTTAGCTTGTTCCGATAGGTCCTATAACAGAGAGCGGAGGAGAGAGAGAGCGTTCAGCTGGAGCACCCTTCCGGTGCCTAGCTGCCATGCCACCTGAAGGAAGCACGAGGGCTGGGATACTGCCAGGTTGCCCAAACCTAGACAGGGGAAGTCGAGTGGCAGTGGTCGGATTCGAACCGCGAACCTTCCGGTCAGTAAATTCGCGCTCTAACCACTTGGGCCATCTTGCCCCCAGGTTCTATAACATCAACACTGAGTATCCACATGGTCCTTACGAGTCCGCCAATCTAGGCACAAATTTGAGGATTGAACAAAAAATTGTCAGCTTTTCGCATTCGGCACCTGATGTTGCCATACGCCGTCGGCTTTTGAATCATCAGCCACCAACCTGAAAACTACACGGCGATCGATTTATGTATAGGGGTTTTGTGATCTGCCCAATCACGGGCATAAAACATATTGGAGATGGGTATCACAAACACCCTCCCACACAAAACTAACTTCTTCAGGTGACGGTACTTCGACAAAATGCTTGCAGCGAGGTGCTTGTGATAGGCAAGGTCATTTGGTTGCGTAACAATTGTTTAACTGACATCGTCTGGTAATTGTAAACGGGGATCAGTGAAAGTTGATCGTAAGAATATCGCTTATTGAATAATGTTTTTTGCTATTTTGTTAGGCCTGGTGGACATCACTTCCATAGTAGAGGTTCTGATGTTTGGAGGCTACCGTCTATTGTTCGCAGACAGATTAATTTCATCAGATCCGCCTGCAATGCATAGCTATTCACTCCCGTTTCTCACAACTCCAGTGTGCAAAATAGGTGGCCGGAACTACCATACAGTTTGCATGATTTATAGCTGATTATGTGGTGACAATGTTTGATCGATGGCCCGTCATACTGGACAGTATTACTCCAGTAATCCATAACCTACCCTGTCGTGTTAAAATGTCGTGATGTTGTCCTCAGGCTGTCCACAATGGGGTTGATATGTACTCGAAATTATGGAGCGTTTTGAACGGTGTCTGGATAACAGTTCTGTGGTTAGTAGATTCTGTTTGGTGTCCACAACTCGACTCATTTCAGTTCTTTGGGATGTGACCTTGAAGAACCTAAGGAAAGCGGTCAGGAGCATGAACGCCATGAAGGTCAACACACTTGACCAGCAGTTCAGGGTAAGACGACATTCGTTTTGTATTTTCAAGGTGACGACGATTATTAGTAGTCCGGACACAGTTCCTCTCACAATGAATTATAACAATCCTTCGGTTGTAGCGTCCTTTCGATGCCTAGCTGCCACGCCAACCGAAGGAAGCACGAGGGTCGAGATACTACCCAAGTCTAGACAACAGGAGCAGTCAAGATGCAGAAGTCGGGTTCGAACTACAGACCTTCCGGTCAGTAAGCGCCTTAGCCACTGAGTCATCTCGATCCTACTACCATAGATCGCTGATTTCAGCACTTAGCGAATTTTCTTTAAAGCACACGAAGTACTCCATGTCTGCACCGAAGTTCACCGACTGTGCGTGATTTGAGCTACATACGTGCGTGAATGTCTCATGGTTACATTGGTATTTGTTGTTGGTATGATCGTTATGTGCATGTGACACGTGACTACCAACAAGATTAAACGTGCGACCCACCCACTGGAAGAGAAATGCGTGATACGAATGAATTACTAGCCTGCGAAAAGTCCGGACGTTAACCTGACGTCAGTGCACGCATCTGTAAAGCTCGGGTCGCGTTTGCTAATTTGAAACACCTATGGCGTCAAAGTGGTGTATCCCTGAATCTCAAGGGACGTGTGTATCAAGCTACAGTGTCGGATGTTTTGTTGTATGGCTGTGAGGCATGATCTGTTCGGTCAGTGGAACTGAGACGTCTTCAGGTGTCCGACAATCGTCGTCTCAGAACCATAGCTCGTGTGAGTTGGTGCTGGTGAATCCGTAACGAGGCAGCGGCCTTTCGGTTATGCAACGGGTACTTTCACCGAAGAATGTGTCCAGCACTAGAAGCTGTGTTGGAACATGTACTGCGTATGCCGAATCATCGTGTGTCGAAGAGAGTACTGTTTTCCATTCCCAACACGGATTGGCAGAAGGAGAGAGGTGGCCTACCCTTGACGTGTCAGAGGAGTATGAAGGAGATCACGAAACGCTTGGGTGCTGTCGGCGCTGCTCGCCTTCTAGGATGTGGACCGCGGCTGCCTCACCGCGGCCAGTTGCAGAGACTACAAGATATGGCTGCCAACTGATTTCAGTGGCGTTCTTGTTGTCAGTTTCTGTCCAGATTGCCTGAGTGAATGTGTGGAGGTGTAGGCACCTCGGAATGATTGTGTCAGGCTAGCACTAAGTCCCTTCCCCCCTCACCACATTCATTCTTTTGTTCACAATAAGACTTTCAACTAAATCATGGTTGTACGGCAGCGAGGCGTCAGTGTTGAACACTGATATCATGCTGTCGATGATGATGATGACTGTTGACCTATGGTACCTTTACCCCCTCTCTTTCACACACACACACATACACCACAAACTGTACCATTCGGGCCATTTCGCCCGAAAGCCCACCAACTGAATTACCCTAGAGTCGCGTTACAGGTTGGTTAACCGTTGTAAGGTTATCGAGTCCCGGTCCGTATCGAACGAATAAAACTCAAATTCAAGGACATGATCACAGATAAAACTGTCTTCTCATACAGTACTTTTTCTACTTCCGTTTCGTTAGGGAACCTGCATAGTTTGAGACCTTGTGTATCTCCATAAGGGTAGAAAGTTTAGTGCTTCGTTATTCTAAGGTCTCTGTTGCAAGAATGATCCGTGAAAAATCCGGACAGCTTCATTCGATGAGATTCCATGGTGGAGAGTACTTTTTACGAAAAGAGAGACTTGCATTTCCCTTGCTCTAAGGAGTTGCTAAGGTTGTTTACTTCAAGGTATATGGGGCTCGATACAGCACTGACAGACACCAACACTTAGTCCAATAGACAAATTCGTTTGAATTTGAGCAGCATAGATCTGATGGAGAGCAAGCTTTTTCCGTAGAATAGTTGGGAGAGCATGCGTTCGGTAACCCGGCGGTGGGTGTCTATCTCCAGGCGTTCCGATAGCAGCATCCTCATGCGTGGCTGCCGACTTGGGAATCGTTGTTCATCAAACACTGAGCGTAGGTTCTCAGGAGATACGGTCTGTTTGCTGACTAATATAATCGTCATTTTCTGTTCATCAGTGGTTAGAATTTTATAGTTGACGTTTTCAATGCTCGAGATAGCTCAGTGGTTAACGCACGATCAGAAAGTTCATATTTCAACTCCAACCTGGACATGTCGATTGCTTCTGTCCAGACTTGGGTATCTTGGCAGTATCCCAGTCCTCGTTCTTCCTTCAATAGGTCCAATAGGAGAACCTCTGCTATGCAGCTGCCGATTTCAGTTGAAGATGGTAATCAACGGACCCAACAGTTGACGTATCGAACCCCATTCATTTTTGCTTTATCACTGAGCTATCTCCGGTTTCGTTCGAGTAGAAGACAAGTGAAGGTTGTCAATGCCAACAGCTCCCGAGAGCTGAGACGGCACCCTGCTAAATACTCAGAATTTATCACCTAATTACATGAAGTAGTTTATTAGCAGTGGACGTACAATGAAACCTGGACTACGTGCAGCTCGTCGAGCTCCAAGCGGACCTCGGAGAACTTTATGAGCCTTGGGAACAATTCACCCAGGAAACTACGTGGTCTCTTGTGTGTGACTGAGTGAGATACACGGTACTTAGGCTGATACATCGGTCCGCGTTGCGGTGGGACTTTGGGGAATCAGAATTCTCTCTAGTACAGAGACTTGGGACACATATAGTTTACCTACTACCATTGAACGCCCTTTTGAGTATGTAGAATTTCAGGACTGATGTACGTCAACAGGTCGACCTAAGTTGAATCGTCCATCCAGGTTGATTGTGGTGAAATGTAGGTGTTGGGGATATGATTTGACCTGTCAGTGAGGCTTACTTTCCATAGACTGCTTCTACCCCCCTTTTCCCCCTGCAGAGCTTACTCATGGAGGAGTAAACTGCAATGGCAAACAGGTGCTTATGCGCTCAAGTCCAGTGTCCGTACGATGATTATCGATTTTTTTAGGAATCACTATAGCCTACTCATCCGAACGGGAATTAGTAGTAAGACCACGATAATAGTCAGACTGTTTTGTGTGGATGAAGGATGACAACGATGCTTAAGCTCAGCGGTGAGTAAAAATCCATCAATTCCATGGTTGGTTCCTTCGTGCTAAATCTTGTTGCACTATAATTTTCGACTGTATAAGATGGTGGAGGAGAGAACCGTGCTTTATGCTAGCGAAATACACCCATTTACAAACCAGTTTGGTTTTGCAGTAGACTCACCTGGAACCCGGCTGAATCTCTCGTTTATGATGTTTTTAAGCGAAGTTTTCAGCGACCTTATGAGTAGTGTATTATGTGCTTTATGCTGTTGTGCACGTCCCAGTATCCATTAATTAGTACCTAGTTTCACCTAGTTGACGTGTTTCGGTGCACCATCAATCGTACTGGGTGCTTCGTCCAGAAAATTGCCTCTAGATCGTATAGATGTATGGAACTGGGCTATTTTTACATTTGTTTATCTGCTTGTATGCTCAGTATATCATCTATCACATCCTACCCGAAACGTAAACCTCACATCGCATATTCTCTACTACAGGGAAATTGACAAGGATCTGAGCAAGCCAACGAAGATCTATCCGCTCCCACATATGTTTGTCATCAAAGATCTCGTCCCGGATATGAATAACTTCTACGCACAGTATCGCTGGATCGAGCCGTACTTGAAGAAAAAGGGGGTGTCTGAGGAGGACATTGGGAAAGCCACTTACTATCAGTCGGTTGAGGATCGGGCAAAGCTGGATGGTCTGTATGAGTGCATTTTGTGCGCTTGTTGTGCCACATCATGTCCTTCATACTGGTGGAACGGAGACAAGTATCTTGGACCGGCGGTCTTGTTGCAAGCGTACCGGTGAGTTGTTATTTTGAGCAGCTTGTTCTCCCAGTGACGCACCAGTTCGGTTAAGATGATCCTCGGCTTGTACACCAGTTGTTTTGTTGATACCACAGACTCATCTCTGGAACGTGTTTCTGACTATTAGGCGAATAGTCGGTGTGAGATGTTGAGAACATCACTTGTATCCCTCAAGCACTTAACACTTCATTGGTTGCGTGAGCGTTATCTTCAGCTTGCGTCGCCACGGCACACTTCCGTCCTTATCTGCGATACCTGAGGGAGTCGTTTCTGCGCGAGGCTACTTGCAGAACGCTGCAGGGTGCAGAAAACTTTCTATGGAGAAAATCTAGGTTAGTCGTACTGCACTGATAGCGTATGTTTTCGATGAACCACCCCGAGCCCGTCAAGTGTTTCATTCAAAGTGTTACTTGCCGACGGCTTATTCATGTCACATAGTTTACCAACCCCTTCACGTTTGACGCAGCTGTGCGTTCGGCACTTCGAAGGAGATGTCCGTAACTAAATCCCCCATTCTTCGACAGGCTTACTTCTCTCAGTAGAAGCAGTGCTATTCCTGGAAGTTAAGCTATTTGCTCTACTTTACGAGCTGTAAATTATGTACTCAATCAAGGCATGTCGGTCCTAGCCGGTGCGGTTTCGTCTACTGACAAGAGGTGTAGTTTAGATGCGCCGTTGATTGTCCATCTACCACCTATTGTTGACGTGCTTGGAGTCCGTAACCCAGGAGAGAAGGATTGCTGACACAGTTGATAAGCGAGTACAGAATACGCTTGCTCGAGATTGTCCGGTTCATTGCTTGTTAAACGCATGCATATTTCGTTTCAGGGACGATAGCAGGTGAATTGAAACTTGAAAATTGTATGTATGTGAATTCATTTACTCGGTCACGTCGTGTTCATGCAAAAACAGGGGAATGCATGGGACGGCACAACCGTTCGGCCGGTAGTATGATGATCTAGGTACGATTCTTCGGGGCATCAGAATTGTGCAGTTTCCATGGGACCTTTGAAATTCAGGCATGTGAGGCTTCGTTAGTTTCTTTAGTTCTTCGCTGCGTTTGTTGACATTTAATTGTGGAACCGACTCCCATAAAAATCTAAACTTCATGTTTTGGAGTTTGGGGAAGAAACCTTCGGAGTGACGAATTTTTATTTCATCTAGCCTTCAAATGTTCCCACAACGGAGTCGGAGCGTATAACCGTTCAGCCGGTAGTATGATGATCTAGATACGATTCTTCGGGGCATCAGAATTGTGCAGTTTCCATGGGACCTTTGAAATTCAGGCATGTGAGGCTTCGTTAGTTTCTTTAGTTCTTCGCTGCGTTTGTTGACATTTAATTGTGGAACCGACTCCCATAAAAATCTAAACTTCATGTTTTGGAGTTTGGGGAAGAAACCTTCGGAGTGACGAATTTTTATTTCATCTAGCCTTCAAATGTTCCCACAACGGAGTCGGAGCGTCTGGATGGATTCTGGGGGTTGACTTTTATCTCATCTACTCGAACGTCCTCTCGGTAGTCCGGTTATTTCTGCACTTCTATTTTCGGCTAATCTATTTTCAGCTGGCTCATCGATTCAAGAGATGACTACACGTACGAGCGTTTGACCCAGTTTCAGAACAAATGGTCACTGTATCGGTGCCACACTATCATGAACTGCACCGAAACTTGCCCCAAAGTGAGTAACACACTTGTTTCACTGGTTTTGTTTGGAACGTCTGTTCAGTCTTTTTTGGGCACTCTCGCTACTACACCTCCCAGCTATAAAGTGATAGATATTCCTAGCTGTGGAATGTCATCCAACATGTTGCATTCACTGTGCATGTTGTACGGCTGTCATACTAGGTCTGTTCAAGCTGCGGAACTGAGACATCTTCATGTGCTCGACAACCGTCATCTCAGAACCATGGCTCGTGCGGGTTGGTGTCGGCGTATTCGTAACGAGGCAGTTAGAAAATGGGTTTTCGGTTATGCAACGGGTATTTTCATTGAAGAATTTGTTCAGCACCAGAAGCTGCGTGGGTTGGGACATGTGTTGCGTATGCCAAACCATCGTTTCCCGGAGAGAGTGCTGTTTTCCATGTCCAACTCAGAGTAACGTAAGCAGAGAGGTGGCCAATCCCTGACTTGGCAGAGGAGTATGAAGGAGATCACGAAACGCTTGCGTGCTGTCGGTGCCACTCGCCTTCCAGGGTGGGGACCGCATGATCCCCACTGCACCTGGTTGGAGACGCTACAAGATATGGCTGCCAACTGATGCCAGTGGCGTTCTTGTTGTCAGTTTCTATCCAGATTGCTTGAATGAGCATCTGGAGGTGTAGGAATGATTGTAGTAAGCAATCACTAAGTCCCTTCCCCCAATCCACCTCTATCCTTTTGTTCACAATAAAACTTTCAACTAAGTCATGGTTGTGCATCAGGGAAGCACCAGTGTTGAACACTGGTGTCACGCTGTCGATGATGATGATGTTGGTGACACGTACACGTATCCCAAATTTTCATGCTTATTTGTAGGTCAGTCATTATTTGCATCTATTCCACCATACCTCACTTCTACATTTTGTACTCTAAATGGTGGCCGACAATTCCCTTTAATAGCACCATTTTATTCAAATTTCTTCAAATGTACGTAGACACCCAATACAGCTCTCGTTCGTAGTGCAGGCATACGTGACCTTCCTAGTTTGACGACCTAGCACACACCGTTCTCTTGCAATGAAAGCGTTACGCTGAGCCAACAAACATCAACACACAATTAACTGTGTGTGTGTTGGTGAACCAGTTTTATGGGCGTGACCATGAAACCAACCCGACTGCCAAAAGAAACACACAGACACTACATTGGCGTCGCCTGTATTGATCACTCACGTCCTAATCAATATGAGTGACTGTTGCAAGGTTGTGAACCATAATAACCTTGGATTAGTTCATGAGTTTCGAGACAAAAGCAATTGATGATTAGACTACTTTGACACAATCCATTCATCTTCTTTACTCACTCTAGGCCTTGTGAATTTGCCCCTATCTTTTTGCCTTTTTGCAGGGTCTCAATCCCGGTCTGGCTATTGGTGAGATCAAGAAAATGCTCATCTACTACAACCAGTACAAAGACAAAAAGCCGTCAACGGCCACAGTGTAGATCTGCAATTCCGCTAGTTGAGCGGAATTGTTAATAGTGATCAGAATTCATTAAGATAACACACAATTGTGTGTGTGTGTGTGTGTGTTGGTGAACCAGTTTTATGGGCGTGACCATGAAACCAACCCGACTGCCAAAAGAAACACACAGACACTACATTGGCGTCGCCTGTATTGATCACTCACGTCCTAATCAATATGAGTGACTGTTGCAAGGTTGTGAACCATAATAACCTTGGATTAGTTCATGAGTTTCGAGACAAAAGCAATTGATGATTAGACTACTTTGACACAATCCATTCATCTTCTTTACTCACTCTAGGCCTTGTGAATTTGCCCCTATCTTTTTGCCTTTTTGCAGGGTCTCAATCCCGGTCTGGCTATTGGTGAGATCAAGAAAATGCTCATCTACTACAACCAGTACAAAGACAAAAAGCCGTCAACGGCCACAGTGTAGATCTGCAATTCCGCTAGTTGAGCGGAATTGTTAATAGTGATCAGAATTCATTAAGATGTTTGTTTATCTTCTTCCAGTGTAACCGAACGCCAATAATAAACTTTCGGCTTTTTCTTCAACACATCGTACCGCTTCTTTTTTGAACACCCTCTCGTTTTTTCGTCATGTCATTTGGGGAGATGGTTTCCTAGCTGTCGAGGAGAGACAACTCCTTGTCGTAATGCGAAAGCCTCAACAACCCGTTGAACTATGAGACGGTCATAGAGTCTGTCTCATCAGGCTGGTCAGTTGAGAGGGATCTGACAAACAGTCTTCTGACTCTCCAGGTTGAGGCTTAGAACAAGTTTTGTCGATCTGTTACTCACTGTGCCGCTCTTTTGCTGGCTACTACTTGTTGCTCAGCAGAGTTCGGAAGCCGTTACGCTACCGGTCGTTGACGGGCAGGGTTCGAACGAGACCTTCCGGTTTGTACATTCGAGCCCGCAACACTGGGCTATCTCCCCCTCAAGCCAAACCTTGGTGACGAGCCAGCCACCAGAGCAAATAAAACCTGTCAGGTTAAGATAACCGAGACCTGTTTTCTGCATGCCTAAATGATGATATAATAGTTTTTCGTTCCGAACCCTCGTTTCCGCAGGGTTCGACAGGTACAGGCTATGATACAGAGAACCTAAATGTGGTCACTACCGTCACGCTGGGCGCTGCGGGCCTACGCAACTGTCTTTACATGTGGGTAAAAACTCTAGGGGACATGACACCTAATGGGACTCAATGGCAAGCGTTCTCTTGCTTCGTAGTCTGGCTGACTAGTTCAGCTTGATCTGCTTTTCTTAGCTGGGCCTGTGTTGTTGAGGTCAGTAAAGGACGTTGAATCAATTCCACCGATGGGATTATTCCGATTTGGTACCCGATCGCGTTTATTCTGTTGCAGAGTACGAGCAAATTGACCCTTGGGACATCAGTCTGTTCGTACTAAGTTCTCGCCCTTTCCCCTTCGTTCCACTGTTTGATAGGACATATCTTTTGCGAATATACACTCATTTGCAAACGAATTTGGTTTTGCGAGAGACTCACCTGGAACCCAGCTGAATCTCTCGTTGTGAAGTTCTCAGGCAACGGACTTTCGTAGTTACTTCTCGGTTACGTCCGACCTTAGTCCGATCAGGCTTAAATGCTGTGAGGTGGAGTCCCCATGAACGCGTTACACAAGCGACAGAACACCTCAACCAACTTAGTCACGTCACTCCTCCATCCCATTGCTTTCGCAATCCTTTTGGTAGTAGTTCATGGATTCTTACCGATTCTTCCACACTACACGTACCCGAGGAGACGATAAGACGGAGCACCTGCTTTTATCTATGTAGGAACAATTAGCCCTAGAGCCCCATTCATAATTAAGCTAAGAGCCTGAGTATATGATCCCTCGCTTCGCGGATCGGCGGAAACAGAAGGGTGGACAGAATCTGGCATGAGGGGAGGGGATAAAGGCTGTTACGTAAAGTTGACGCTGTTCGCCTTCCACGTGACACTGTGCTTGGCTTGAGACACTGAAGGTAATTGAGGCTGTGATGTCAGTAGCCTTCATGTTGTCAGTCTCTATCCATATCGTCTCACTGAATGCTGAAGGTGTAGGCACCTCAGGGGTTTGTTGTAGACTAGTCTTAAGTCCCCATCCCGGCCTCGTTTATTTTTTTCACTCAATTAAATTGATACGGTTGTACGGTAGTGAAACACGACTGCGTTGCTGTCACCGATGATTATGATGAACATGGAGCGCGGTTTTGTGAGGTTACTGAATACACAGAAATTCCGTCGTATTCAGATTACACTTCTTCAATTTGTGAATTTGAGATTCAAGGTCGCGTGACGTTTTTCACTGCCTGATATGCACTGCACTCGACGATCAGTAAAGGCTGCTACTAAAAATTTCGAGGTTGTACTAATAGTTTCAGTTTTTAAAACGCTTTGAGGTTTTCAAATGACATGTCAGTCGGAAAGGCTGAGTTCTTTTAATTGTTACGAACAGTTCCCTCGATAATAGCATTCTGGGTACTTT
Source organism: Opisthorchis viverrini (assembly GCF_000715545.1). Classification (NCBI taxonomy): domain Eukaryota; kingdom Metazoa; phylum Platyhelminthes; class Trematoda; order Opisthorchiida; family Opisthorchiidae; genus Opisthorchis; species Opisthorchis viverrini. The sequence continues at coordinate 2,201,327 of NW_008751667.1, forward strand.
TTTTCGTGTCGTCGTGGATGCATCGATTGTCGTACACAGAGTTCTTCTCATCTTTGACTGCCTCGATTTAGATGGACTTGTCATCCGATAGGATTATACCCATAGTGGCCTTCTCTCTCAACATCATTATCAGCTGTAAGAACCGCGCACTTGTCATACAGTGGTTGTAGCTGCCACGGTTTCGTTCACCGATGATTCGGAAAGATGGGGTAGCTAGCTGCGCATTGAAGGCGGGAACTGATAAATTAGTGCGTGAATACAGCACTGCAGGTTGTCTGTTAACTGGGGGTATTGGGCAGGCAGCCATGCATTGAAGGCAATAGCTTGGATGCATGAGCGCCATTGAGGGCGCAACTGGGCCATGTCTTACAATGTCTCTAACCACTGATGTGGTCCATCTCAGGGTCCCCATCCAGGAAGACGGCAATGACCAGCGCAGCTGAGTTTTCTGGTAATGGCTTTTATACTTTGCTGTCAAGTCATGCTGTCGATGATGATGCCAAGTGATTGTTTGACCGCCTCTGGCTTGTTTCCACCCTTCACGTGGTTGTGCGAAAAGAGCCCTTCGAATAAGCCGGTGGACTGGCATACGCAGCACGTGGCCAAGCCAGCGTAACCTATGCAGTGTGATCAGTCCATCTACCGAGGGTGAGTTATTTCTCCCGAATACCATTCGACGTACTTCAGCGTTGCTGATCCGGTGTTCCCACCAGATTCGTAAGAACTGGCATTTGACTGTTTGGTTTTTATCAGTAAGGTCAGATTCCTGAAAATAACCCCAGAACGTCTGGAACCTAGTGAGACCCTAAAACCCCACCAAAATCTTGATAGGGAAGCCGGAAAACATCCAGGCCAGTCAATCATTCAATCAATTCAGCAAAGGCCGATAACACCAGGCACTGGATTTGAAACAACAGCTAGATATAATAGTTTTCTTGCACTCCTTTATTCACTGGATCACACTTTCATTGGTCGATTTCTTTCCTCATTCAAAGCTGGACGACATTGATCAGTGTATTGTTACCTTTGAGTCCGATTATTTATCCGCCAGATTGTTTCATTGTGTAACCATTCGTTGGGGATTGCTCATGTGCTTCTAGTTGATTTGCTGCCGGCTGAATGGCTCATAATTTTGGGGATTTGAGTTCAACGAGCAATTTGGTCTGGCCATTATACCCTTCAATGGTAGGGCGGCTTGCCGATTGGCTCTTCCTTTGATGCTTCCTGGCTGGAAGTACCTGAGCTATTCATGGTATGGTATGCTTAACAGCATATTCATAAAAGAAGCTAGGTTTTGTGCTGAACTCATGTCTTCCTACAACAACAGTGCAAATTAAACGCTCATGAACCTATATCGCAACGACCCTTCCATTAACGCATCGTATTTGTGGACGTTGGGCACGCGAATTCACTCGTATGACTTTCACCACAGGGCTGAGTACAAGATTAACCGCATGGTTGAAGCACGTGGCTTTTTGGGTAGTCAGCTGGTGCTGGAGCTACCAAAGTTTGGAGACTAGAGCAGAATTTCCCAAGCGTTTTCAAAACCGTTTGCATGATCGTATGAACTCAATCACTGCAGGTCCAAAGAGCCGTCTGTTGATTTATAACTCAGGTCTTCCATGTTTGAATAATTCACACCAGAACGAAAGACTGTATCCAGATGCATAATGGACGATCAATACGATATCTGATATCTCCGTAGTACCCTTCACAATTCTAGATGCTGCAGATGGAGCCGCGCATTAATGAACTGAATTTAAGCTAACTGGCGTCGATATTATCGAACGTAGGAATATGCTCTGCCTTTCGGGTAATCATTAAAGGGTCTTTTAACATGGCGCAGCAAATTTGGCAACCTAAGGTTGTCAGTTATTCTGGCCTCTACAAGCGGCATTCGTGATTTTGTATTCTGGTGTGGGGAAATAGCTGAACAACAATCACGCATATGCAGACATCGGATCGATTTTTTGACTTTCCAGGAACACGATTACTCAGCTCTTGTTGCCACGCTGAAGCTTGGTTGGTCAACAGACGAGCCAGTTTGGAGAATTTCCCAGGAGAAATTCCCATCAAAATACAATCCTGAGGGGTTGTGTTATCAAGATGTGGTCGAGTGGTTTTACTCGAAAATGTTCCTATAAAACGGGATTTCCACGTGTAGGAACTCACGGTCCTGAGGGGTGTGTTATCAAGATGTGGTCGAGTGGTTTTACTCGAAAATGTTCCTATAAAACGGGATTTCCACGTGTAGGAACTCACGGTATTTCGTGGACGATGTTGTGTATTGACGAGCACTTTTCAGGTAAAGTAGGTGACAAAATTTCCTGCAGTGGTTCATAACGGCGTGTTTCCATCACTCACCACTTTCAACTTTTGTTTCCATACCAGCAGCTACTGATTCGAGTGTTACGGATGGCAGACGAGTGGTCAGAACGTGTGTTGGTACTGTAGGAGGCCTATTAGTAAGACATTGTGGAAACGATATTGTGCATGTAACGTCGGTTTTGCCTGTGTCCACAATGCATTCGTTCCAGGGTTGTAGGTGTTACATCCGCGTAGTTCGGAAGTTTTTGTCTCAAGCCTTAGACACTAGAAAAAGTTCCAACACTTTTCCGTTCACCGCCGCACCACCTTTATGCACAAGATAAGCCCGCTTAGGTCATAGCAAACGGTCAAACGGATCAAACCTGGTGACATTGTGGAATATTGTGCATGTAACGTCGGTTTTGCCTGTGTCCACAATGCATTCGTTCCAGGGTTGTAGGTGTTACATCCGCGTAGTTCGGAAGTTTTTGTCTCAAGCCTTAGATACTAGAAAAAGTTCCAACACTTTTCCGTTCACCGCCGCACCACCTTTATGCACAAGATAAGCCCGCTTAGGTCATAGCAAACGGTCAAACGGATCAAACCTGGTGAACCGTTGCCTAGCTTGATTAAAACATCCACATAAACCTACACATTTAGGTCTGACCTGAGAGGTGAGCATTTACGCCCTCCGAGTTGCTAGCTCGGCTCTTGGTGCAGCTGAGGTTGATTCTTCCTCAAAACTGACGGTTTCTCTCTTATAATGCAACAGCTGCACCATCCAGCGAATCCATTATACTGGGTTTCAGGACCAATTTTGGAGGCAAATCCGCCTTATTCGATCTATCCGCAAATCAACCCCGTGTATGTCTGTAGGATGGTTGAGTGTGAGGAAGATGAGTCATTTCTGGAAATGTAGACCTGCTAATGAAAATTACGATGGAGAGAGAGTCATGCGTTGATGCTTTGATCGCGGTTACGCAGTAGCAGAAAATGCTACGGCCCATGGTAATCTATTTGACCATCATTTTCCTGTAGACTTTGGACCGCATGCAAGTGGTTTTGGTGGCCCTAACCACCATTGGATACTAACCAGTCTACTTGTGCGCCAACTGATAACTTGACCTTTAAGCAAAATGTCACAAACGTGCACTTTTGAAGTGCCTCACAGCTCCTAAAGTAGTACTAATGCGTTGCTCATGTCTGAGATGGCACACCTGTGAAAAGCAGGTTAGATAAACAAAAAACGAAGCGAAATGGAAGCTGCAATAATACATCTTATGTTCCACCGGACTCACTCCTTTTTTCCTGAACTTTGGCGAGAAGAAACGCCCGCAATAAATGACATTCCCTTCAAAATAAGTTATCGTTGCTAATGTTTGTTCATCTCCGGGGTTAGATTATTTTTTGAAAAATGACTACTTGTTTTTTCGTATTGTTTGACTCGGAGCGGGAAAGAAGCTGATCCTGTAGGTAGAAATGAACCCATTGTGAGGTTGATAAACACTTGATTAGTGGTTCACCAACGTTTACAGATGTAGATCCTCCTAGAGAGACCACTTCTGATTGGTCTCCGAAAGCTTTCATGTCGGGCACACCCGTATGGAGAGGACAAACCGAGGTAAACCCAAGGGTCCTCAACCGCCGCAGAACAAACCTAACTGTATTGTGGCTAGTCGGCTAAGCACCTGACATAGGAATATACGAGGTGCAAGTGGACGGATTTTGCATCGTCATCTGATGGACACGAGCAGCGTTCTTTCGCTGGGAGGTCAGGGTTATCGATTAAGAGCCAGACCTCGAGAATTTAGTGAGACGGTCTTCCTTGGGGTGGTTCCTCTCGAAGGGATGATACGCGTGGACGTGTATCTTAATGTTGTGAACACAACAACTACCGCACGTGTATATCAGTCTATTCAAAAGTATTACCCGTTTCCGACATACATATGGAACACCGATGAAGAAGACTACAGACTAACGTTAATCTACAAAAGGCATAGTTTTGAGCCAATCGATGGAAAGTCTATTTCTGCGTCGAAACCAGGGTATTTCCAAGGGACTTGTGTAGTAGTGAGGTCGTTTGGCTGTCATGACCTCCAAGTGGGCGAGATGACCCAAGTGGTTAGAGCGCGAATNAGCACGAATTTACTGACCGGAAGGTCCGTGGTTCGAACTCGACCTCTGCTTTTCGACTTCCCCTGTCTAGGCTTGGGCAACCTGACAGTATCCCAGCCCTCGTGCTTCCTTCATGTGGCATGGCAGCTAGGCACCGAAAGGGTGCTACAGCTGGACGATTTTCATTTTTCCAATAGTGGGATAAGATGCGTTCTGCAACCTCAGAAGAAACAGAGTGGTTGAAAAGTGAAGCGGTTGTCCAACCTCAGAATAAACAGAGTGGTTGAAAAGTGAAGCGGTTGATGCGTCACTGACATGACTAGTCTCATCCTAGTGTGCATTATCTGAGGCGTCCTGTCTACGTGATCTAAATAACCGTTAACTAACTCCAGACATTTGACGAGAAGAGTAGCAGGTCACACCTTGTAATTCGCAGAAACATTATATACAGACACGAGGACAGCTTCGGTTAGTCGTCAAACACAATACGTTTCGCGGCAGCAACTGGGTTGGCGACTATTTGGGCCTTCACTTTTTCTTCTCGTTTTGCTTGCCAGGAAGGATGCAGCATTTTCGATTCGTTGTGCTTCTCCGTGTGTCGAATGTTCATTGCTCTGCTAGCATCCCGAAATCGAACAGAAGATCCTTTGGTGAATGGTGGTTTAACAAAGGGGGCTTTTCGTCGGTTTACCGGCGCAGACCGGTCCGATCGTTGTTGCTGTTTTCTGGGTAACTGAAATGGAAACAGACAAGAATTGCGGTGCACACAAGCTCATAACAGATGTAAGCTAGTGAGTGAAAATAGAACAGGTTTTTCGCACGCCTCACATGTTGACCTGCGAGCAAGCGAAAAGCGCACTTCTCTCCGTTCTATTGATTGGATCCACGACAGTACCCTCCATTATTGATAAATTATGCAGAAGTCTTGTTACTAGTTTCCGTCTCACATGCACGATTCCTTTCTACATTGCATCAACCGCACCAAACAGCGTATTAGGTCGCACACATGCTTTGTCGCTTTCCAACACGTATCACACCTTGTAAGCAAAAGTCGCAGAAACATTATATACAGACACGAGGACAGCTTCGGTTAGTCGTCAAACACAATACGTTTCGCGGCAGCAACTGGGTTGGCGACTATTTGGGCCTTCACTTTTTCTTCTCGTTTTGCTTGCCAGGAAGGATGCAGCATTTTCGATTCGTTGTGCTTCTCCGTGTGTCGAATGTTCATTGCTCTGCTAGCATCCCGAAATCGAACAGAAGATCCTTTGGTGAATGGTGGTTTAACAAAGGGGGCTTTCCGTCGGTTTGCCGGCGCAGACCGGTCCGATCGTTGTTGCTGTTTTCTGGGTAACTGAAATGGAAACAGACAAGAATTGCGGTGCACACAAGCTCATCACAGAAGTAAGCTAGTGAGTGAAAATAGAACAGGTTTTTCGCACGCCTCACATGTTGACCTGCGAGCAAGCGAAAAGCGCACTTCTCTCCGTTCTATTGATTGGATCCACGACAGTACCCTCCATTATTGATAAATTATGCAGAAGTCTTGTTACTAGTTTCCGTCTCACATGCACGATTCCTTTCTACATTGCATCAACCGCACCAAACAGCGTATTAGGTCGCACACATGCTTTGTCGCTTTCCAACACGTATTTTTTTTTAGATGAATTTATGTTCGCATGAGTGTGCAAAGAAGTTTGACAATCATGTTCGACGTGATATTGATCGGGGTATTGCCTTTTTACCTACCTATTGTTATAAATTATCTGATGAAGAAACGGACCGCGATTTTTTCGCCTGATTTAACATGTATGTCTACCGCAGAAACGGAATCCCGAACCTCAGTTACTCCGGCTTCTCTCACCATACTATGTCAATAAGAAACCCACCATCATGGTCATGTAGATCATACATTTTGCCGATAAAAAACACAAAGATTGCATTCGCGTCCCGCAAGTTCAATACTGTACGTGAATCTCGATCGACTAAGAGGCCCTTCTCCTTCTCTTGTGTTTTAAGTGCAGAACACTTGCTGAACGCCATTGACGCACGTTGCGGCAACCCTTTTTATGTTGAAACCACTTGTTCTATGAAGGTTCCAAAAGGTTCCGCATCATATTACCGTACGAAGTTTGCAGTCAGCCAATCATTTTTCTGGTACCGTAAGCACAGTGACTAAGCAAAATATTGTTCACAGGCCTAATGATCAAGCAGGTTTCATTGCAATACTTGCGTTGTGCACTTCAGCATCCATCTGGGTACAGTCACTCGATTCACAAATGACAATGGCTGACATAACTGAATACATTGAGTCAGATGGCTCAAAGGGCAGTGTTTGGAGCACGGATCTACTGACCGAAAGGTCCATGGTTCGAACCCAACCTTGACATCTCGAATTCCCGTATCTAGGCTTGGGCAACCTGGCAGTATCCCAGCCCTCGTGCCTCCTTCGTGTGGCATGGCGGCTAGGTACTGAAATGGTACTACAGCTGAACGGTACGATACTCAACTGAACTATCATGCTGTTCGTACATTGGTGCTAACGGCGATAAAGAACACTGCAACGGATATTGGAGTCGTCGAATCTGTGAGAACATTGAGTATCAGGTACAACAGTTCCAGGCAAGCACCGACAGAATCAACAAAACGGTCTTAATAACATTTTCTCTGTACACAACACGCTACTTTAGGAATCCTGGGCATACCAAACCGCAGTCAACCACAAATTTGGTGGACAGCTGCTTTGAATGTTGAATGATCTAAGTTGCGTGGGAGGGGGAAATTCAAGAAAGACAGATAACGTTAATATAAGACTTTTGTTGGAAAAAACTTCCGGTGCCTAGCTGCCATGCCACTCGAAGGAAGAACGAGGGCTGGGATGCTGCCAGGTTGCCCAGGCTTAGACACGGGAAGTCGAGAGGCAGAGGTCGGGTTTGCGCCGATCCTTGTTGAGACCGATAAGAATGCAGGGTCTCATTATCGATGCTTATCAGCTGACTTTACAGGGATATGGCACATGCTAAATCGGAAGTTAATGGTTCTTCCACTAACTTTGAAGGAGGATCAAAATAATGCAGAAAACACTAGTGGCTTCATAAAACCTTCCATCATTATATGTTCCGGTTCACAGTATAACCTTGTAGTCACAGATTACAAATGATAGTTCTATCAATACTGCGCAGTGCTTCTCGACTTTTCATCACAGATAGGCTTCGCTTTGAAAATTTACAATCCCCTCATACCACCAATAGTGCATGAAGAATTCACCGTCAGATACCAGATTTCTTGTAAAAAGCCGTCCGAACTGGAGATATTGCGCGTATTTCGGTCCCTAACGAATACTTTGCAAGGTCTCGTCTTTTCCATGTCGGTCCTCCAGAAATTCTCCGCAAGCGTCCGTCCCTACGACCGATAGAAATAGTTACGCTATGCTCAAACTATGACAGACAGGGTTCACCAATAATTTTGGAGCTACAAGCTGCTGGAATGCACTGGTAATCACACTCAAGAAACGCGGTAGCTCACTAACTTTCTTAACCATCCACTAATCCCTCCCAGCTTGTTCAATAAGGTGCGCTTATAACGAATACATTGAGCCTAGAAGATGCTACCACCATCCTGATAAAGTTGCGCAGTTTGTGTGATACTGAACAGTCGTTTGGCCGTAACACCCGCTCGGTGCCACCTGAAGGAAGCACGGAGGCTGAGATATTGCCAGGTTGCCCCATCCTGGACAGAAGCAATCGAGATGTTGAAGTTGAGTTCGGACCACGGACCTCCCGGCCAGTAATTCTGCGCCTTAACCATTGAACTGTCTCGAGCCCATAGCGAGCGGTAGTCAGCTATCTGTCGCGGATAAACAGCCCCAAGTTCATCGTGGGACCAAGGACAAAATGTCATGTCCTGTCTGCAATCTAGTAACGCATAAGGTGGGAGGACTCTACAGCACCTAGTATGGAAAGAGCACCTTCTATAGTTGTTGTCAGCCATAGTGTGCCACCGTGAATCTTTCTTTGTGTACGTTGAGGAGTGAAGGCATGTATAGCAAGTGCCCCATTCAGTGTAACCTAATGGGCTTTATTGCTAATCCGTCAAAGCTAATGTAAACCCTTAGATGGCTTACGTACCAATCGATTGCAAACTCGCTGCGGCCAACTAAAACACCCGCAGTATTCAGAGATCGATTCTTGAACTTTTGGGGACGTTTTAAGGTCATCGAAGCACCCGGCCACATATTCATAAATCCGGAGGGCTCTGGATACCGTTTTGGCACAGTAGTAGGTTTTGTCTGGTGCCATAAATCATGCAAGCTCGCAAATGCGGGTCAGGCGTTTGCAATGCGCGCACTGACTTCGTCTTTCACGACAGTGCTTGCGCATCTATCAAACTACGTAAACAGACTAGTGAACTCAATGGAAGCACAAAGAACCTGAAAGCCCGGCAGTATTGAACAGTAACATAAACCCACGTACATATTAAAGCCTTAACTACACCAAGAGATCGGACCTTACCGTATTGTGATTGAGCTGCTTCCAGAACCCACGTGGCACTCGCAATCTCAAAGCAAGTAACTAACACAGTCTCTTGGTCCTTAAAAGCTCATGGAAGGTTTGAAAGTTGCTCAATCTGATCCATGAAATGGACCCTGAAGAACGGTCAGTGAGTGGGACAGTTACTCACCTCACTTATTTTGAACAGACACCCGAACAACAACAGTTTGGCTGGCCGTCTGGTTAGGCTAACCATCACTGACATAAATGTGAACGGTGAACTTGGAATCTCCGGTTAGAGGTATGTAGATAAATTTCTTAGCTCAAAAGCCACAAAACAGCTGTCCCGACGAGCTTCCACTGGTGTTGCTCAGTGATGGAAGTGAAGTCCTCGGTCAGCACTTCCTTCACTTTTTCGCTCCTATCTAGGAGAAGGAAACGAAACCGGCCAACAGGAGCGAATAGATAACAGTGCATCTCTTCCAAAAGGGAGTGGCAATCATGATCAACTTTACCCATGTTGTACCAAGACCCATAGGTCGTGGAAAGCAAGCGAAATTCCTGTCGGAAACTGGTTGCATGAACCACATCTCACCCCGTCCAACTTCTCTGTTTAATGTGTGTTGATAAGATAATGAATCGGACAGTTGAAGGAGCCGGAGGTGACGTGTACATAGAAAAACCTGATGAGTCACCTCAGCCTTCGGCATTAGCCTCATAGCACAGTGTAGAAAAGCTAAGCTACAGGAAGTGGAGTCATTGGATTACACATCAAGGAGGGACTCTGCAGGTAGTGGAGTGATTCTCTATACGTATCTCAAAGGCTAGAACCGTGATGTTATGTATCTCAAGGCCAGAACCGTGATGTAAATCTACGCCGATTGTTGCATCAAAAAGACATTCTGAGGACCTAAATAGTCGTTCATTTGCAGCGTTTGTGGGCAGTGGATCTAAGGGATCTTCGGGTTTTTGACCATCCAGTACCCCAGCAACGAGAAACCGGCACCAACGAATCTCCAACAACTTGATCTGGAAATGCGTATCTGGTTAAGCACACGGTAATTCGCTTGTGGAGCGTAAACAGCAGTTCACGTGCTGTACACGTCGAAATATATGCGCTTTACATGTCATCCTCAGCACGACGCAAACCAAGATATGGGCAAAACATGTCTTGGTGGACAGTTTACGAGAATCTTTGGTGCTCACATTTGCTGTCCGCCTTCCAAGATGAGGCCCACGTGATACTCGCTGTGCTTGGCTGGAGACGTTGCAACACAAGAC
>NW_008751667.1:2213306-2228996 GCF_000715545.1 Opisthorchis viverrini
TCCTGTCGGAAACTGGTTGCATGAACCACATCTCACCCCGTCCAACTTCTCTGTTTAATGTGTGTTGATAAGATAATGAATCGGACAGTTGAAGGAGCCGGAGGTGACGTGTACATAGAAAAACCTGATGAGTCACCTCAGCCTTCAGCGTTAGCCTCATAGCACAGTGTAGGAAAGCTAAACTACAGGAAGTGGATGGAGTCTTTGGATTGCACATCAAGGAGGGACTCTGCAGGTAGTGGAGTGATTTGAGCAAGACGGAAGTTGCACCAGTTCTGAAGTGGTGAGATTCTCTATATGTATCTCAAAGGCCAGAACCGTGATGTAAATCTGCGCCGATTGTTGCATCAAAAAGACATTCTTATCAGAGGGTTGTCATACATTTGCAGCATTTGTGGGTGGAGGATCTAAGGGATCTTCGGGTTTTTGACCATCCGGTACCCCAGCAACGAGAAACCGGCACCAACGAATCTCCAACAACTTGATCTGGAAATGCGTATCTGGTTAAGCACACGGTAATTCGCTTGTGGAGCGTAAACAGCAGTTCGCGTGCTGTACATGTCGAAATATATGCGCTTTTCATGTCATCCTCAGCACCACGCAAACCAAGGTATGGGCAAAACATGTCTTGGTGGACAGTTTACGAGAATTTTTGGTGCTCTCATTGCTGTCCGCCTTCCAAGATGAAGCCCACGTGGACGTTGCAACACAAGACCCCTGAAAGTTGTCAGTGGCAATGCAACAGTTTAGATTGCTAAAGTAGGAGCCTGGACTTGTGAACACCTCGGCTGGTTGCCGAGGTTCCAACAAGGTGCCCAAAACAGTTCTACGGTTCGGCTAGATCCAACAAAAGCCTACATTAGCAAGGAACATTTAGTCCTGAAAAGGGAGAGATAAACGGTGGTGATACGTGATCAAGGTCTGGATCGCAACTTACGCGTTGTCGCAGTAGGACATCGTCCGAACCAAGGGGATTTTCATCATCACTGTCGCCATCATTATGCGAACTATCAGGTATCTCGGAAACCGAAGGTGCAGCTCGCTTCCGCACTGGTTTGTGAGGCTCCATCGACGTTTGCTGATAAATAGAGAGAAGGAAAGTGGGTAACATTCAAGGTTGATGCTAATTTACCGTTGGCACTGAATCCACGAAAGGCGAACACCGTAAACCAACGAGGGCTGATGCAAACATGTCTCGACGAATCCACAAATGGGGACCGTACAGACTATAAACACAGTGACCAGAAGGACTATATAGGCGTGTACAATTATATAATACTGTTACACAAGTACCAAAGAAGAACATGAGAGATGTGTGGATCACCAAAAGGTGATTCACAAGAAAAATTTAGCCCCATTCAAACAGTGGCAAGATCATCCTCGAATTCGTTTAGTCCAGTGGATAGATGATCGAAGAACCTCTGCATAATTTGTCCCGAGTGCAGTTTAACGAGTAATGGGTGGCAACGTCTGTGTACGATTGGCCTTATTTTTTATAAGTGAGGTGTTGCGTAGGTTCTCAAGATAGCCCAGAGGACCGAAGACATCTGAGCATACTTATTCAGTTAAGCTTCCAAACATCGACAAACAGGCATTCGATGAAAGGGGAGTTGTTTACCTTATTAGGTACTTCTGGTTTCGTTTCCCTGGGTCTTGGAATTTTGTGAGAGGTACAGGTATCAGACAGTCCAGAGTCGTTTTTTGTTTTTGCCGTAGGTGAAGAAGGGACAGGAGCGGAATTATTATGGGGAACGACGGCAACAGGTAGGGCAGGTGTTTGGCGACGTCGAGCAACCAAACGACAAATGACTTCATCTGCAACGTCCGACACGGCATCACTGTCGAGTCCGGAGTCATCGAGTTTGGGCGGTTCAAAGTTTGGCTGTTTTTCTTGGGACGGAGGAGTGCTGTGTGGTAGGACACGATAGGACGTTGTTGGAACATACCTGGAGGAAGGGGGGAACCGAGAAGGAGGCTTGATAAATGCATACATATAGTACTTTTTGGTGGTAGTTACATTCAGTCGGTATGTAACTTTTCAAGTTCAATAACTATCTCGGCCACCAAGTAATTCCATATTTTATGATACATTCCTATGGATACGAGAATGGTCACTGCTTCGATACTAGGGTTAGCAAGCACAGTGAGTGGAAATTCTGTTCACTCGTTGTCTCCGACGGGCCACTTGCAATGCTCCCAACCTATGGACATTTAAAAGAATATACACATATACGATTGGGAAAACGTGACGGTTTATCCTTGACAAGTGATTCGATAATAGGGCGTGTGCGGAAACCAGGGCAGGACTATGATGCATTGTAGGCGGCCTGAATAGCTCCCCCTCGATTTCTGTGATGTAACTCCTCAAGAGATTCATACTTGAGGGGCAAGCTAGTGTATACCTGTCGTCAGCTCCAACTCATGATCTGCACGAGTTGAACCGGTTGGTTTTAATAATGGAGATGTTTTGCAAACACCGAAGCTCAGATGTAGGCACATGCCTGCATATGTCAGTGACTCTGTTAGTCAAACAGCAAGTTGAATTACGATTTTGCCTAAAAGAATAAAAGCGTATGGATCACTTTACATGTGATCCACATAGGGGATAGATCCATCGTTCATTCCCCTAGGTTGACGAATGGGATTTGACCTCCCTGTTCTGATTCATGCATAAAAAGTGAATACCGTCTAGACATTGCTTATAATGTTCGAATTTCTCCACAACAATGGGTCTCCAGTCTACTCAGTCAAGTAGTGAGCTCATTGCAGTTCCACCCTTTTGTTAGTATACCTGGTCACTGGGCGAGAATGGCGTACTACTAGTGTATCGGACGAGTACCTCCTCAACTTTCTCTTATTTCCTCCATTCTCCTGGATGTAGTGACACGAGTAATCTATGGTTTTCTGCAGAGGGCTGATATAAACAGAAAATATGTGATTGCTGGTGTTCGGATCTTTTGCACTATCGTCGCGGAGTCTACACTCTGCTGGTCGTTTTCACATTGGTTCACATCGGACACCAAGTCATTTGACAAGACGCGTTGGAGTTATCCTGTAGCGGTCGCAGAGGCACCTTAGGGATCCCACACAGTCAAAGTATCACGGTTCTCGTTGGATCAAGGCGTTATAATTCGGTTTTATACGTCGGATCACACTGCTCCCTGCCTTCTCTCCGTGAGGTTTTACGATTTCCGGCTTTCATCTTGTCAAACTTGGTTACACCGGACAACATACCATTCGTTTCGGTGACATAGTCGGATATGCCCATGAGTGTGGTGCCTGCGTATTTATCAGATCCAGATATTGAAAAAGGGTCTTCAGCAATAGTTTGTAGGCACATGTCGGCCAAAGGTACAGGTACTGACAACGGTGTTGAAAAAAGTGAACTCCAGACTGTCTAACTTGGCCTCAGGAGGCGCTACTAAATTACTTATCTCGTGGTAAGAATGTTCAAATTAGGTTTCCAACTCGAGCTGATTGCTGCAACGACGTAGAAATCAGATTTTGACCCTACTGAAAAAAGACTAGAAACCGTTCAGCTGTAACACTCCTTCAATGCCTAGCTACCATGCCACCCGAAGGGAGCAGGAGGACTGCGGTACTGCCAGGTTACCCAAGCCTAGACAGGGGAAGTCGAGAGGCAGAGGTCAGATTCGAACCACGAACCTTCCGGTCAGTAAATTCGCGTTCCAACCGCTTGAGCCATCTCGCCCCCTTTGACCCTACTGACGAATCCTCAAGAAGAGTGAGATCCATTTTTAATGAATGTACCTTTCAAGATTATTTGAAAACGGCGCAAAGCACCGCTACGTTCGATTGACTAGAAAATTCATTCAGATTCTCGTTGGTGCATTTAGTAAATATATCATCATCGACAGCATGACATCAGTGTTCAACACCGATGCTTCACTGCCTGCAGGTCTCAAGGTCGGGGCGTTCATTTTGGGATGGCGCTCTCAGCGCCTCATCATCATCATTGTCAGCTGTCCTAACCGCGTACTTGCCGTACAATGGTTGTAGCTGCCACAGTTTCGTTCACCGATGATTCGGGGAGATTGGGTAGCTAGCTGCGCATTGGAGCCAGGAGCTGATAAATCAGTGCGTAAATACAGCACTGTAGGATGACTGTTAAGTGGGCGATTGGGAAAGTACCTATGCATCGAAGGCAATCGCTTGGATGCATGAGCACCATTGAGGACGCGACTGGGCCATATTTGACAGTCTCTAACCACTGACATGGCCCGTCTCAGGGTCCCCATCCAGGAAGACGGCAATGATCAGCGCAGCTGAGTTTGCTGGTACTGGCTTTTATACTTCGCTTCCAAGTCATTGTTTGACCGCCTCTGGCTCTCTTCCACCCTTCACGTGGCTGTGCGAAAAGAACCATTCGAGGAATTCGGTCGGCTGGCATACGGAGCACGTGACTAAGCCAGCGCAACCTATGCAGTGTGATCAGTTCATCTACCGAGGGTGTTATTTCCTGTTCCTACCAGAGTCGGGCAATGCTCCGAAGACATCAATGGTCAAACACTGAAAGTCTTTTGACGTCCTCGGCGCGCAGCGGCCAGGTTTCTGATGCATATAGTAATATGGAGCGCACCGCAGCATTATGAAGTCGACCCTTGACAGAGAAGCTGATGTCACGCCTACGCCACAGGTGACGTAGGCTCGCAAAAGCTGCTCTGGCCTTCACAATCCGGATGGAAATTTCGTCTTTCGTGAGACCACCGGGACTGATACAGCTGCCCAGGTAAAAATTTGTTTACTACCTCAATCGGTTCATCCGCAAGCATGAGGCTAGGGTTCGAGGCCACCCAATCTTGCAGTAGCACTTTACACACTTTTCAGGTGTGAAGCGCATGCCGAACCGTGAGGCAGAATTATTTAGAAACAACCACTGTTGGCTGCTAAGAGCAGCGTTGCTGTTCCAGAATCTGTCTGAGGGTGATCATGTGATCGACGCATCCTCTTGCAGGATGGAACCCAGCTTGGTTTTTACGAATCTGCCTCTCCATGTGTTCAGTCAACGCTCGAAGGATAAGGCGAGAGAGCACCTTCGATACTATATCTACCAGGCTGATACCACAGTGGTTTTCACAAGGCATCCGCGCACCCTTTTTGGAGATAGGAAGACCTCGGCAGATTAGCAGCATGTACATCTTCATTTGTTTTGAGTGACTGAATCGCACAGGACGTACAACTGTAAGCGTTGCGAGCGTTATCAGATCACTTCTTGAAGGCAAACTGCCAAGTCTTACCACCTGTTCCTCTGAAGGCTCCTCTGAATGCTTGCGTTGGACATACGACAGAGTCTGCTGGAAAAATAAGTTAATTTTATCCACACTTCGTGCCATAACATCAAACATCAGTGAATCTACCGGTTGCCCTTCCAAATTTGGACGTATGTAATGGGTTTATTATTGTTCATCTTGGGACCGTAAGTCGGTCAATAGCACTGAGCTGACAGTCGTTAAGGCTGATTCTCATCCATCCAACGAATGCATTTCTTTGCGCCCAAAAGCGGTACGTACGCACGTGCTTTTTGGATTTCAACAAAGACAATAACACAGACCTAAAGGTGACTCAGTGGTTAGGGCATAAATTTACTGAATGGAAGGTTCGTGCTTCGAACCCAACTTTTCCTGTCCAAGCTTGGGCATACTGGCAGTGTCTCAACCCCCGTGAGGCATGGCAGCTAGGCACTGATAGGTTGCCAAGGCTCGACCAGTTATTCATTCTATTTTCATAAAGTGGATCAACATATTATTATCCCTTCAATCACTGCCGCGTTAGCACGACACGCCATCATCAGCGTGAGCCCATTTTCTTTTCACTGTATGTTGATTCTCTGATGCCATACGCATTTTTTGGTAAAGCTCTCCGATGAGCAGTTAGGAGAAAGCGACCTTACTTAGAGGGCAGCTACATCATTAAAATTTTGAGCCATACTGTTACAAGTCGAGTCACTTTTCCGATGACAACAGGCTACCTGTGGGACCTTAATGCCTTTCACCTCATAATTATGAACACAGATCACTTCCGCGGAACAATTTATCTCAGTTGTGCTGTTTGTCATAGATCAAAGGTCACCAGCCGAACGAAAAAAACCTATTGAACAGTTCATAAGCAGAAAGAAACCACAGAAACAACAGGTAGGCCAACTGCGTTCATTTCTGGGGCGGGCTCACTGTAAAGTCCCGGAAGCCAGGCGATAGGCAGCACGTTATAAACAGCTGACTACTGTGCAGAAATTAGTAGTGAGTTGTCGAAGCTAGTGTCACTTGCGATTTCGAAGCCAAGGACGGTTAAAGGCCCACTGCTGCACACAACCAACACTACGGCTGTGCACCAACCAGTGGGAATACAGTTGTCAGTGCAATAAGCTTTTCGTGACCACACAGTGCCACTGAAACAACCGCCGTTAGCTCTGTTCTTATGTCGCCACCGGGTAACTGTTTGCCCTGAACTCGTCAGTGCCTGCTCTACAGACGTTCGCGCCTCTAAACATACCACTTTATTTGAACCATTAAAGTCCATTCCTTCAAGCCTTTTAAACAGGGCTGTTGCGTGCATCAAACTGTACAAGGGTTTGTAATGTAGGACTGTCAGTATCATTGGAGCATTGTGTGGAATTGGTGAGAATACTCAATCAGTGACGAGTAGACAAGTCAGATGGTTTACGGAGTAAACAACACAAACCAGGAGGAACGAACTGTTCCAATTCCATAGAGGCCGTTGGTGAGGGGTGAATTGTTCGCTTCGTAGTTCATTTTACCCAACCGGAAGATAGAAAAGCCGTTAGTTGGTGACTTTCAACCAGTTATGAAAGCTAGGAATAGCAAATTTGGTCGTACTGGCAACTTCCATTAACATGGATGGAAGCCTCATTGGTTGTCGAAGCTGGTAGACATGGGGCAGTTACAAAACCAGCCCTCATACTCTTCAAACCTTCACGAAAACACTAAAACGATCCTGAATTAGCGAACTAGTCAGACCACTGCCTACAAAATGCGGCTGTCTTCTGGGTGAATGAAACCATGGCAACACAGGCCAACATATATTTGGTGCTTGGTTTACAGCCCATGTTCTGAACTAAAATGGAACGTGAGGCTTGAGAATTTCAAAACTGGCAACATTTCCAGTCAACACGATGAACTAGGATAACGAGTCGAGTAGAAGCAAAATTAACACCAACCTCGTGTCGACATCATCTTCATCTTGCAAAGAAATGTGGTCTCCACTCGGAGGTAGGGGTAACGAGCCACGCACCTTGCGATTGCGCCTCTTCTGCTCACGCGACTTCCATTTACCTGAAATATTCTTGTACAACATGTAGTGTACCAAGCTTCGCCAGTCCGGATGAGTCTCGCGAAAAGACTGCACAAAAGTGGTGACGGGTTTCGTAGTCGCCACACGCACAACGAGGCGATCCTGTGCGCTCATTTTGTGACCATTCTGTGAAAGCTAAGGATGAAATTAGGTAACGAATGGGTACTAGAATAACGAAAAGAGTAATCGTTTAGCTGTGACAGCCTTCGGGTGACTGGATTCCAAGCCACACGAAGGAAGGGCCGAGATAATGCGAGGTTGCCCAACCCAGAAACAGTCGAAATGCAGCGGTCAGTAAGTTCGCACCCTAACTACTGAACTGTCTCGAGCTGAGTACTACAATCGTCCCTGTGAAATTAAAAGATCTACCCTACGGAAAGTAAACAGTTCTCCACCCGTATAATAGTGAGCAACACAAAGATCATAGTTAATAAGAGCGCGTGACCTTAGCGATCAGTATTTTGAAGTAGTACCAGCTGCTTCGTGCAGACTACGCCTCCTAACAGGGGTGCGAGATGGACCAAGTGGTTAGGGCGCGGATTTGCTGACCAACCTTACCGACCTCCACCTCTCGATTTCCCCTGTCTAGGCTTGGGTGACCTGGCAGTATCCTAGCTCACGTGCCTCCTTCGTGTGGCATGGCAGCTGGGCATCGAAAGGGTGCTACAGCTGTACGATTTTTTCTACTCACGGTGCTTCAAGTGGGGAAAATATTTAGCTGATAGCAAGTGACTAAATGGCTTCCCGAAAGAAACAAAGTGAAGTTCCCAATTAGTGTCTCCAATCGTAGTGCCATGTTCTCATTCAAAGTCAGCCAACAAGGTCTCAATAGGTATTTTATTCTGAACGTGTACGTTGAAGAGCATAGTATTACTGAACAGCAGTTTCATCCGTGTTGGGAGTCATCGGCAGTGCATCTCTCATGAACCTCTCAAAGGTTCGTATTCAGAAGTTAAAGGTCGTAACTGGCGTCAAGATCATTAAGTTATCATTGGTTGACGGACAATGTGATTAACTAGCACAAAACTTTGCCATGTGTTGCCTTACTCCCAGAGTGATGACTTCTCAGACCGGAAAGTCTTATGTGACGCATGAGACCTGTCCCATTCTAGACAGATTACTCCCGGATTGTGAGAAAGGTTTTAAAACAGCTGTGGATTGACTTCGTATGAAAAATGAATTCTCAAAGGAAATCTTAGAATTGCCTCAAAACGTCAGCAAAATTGTTTGCATACTGGTAAAAACCCAATGCTTTTCCTAAAAAAACGACAGTCCTCTGAAGCGAACTGAGGACTTTCCGGAGAAATTTCCCATATATCGTGTTGTAGAAGAGCATAATTCACTACTCTGCCAGACTCATTGAATTAGTTCACTACTATACTACCTATACCATACATATACTATACTATGCTGCCTATGATACCTAACCAAGACCAGATTGCCGAGAAACGGCGGCCTTGGAAATAAAGCCATGGAGATCTCCTGCCCCTCCGTAATCAACCTGAAATCGAGGGGATGTCAGGTTCTTTCACACGATGAAACGTGGCGCGAGCGGAAAGCATCACCACTCAATACGTCCAAACCGAAAAAAAACTAAAAACTATAAAACTTTAGAAAGATTCCTATTCTTTCGCCAAAATCATGAAACTTTTAAGAATGCACGAAACAGTTTATAAGGGATGGAGTAATCTTCGGCACTCAACATGAAGGTGCTGCCAACAAACTGTTAAAATACTGTCGTAGTGTCACTGCATCGACAGAAGCTGAGGGTCATATACCACGCTTTCTTCGAAATAATTCTAAAGGATCACAGATGAAACCAAAAAACGAGGTTTTGCCATTACGACAGGAACAACTGTGATTCCGGGGCATTTAGCTATTCCGCAGTTGACTTTGATTAATACAAACCGATCCGAACTCCCAAGGCAAGTGACTCACTGAAATTGAAACAAGCGAGGTTCTTAACAAGGGTAGGTCTCTTCTCAGCATACTGGGACTTCAGAGTAAGAGCGCGACTACTTTGAGGCTGAGGCCTTGGAAACTGTCTTAGTGGTTCGCCAGGCATTCAACCCGGGAATACTGTACTCGGAGAGGCTGCAGTTTACAGAGGATTTCCAAGTTTAACAGGAAGTGAGGGTGGGAGCGTCGCACTGGAAATACGTGTCACGGCCAACCAATTGGTAAAGCAAAACCGACGGTTAAAATAGCAGAGTCTACAACGACTCTGGCTTGCGAATCATGAGGTGTACATGACTCTGGGGGGCAAAGAAACATCTGAACTGCACAGTCCCGTCTAAAGAATGTTTGATCACAGAGTGTGTACAGCGCTACCCATATTGGGAGAAAGACTTCCGAGAAACCTACCTAAGGTATAAGATGCTGAGCGATCGTAGCTATGAAGGGGCATTACGGTCAAAGCACGTGCTGAGCACCTAACCTGGAGAACGTGGGAAAGTAGGCATACAGAGCGCCCCAGAGAACTCCAAGTTGTGAGGAAGTGGGAGTGTAAGGACAAAGTATGGATACCACTCGCATGATAAAAAGGTTCGTGGGAAGGCCACATGGAAGGACACGATTAATCTCAGAAAAGGCTACAAGGCGGCAACAAACTTGCACGAAGTGTTTTTTGGTAAAGGGAGGACGTGGCGGTAAAAGGCTAGTAAAGCATGTGCTAAAAGGCTAGGAAAATCTGTGCTGACAGTAACACGTAACGATGCGACAACATGACCGCCCAATAAACGCCCATAGTAGGCACACAGTCTAAGGATCAACAGAGTACTACACAGTTTACGAGCGAGAGTGAACGGAGGCCATCTCATTAGTAAGGTCCGTTTTATTTTAGCAATGCGGACAAACAACCAGTCGACTTGGCCGTAACGCTGGGTACACTTTGAATACGAATCAATACATTTACTAGTTCAAGACGCGTTGAACTTCCGGCTAGAACACTTAGCAGTCACGTAATGGTCTACGTCGAACTCAAAATATTTTGCGGCGAAGGATATAAGTTACGGATTTGGTAGAACCTGGGCTGAGCGAACGTTAAGGTAAAAAAAACTTACCTCGTTTGCGGTATTTTCGTTGGCAAGCAGCAGCTTACACAATCGAATGACAGATAGTTGATTCAAGGTTTGCAGTTCTGCAGTGCGATTTTCTAGCTTGTGTTGGAGGCGCTGACTTTCTGGAGATTTGGTAAGCTTCATGCGCATTTTCTTTATGTATCGCGTCAAATCACGGAAGGCGTAAACCTGTGCCGCAAGTTGAGCCCAGTAAAACGCTAGTTGCTGCTTACCTTTGCAACCTTGACCACCTTGCGCATTTTGACCAAGGTGTTGTTTAGTTCTTCCACAGAGGCGGACGGTTGTGGTGGACAGTCAGTCAACTTGAAGGTGAGCGACATAACTGGTTTTGTCGTCTGGCTGAAATTAAGGAAGTATGACTCCACAGATATAAGGGCTAAATCCAGTAAATCAATGATGAGTCAATGATTAGGGAAAGTTCTCTTCAAAATAACGAACCTCTCACTGGAATGGATGAAACCAGATTTTATCAAGGGTCTCAACCAATAGGCTTAAGGGTTTTGATATTGAGGTAGTAGTCGTTCAGCTATAGAACCCATGCCACACGAAGGAGGCACGAGGGCTGGGATACTGCCAGATTGCCCAAGCTTATACAGGGGAAGTCGAGAGGCAGAGGTCGGGTTCGAACCACGGACCTTCCGGTCACTAAATTCGATAAATGAACAGCTTTGGGAAGCTGCAGGGAACGATAGGAAAAGTTAGACAGGAAGGGAAACGAGGGGCAATAAACCCAATATTCACTACCACTGCCTGTAATTAGCGGTTCACCAGTTGCACTATTGTATATCATCATAATAGACATCGTCCATAAGTACTATTGTAACGGATCTGTGAATAGCGACTTTTGTGTATAGAAAAACAGCGACGTTCGTCGATAAATCAAGGGCTGACAAACCGTCTCCTGGCCTTTCATGCTGGGGGTGGAGTGGGGGTTGAACAAGTGCGATAGCCTGTCACACCTTAACTAGACTACTGTGGTAGTCTTACGCCAACAGCCTGTGCCTTGTCTCTTTTGAGCCAAATAGGTTGAGTGAAAACCTTAATCGTCTTACCCGACCTAAAGTTGCCACCCTAACGTGATGGTAGGGTTTCAGTGCCGCAATGATCCCGAGAGCCATATTGGCTGGGAATGAGTCAATTAAGGCCCAACCAAGCCAGGAAGGCCAATGAAGAATACGAACAACAGCGAGTCCATGTATCGAGAGAAATCGTATTACGAGTCATCTTGAAGTCCATCGACAACATCATCGATAGTATTGCATCGGTTTTTAACACTGATGCTTCGCTGCCGCAAAGTCACAACTAATCCAAAGTCATATTGTGAAGGAAAGAATGAAAAGGAACGGAGAAGGGATTTGATATTGGTTTACCATAATCATTCCGAGGTATATACATTTTTTTATTTTATATACATCTCCAGACACTCATTCGTAGTGTTCCTGTAGACAAATAAGCTTCGTGGGTTAGGAAGGCCGAATAAATGGGGGATTCAGAAAATGCTGGAAACGTCCGCCAGGTGTTCTACTTATGTTGTTCATCTGGACTTCGGAAACCTCCTGTCAGCGAAGGTATAGGGGACCTAAATGGTTACCTGATATCGGACATAGAAAAACGTTTGGACGGCTGCGTACAATACCTTAAACAATTCAGTTAGTCCCCTCGTTAGTCAGTCCTCGTGCTTCCTTCGGGTGGTATGGCAGCGACAAACAGGAAGGTTTATATCCCTGGAGACTGGAAAATTCTACATGCCTCGGTAATTGTATTGGCTTCGACAGAAATGTCTGATAAAGTCAGTTTGAGAATCTCAAAGGCTCGAATCTCGTCTGCTAATTTGCGTCACTTATGGTGTCAAAAAGGCATATCACTATACCTTAATGATCATGTGTATCAGGCTACAGTGAGGGCTGTGTTGTTGTATGGGTACGAGACGTGGCCTCCGNGTGGATGTGAGGCGTCTTCAGGTTTTTTTACACCCGATACCTTAGAAGCATTCCTGGTTTTGGATGGTATCAACCGATTAAGAGCGTTGTCATTAGAAGACAGGTCCTTGATTGTACAGCAGGTGACTCAATCGCCGAAAATATCCAGCACCACCAACTGTGGTGGCTTGGTCATGTGATACGCATGCCGTAACTCCATCTACCGTGACTGACCGAGTACAAGTCACTCCTTGCTATGTTTATCCCGAAGAAGTGAATCCCGGGTTATACCGCTAACCGCCTCCAGCGATTGGCCACTCTGCTTTTGGGACATGATTTCAAGATCAAGTACCAGTTCACCACCAGCCACCGACAAACCGGTACACTGTCACAACTCGTTGATCCAAGCAGGCCAGAAACAGATACTATAGTTACGGCAACTGTCTTGGAACCGGAGGTCAACCTCGGAGTATCCTGAGCGGTTCGCATTATCCGAATGACTTCCGACATGGTCCACTAGTCTACTGACCAAGACCCCGTGCTGCAACACAGTGGCCGCGTACATGCCAAAAAGGACTAGCTTGAACCTTACTGCAACCGTCGTGATGCACTGTCGTAGTATATGGTGTCTGCTAGTTTGAGTGTTTTACTTGTAAGTATTGGTGCTGTACAACCTTGCTTACTGGGCTTCGGCTTATGAGTTTTTTTTATTTTCCATCCACAGAAACTGTACAACGTTGAGCCCCTGCCTCCGGAGAATCATTGTCCTCTGGTGCTCCAATAGCGTGCATACTACTGAGGTACACCGGATACTATACCATAACTAGTCGATAGATGCCTTTTGTTTTCAGAACGGCCCACAACCGTCACTACAGTCCTGGAACCCCGATGCTTGTCCAGTCGCTTTTGAACAACGGGAGGTTCACATCGTCGGCATTCGCAGATTTTTAAAGCGAGATCAGTACAAGTAAACCGGGCTTCGAAGCTACGCCGTCAAACTTTAAGCGGGAGGTATTGAGCGGGGTTACACACCGATACTGCTTTACTGCTCGCCTTTAGACTATGCTGCGGCCGATAAGTAAATCCCGCACAAGATTGGCCAAAAGTTCGGGCTGCTTGTCGGACAAGCATCAAGGCGACCTCGGATTGGTCGAAAGCCACTCATAATCCATTGGCAGAACAACAAAAACAATGGCGCGTCCGGAAGGCGTCAGAATTTCTTGAATTCCCCCGTGGCAAAGACTATACAAACAGGTGGTGTGACTAGGTTTTGAGCGCTAATATAAGTTGAGCACCTTTGGCGGTTGATTTTGACGGGGACACTAGCTTGGGGGGGTTAGACAGGAGGGTTAACACTAGCTTGGGAGGTTTAGACAGAAGTGTTCAGTACTGATGCTTCACTGCCGTACAGCCATGATTCAGTCGAAATACCTTTTGTCAGGAAAGGAATAAAGTTGGATGGGAAAGGGATGTAGAGCCAGCTTCCTGCAGTCATTCCGACGTTCATACACCTCCAACACTCTTCCCGGCAACATTGGTAGTGACTGACAACAGGAATGCAATTTGCATCTATTAACAGCACATTCTACAGTATATTCAACCAGATGCAGAAAGCGTTGCGCGGTTTTCATCCTGGAAGGCGAGTATCACAGGTGGCACTCAAACGTTTCTCGATCCCTTCCATATCCCATGCCGGGACAACAGTTGGCGACCACTCTGCTTCCGCCGCTCTGCATTGGACACGGAAAACAGCACTCTCTTCGATAAACAATTGTTCAGCATGCGTACCACATTTCCAAGCCAACGCACCTCCTTGTACTGGACACATTCTTCAATGAAAGCTCCTGTTTCACAAATGAGTGTCGCTTTCTAACGGCCTGGTTACGGATTTGCTGACACCAAGATATGGTCCTGACAAAACCACCGTTGAACACCTGAATCCGTCTTAATTCCATTGCTTGAGGAGGCCAACTGTCAACAAAACAGGCCGCACTATAGCTAGATACCTATGTCCCATGGGATTAAGGGTTACACCCCCCTGAGGCCATGGATGTCTCAAGTTAGCAGACGCGATCTGAGCCTTGTAGATTCGAGTATCTGTCTCATCTCTCTCACTACAGGCATATCGAATACAACTTCCAAGCTACGTAAAACACTCCATAGCCTCGAGTCCTGCCCCCGGATTGTAGCAGGCGCGCTCAGAGACATGTCCACGGGCATGACCTTGAAGTTGTGGACGCAAAGGTGCATACAAAGGACGGGATGACCCTGAACAGTTCATCTAAACACATCTACTTCTTCTGCTCTTTGACGACGAGACCCACATCATCTGGACATTCAACATCGACGTGGTTTTCGTCAGAAGCTAGATGAACACCGGCGTTTCGAAGACATTCCAGTGTTCTTCACATTATCCCGTCGACCACGAATTTAAATGGGGATGGGAAAAGCAAGCATCCCTGACAGTACTTCTTTCTGGACGCAAGGTTTTGTGGAGCCTTTCGTGCACTCGCACATGTGCACATGTCCGAGGATATAAAGAAATTGCTATGTTTGCATACTTCCAGGGCATTACTCGAGGGGCAACCACTTCATGGAGAACTGAGCACTCAAGTAATTCGAACTAGCTTTGAGAGAGAGAGAAGTCCAGCTGTAGCACCCTTCAAGTGCTTAGCGCCATGCCATCCGAGGGAAGTATGGGGGCTAGGATACTGCCGGGTCGCCAAAGCCTAGACAAGGTAAGTCGTGTGGCGGAGGTCGGTAAATTCGTGCTCCGACCACTTAGGCCATCTCGCCCCGAATGCCCCTTGGGAATCCAGGAGTAGTGCAACTGGGGGTCGTTTGCACCTTTGGCGTTACGCGGGCACCTGACGGAGGGCGAAGTGTCGGGATATAAAGAAATTGCTATGTTCACATACTTCCAGGGCATTACTTGAGGGGCAACCACTTCATGGAGAACCGAGCGCTCAAGTGATTCGAACGAGCCTTGAGAGAGAGACGTCCAGCTGTAGCACCCTTCCGGTGCTTAGCTGCCATGCCACCCGAGGGAGGCTAGAACACTGCCGGGTCGCGGGTTAGTCGTGGGAGGAGGTTGGCAAATTCGTGCTCCAACCACTTGGGCCATCTCGCCCCGAATGCCCCTTGGGAATCCAGGAGTAGTGCAACTGAGGGTCGTTTGCACGTTTGGCGTTTGCGGGCATCTGGAGGAGTGCGAAGTGTCGGTCAGTCCTTATCAGGGCAGAACCCCGTCCACCGATCTCGAGCCAGCGTTCCACGCGCCAGCATGAGGCAACGAAGCAACGTTTGAACCGGGATTGGGCTGATCCTCCTGTGCATGTCACACTCGGTGCGAGTCCCTCTTT
>NW_008751667.1:2236579-2238180 GCF_000715545.1 Opisthorchis viverrini
GCCTCTAGCGCACACACAAGGCAACGAGGAAGAAGCGATGTCAGGACTTCTGTTGAAACTGAGGTCAAGCTAATAGTATTTTGAATGATCGCTGGACTGTATCACTGCTGCAATGACACGCTGAGATGCTTTCAGTGTGACTATGTCCAGACAACAGCAGTTGCCGGGGTTGTGTCCGAATCACGGACCTCCTAGCCATAGAACCATCGTGAGCACAAGCTGGTCCACCTTGTGAATGCTGTGCGCACTGCGCGAACGCTTTTTAAAAATTAGCATTATCGCTTATTTCCCCGTTGTCTGGGAGGATTCTATTTTCCCTAGATTCGGGCAGACACAAGACGAGGGCTTCATTCTCACACTTGAACAGAGCGGATGAGAGGTCATCCGGACTGGGAGTTCGGTGGTTGTCGGGGATGTCAGTATCCCCAAAAATTGTTCACTTTCGGATTTATTACCAATTTTGTTTTCTGGAAATTTGGACTTTTAAATTTGGTGCCCGTTTCGCCACGTGTCGCCTTAATCTACAAAGGCCGCAAAGGCCGCACCTCTTTTCTATTGGCTATTTTGACTTTGTGCGCACTGTAAAACTTATTGTTCCCCAAGAACACTCAGTACACACATAGATATATATATTCGACAGTGCTCTCACTGTGATTCGCCTTTGATTGCACAACAAAAGCTCCCATCTGAAGTGGTGGTCTTCCCTCTGCGCTAGAAGAGGTTGGGCTCGCGTCATTGCTGAGGATTTTTGCGCTGGTTCTCAAGTCACGTATTGTCACTGATCGTACACGTTCTGCTACATAAAAATTAGTGATGAGTTGTTTTTTTCTATTCTTGATGAAGCCCACGAATTTGAAGGCACTGCTGAAGCAACGTTTAAGGTTATTAAAATGCTCACGCGGTTTGGGGTTCCCAATAGCAGTGATGCGCCCAATCGGGCACCAGTACTGCGTCCTATCCGAGGAACTGTCATCCACTGGGCCGTATTGCCTGGTCACTGACAAACTGAATCTTCTTGGCCTTGAGTAGGTCGACCGTCTTGGTTTGACAGATGCCCCAATAAGTTTCGTCTGCAACGTAGTAGGTTCCCTCGTTGCTGCTCATGAGGGCCCCTGTGGTATCGTTCGGCGACTCGTTGAGATTTCCGAGTCTGGACTTGGCCAATGTTTCGCGTTAAACTCAACCTTTTGGCTTCGACCGGAAGCTACCTTAATTTTTCGCCCAAATGGACCAGTCCTTGGCACATGTCGGCGCAGAACTCTAGCGTCTCGAACAATGTGGCATCCTATCTTCAGTGAAATACTCTGCACGGACAGGCGGAAAAGTTTTGCCTAGCTCACGCATTCACGGATTCACGGATTGATACACAGGATAAAGGCTTTTCCCCAAGACTTCTGGGCTGGTTTTGTTCCTGCCGTTGAACGACTGTCTTTCACGTGAAAAGCACGAGTTAAGAAGGGGGTGCAGCACTGTTGTTTGTGTGCTTAGCGCAGGGTTGTATGCTTACCGGCGCAAGAACTCGTAAAATACGTGTCTAATATTGTTTTGAACTAGGTTCTAGAAGTGGCGTGAACAACCATCGGGGGAATGTTATTCCACGC
>NW_008751667.1:2240713-2241901 GCF_000715545.1 Opisthorchis viverrini
GCAGGGGCAGTTTATGGACAAGCATTTAACCACTGTCTCTGCTGCATTTGAGGGCGAGGAGCCAAGAGTTTTTTTACTAGGGAGGTTAGCAGGCTCAATAGATGTACGTCGGGTTCGAGTCCTAGGCGCCAGATGACCCCCCGAGGCACACTCATCTGCTTTATGTCTCGGTGACTTTGGGGATGCTTTTCATTTGCAGGTTTTTCACTCCGTGGAAGCTTGTTTACTCGAACCTTTTACGTTATGGGACGAAGTTTCCCTTGTGGGAGAAAATTTCGCCCACTGCTGCTTGAAGCTCTTTCAACACCGCCCTTTAGATGATCAGCTTTCCTGTTGATCAGCAATTTGGGACAAACTGTCGTCTTTGTGGTTTCTTGAACGTTTTGGCGCAGTTTGACTGGAAATGTGTCTCTGTGGCAGCACCAAGAAGTAATTCTTTTCATGATGCTCCTATGAGGATTGTTTTCGTACAGGACTGCACCTTGAAGCCAGCCAGCAGTTTTCTGATTTGACGAATAATATGCGGCTTATTTGGCTGAAGTTGCCTTTCTATCAGGCTCTTGTGGACACTAAATCCATCCGCGGTCGGCGTGCCCAACGGGGTGTATGAGAGCTGTTCCGGCCCGCAACGGTCAAGTTTGTTGACATTGGCGGCGACTATGTCTTCAGTCAAAGAGGCCACTTTTGGCGGAGTGTATCTGGAGATTGGCAGTTTCATATTCTCAGTGGTCGTGCGGTTTTTGCAGCATTCCCCGACGTCGAGGTCAACGCATGTGGTTGATTTGTCGTTGGGGTTTGCTGCCGGCCCCAGCACATCCGACTTAGTCTATCTCAGAACTTGTGACTTCGGTGTGGGGTTTACTGTCGCCCCTCTGTCGTCTGTTAGGGAACGAAGCGCTGATGACCCCACGTACTTTAAGCGCTGCTTCAACGTGAGGCTTGCTTCCTCTAGATCACCACTGTCTTTGGTGGACTAGGAGTCCAAGGTGGTTGAGTGGGAACTGTTTCCCGGTGCTGCGGCCTGTTGCATCGGCATGCTTTCGGGAGCATAAGACTGGCTACAATCGGTTTGGACATGCGTTTTGGGTCGGCTGACCTGGTGCCAAGCGGAAGCATGCTTTGCGTCTCTCCCCTTGAACTGCTGTGGTACAGCTTACGCGCCTCTGGAGGGTGATCCTCAGCTAGACG
>NW_008751667.1:2243662-2245924 GCF_000715545.1 Opisthorchis viverrini
GTTATGAGTATTGCCCAGCCCCTCTAAATAGCTGTAGTCTTAGCAGCAGTGCGAGCCTCGACGATCTAAAAGCCATAGGACGGTAATGTGTATTTATTACGAGCGGAGGCACCCCAATCACCGAAATGTACCTGACGCTGTCAGACATGCATCAGCTTTGTAAGGATCAAAACAAAAAGGAAAAATTCCACTGGGAAGCCAAAAAAAGCTGTCTGAAAATATACATCAAAAGGATTCCCACGAAAGAGACGTCTATGGGACAAAAACAAATTGGATTCAATGGTCCATTGATGTACGGGCTCCTAAATGCACGTTAACGAGTTGGCCACTTATCCCCTATCCAAACGGTGGTTAGCTTCCCACACCATAAAACGGCAAATTATCTCGCTGAAATATTGGAAATAAGTGTCGTTAGTTCTGCAACATATGGGTTCAGAGACATTCCCGATTTGCATACTCACTTCGGGTATCGGATATATCAAACCATTATTCGTACACGAGCTGTTAGGACCTGTTCACTGTGGGGAAAACTTCGTCTGAACAAACGAGTGTGAACTTGTGCGCAGGCTGTAAAAAATTGTGTGGCTTTCACACACACACACACACACACACACACACACAAAGCTAAAAAAACGTCCAACTAAAGACCGAAATAAACTCATTTGCATGCTTATTTGGTTTTCACAGAGACCCAACCTAATCTCAGTGACCTTATGAGTGGTGTGTTACGTCCGCCACCAAATAATTTACGAGTGGGGTGGGTTTCACATTGGGGTGCTGCCTACATAGCGATTAACGGCTACTTACGGGGCTATAAGTAGCGCGGGAAAAAAACTTCACATGACGAGAGAAACTTCCATCTGAAGAGCCATAACCCGTCAACACGCGATGCGGGCTCGGTGATTGTAGCTTGAGTGGCGCTATATCATGTCTAAGCACCAGTCAATCACCTCGCTCATTATCCGCTCGTGGCTGACCGGTCAAGTGTTCAAACTATTAGCCGAAAGGTCACATNCTGGAGACCCCGTGGCAGTCTTTGTTGCCACGTGGGATAGCTGGATGACCTGCCTCGCAGCCAGCGGACCTGGGATGGGTAGCACGAGGTACGCGTTCAGCCAAAAATGTTCTTTATCAACTCTCGTCCAAGTCGCCGCATTCTTCGTGTTTGTATCCTCCAGCGCTTTAGAAAGAAGCACCAGTTTCCCGACCAAAGCAGAACACTTACACAGGTCTTTCAGATTAGGTAATGGGGACTGGAGTTCATTTTTGGTGGTTCTCTTTGTGGCTGTGGTACGCATTGAATATAGCGTCTTACGTTCGACGGATAGCCATTTCGCCCACATCTGTTGTGATCCATCGACTGCTTCAGAGAGCAGCCGGTATTCATCAGTGTCGTGACCGAGACTGGGTGTAAAATAGGAAGTGAGTGCAAAATAACTGGGTTTATCATGCAAACGTTATTTTAAAGTGAGATAATTTAACAGATGACTCGTGTGCACTCTGTGAATGGACTGAACACTGAAAGAATTCTTTCACAATTTTACTTGAGAAAAAACGAAACCAATTTCGAACGTAGCGTGCTCATGATGCCATTCCGAGAAGAAGTAAATCATCAACTAATCCAGCTCAGTGACATTAGCTGAATAATGTCTACCGCCGTATTGTAGTTTTCAGCTCCTAAGTAACTCGGAGTGGGCATCTGTGGTGAAACTTCATGGCGGCACGGAGCGTACACATTTTAGCATAAAACTGGAAGAGTTGTTCTCCCTTGTCCGTACAGTAAGTGCCAAACCGAAATACACATACAAACTCTGCTTTTTCGGCTTAGTCGCCAAAACTGTGCGTTTACATCGTCCAAAGCTATGTTATCCTATCCGGAAATATGACGTGCAAACGCGCAAACAACCTTTAAGAAACTGCATTGTTTAACGCAAATAAGCGAAGCAACAATTGCTTAATTGAATCCAGTTCATTAAAGAGTTTTTGGCCATGACGCTGAGTGCATTTTCCGTGTCATAGGTCTCACAACCTGAATTTCCGATGGGCAAACAGTAGAATTCTTGAAACGGGCCCAAGTTAAGTCCTGTATGCGTTCCTTGAACGCAAAATATACTTCGATAGAAACAGAGAACCCAGATTCAGCAGTATTGCACAGAAAAAAATTACGAGGCAAATGTACCCTTCCCTTGAGATGACGTCGCCTAACGCAAGAACATGTGGCAAATCGTTTGCCGAACGTATGTCGTTAAATTTCACTTCCAA
>NW_008751667.1:2246862-2248039 GCF_000715545.1 Opisthorchis viverrini
GGGGTGGGTTTCACATTGGGGTGCTGCCTGCATACCGATTAACGGCTACTTACGGGTCTATAAGTAGCGCGGAAAAAAGTAATACTTCACATGACGAGAGAAACTTCCATCTGAAGAGCCATAACCCGTCAACACGCGATGCGGGCTCGGTGATTGTAGCTTGAGTGGCGCTATATCATGTCTAAGCACCAGTCAATCACCTCGCTCATTATCCGCTCGTGGCTGACCGGTCAAGTGTTCAAACTATTAGCCGAAAGGTCACATATTCGGAATTTCCTGGGGTTG
Source organism: Opisthorchis viverrini (assembly GCF_000715545.1). Taxonomy (NCBI): domain Eukaryota; kingdom Metazoa; phylum Platyhelminthes; class Trematoda; order Opisthorchiida; family Opisthorchiidae; genus Opisthorchis; species Opisthorchis viverrini. Next base: position 2,247,148 of record NW_008751667.1, read on the forward strand.
TGTGAGAGGCGCACTGCTTATATTGCTTACTAGGGATAAAACAGCTGTAGCGTCCTTTTCGCCTATTCACTATAGATTGACTTCACCTACAGGACGATATATCAAATGAAAATGCACTACTAACAGTCTTACATCGGACCCCATAGCGGCACTTTCACCAAGAGCAGGATTTTACTCAGTTATGATGTGAAGCACACGGTTTTTAGGAACCGGAGGACTAGCGTAAACAATGAAACAAAGCCAGTGAATTTTACCACTGGCACACAGTCGATAACGTTTACTACCCACGGAACAAGATTTATGGTTTAAAAACAGTCATAAAAATTGAGAGAAATTTTCCACTAATCAGATTCTGAGTTACTTGCAGTTGAATTAACGCTTCTGCTGAATTTTACGTGGTAGTGGCTATTCAGAGGAACAGTAAAAGCGAAGCAGAAAATATGAAGCGGGGCTTAGTTAGTTGTTCGACTAACGGTGACAACCCTGAACAGATTGTGAGCGGCCGAAAAATTCGCTTGATTTGCAGAGGGACGTCCCATTCAATACAGAGTCCACCCATCAGACTGACCATCAAGTTTACACACAGGGACGCGACGCTTCCAAAGTCGGAATTGACTGCAACCGAATCGAACAAATATACACAGCAGGTTGAGCAACCGACAATTTTTCTCTAAGTGATGTACAACTCATAAGGTGGCTGAAAATTCGTCGATACCCCACGACCGGTTTCGCCCTTCTTGGGGCTAATCAGGTAGGCGCAGTCCTCGGGTTTCCGTCAACCTTATGTTCTGCTTGAAACCAAATTGCACGAAATTAGCGAATATACACTCATCTGCAAACTAATTTGGTTCTTTCGAGAGACTCACCTGGAACCCAGCTGAATCTCTCGTTT
>NW_008751667.1:2248062-2322084 GCF_000715545.1 Opisthorchis viverrini
GAAACATCATATTTATCTTAAAAATTATATTCTAGTGCATCCTAGTGTGCATAGTTGATATTACTGACGCCAACGTTGCCAGAATTTTGAAAGCAAAATATTTCATCTCCCCTTAATGATCAAATCGAAAACCTCATGCCAACGAGGAAGCTGACGCTACAGAAAGTATCTTCAGCAGCCTTATGAGTAGTGCATTACAAAGATATACATGTATCGCGATATCCCGAATATCGTAGCGACTGAAACATGAGGCGGCCTGGTGCAGCATATTCAGTTGCCTGAAAACATCACGAACGAGAGATTTTCTCTAAGATTTTGACTTATATTGGGCTGATGGAACTACTCCTTATGACGGTCTCCAAGAAAGCAGATAGTCTGGAAGAGCTGTCATACACAGAAGGTACTCTGTCGATAATTCTTGGGAGTCATCTAATCAGAATGCCATAGCTCGTAAGGCGTTCTTTCAGCAAGTTATTGAAAGTGGTGCTCTACTAAGCGGACATCATAGTGAAGTCAGTCACCGGTTTAGGGTATCGACCGTGGGATTTTTCCATAATTTTCACGAGTGACGAAGACGTATGGTGAGACCACTGAAACAGAGAGTGATGCGTACAGCTTATTGCAAGAATGGGAATTACAACATTCCAGGTGTGCAAAGGATGATTCTCTTGTTAGTAGGAGGGGCATTGTCTAAGCATGTGCAAGATAGCCGTTTATTATTGCTGTTTCTACTGAAACGTGTACTCCGATACGCGAAAGTGTCATAAGAAAGACGATGAGCTTCACCAAACTTTCTCGTTCATAGTAGCCAACCATGACCACACAGAGGTATGTAATGCCGATGAGACTGCGCTATACTGTTGTTTCCCCATCTTGTTAGAAATAAGGACGAGAACAGGAGCATCCGGTAGGAATAAGTTGTGATTGCACTTCTGTAGTCCAGTCGATCGACCAGTGTGGATGCTAGTCAGTCAGTTGCGAATTTGGACAAATTTCGCTAAACGCTGCAACTCGGAAAACAAGCTTGGTAAGGAGTGGTTGCCAGGAGGAACATGGCTAACTAGAAATGGATGGGATGCAGTTCAGTTCGATACACCAGTGAGTGCTTTCAGAAAGACGGGGGTGATATCATACGAGGAGAGCGACCAGAAGGAGCACCGCGTAATAGCAAAATGCTCAGAGTGCGTCGTACCTGACGACATTTTAGCGATATACACTCATTTGCAAACTGATTTCGTTTTACGAGGAACTCACCTGAAACCCAGCTGAACCTCTCGTTTATGATGTTTCCAGGCAACTGAATGTGATTCACCAGGCCGCCTCATGTTTCAAACGCTACGATATCCGAGATATCGCGACACATGTATATTTGTAATGCAATACGCATAAGGGTGCTGAAAACTAGTGAACAGCCCGCGATCGGTTTCGCCCTTCTAGGGGATCATCGGGTAGGCACAATCCCCGAGGTTCCGTTAATTGTACGAAATTAGCGATTTCTGGAATGTCGTAGCGACTGGAACATGAGGTGGCCTGGTGCAGCACATTTAGTTGCCTGACATCACAAACGATGGATTTAGCTGAGTTCCAGATGAGTCTCTTGCAAAACCAAATTTGTTTGCAAATCAGTGTTTCGCTAGTTTGGTGCAATTTGGTTTCGATTAGAACAGAAGGTTGAAGGAAACTCGGGGACTCTGCCTACTCGATGAGCCCAAGAAGGGCGAAACCGGTAGTGGGCTGTCGACGAATTTTCAGCAACCTTACGAGTAGTGCATTACGAGTATACATGTATGATGATATTTTACTTCATAATGACCTTAATCTCAGTAAATTGCGTTGGACTAGAAAAGCCTATTTTGGCCTGTTTTCAAACCTGAGTGGAAAAAAGACTAGCCGTATTTCATGTGAAAATACGCATGTTTTCGTAAGTAAAGAGAAAGAGGACAAAACACTAAGGAAGTAGTAATACCTGACGATGCAAGCAGGAAACTCGGCCTTTTAAAACGCTCTGCACTCAACCACACCATGGTGTGTGGAAGGCTGCCTAGACCACAACACTTTGCTCCTCTTTCGGGACCTGAATCGGACTGATGTAGCGGATGAGACATTGGAAGATCCGTGACCTTCTTCGTAAATGGATGAAAATACAGAATGTATGCTGTATTACTTATCCCCCGTATATGGCCAGTTTGTCCACTGCGTTCACCGCGTTTAGAGCGGATACCGTCTATTCGTCCAAGTTCCATCATCCTCACTAATGGACTTTCACTAAGGGCAGTCTCAATTTGATAGCATGTAATAGCTTTGAAGGCAGGGACCCCACAATCCACTGTGTTCAACTGATCACTTCAAGCTTTCAACCGAAGTGTGCTCACATCAGTTTGGCCACTGTTTCGGCAGTTAACATATCATTTCCACACTCACGTATTATTCAGCAATTAAACTATCAGTTGCATGCGTGAGATGTGGGCGTCTCTGTAGCACGTGTCTGTTCAATGAGGATCGCGCACGACAAACTGAATAGTTCTGCAGGATAGCAAGTAAGGGACGTTTTACCGTGATTATGAATAAATGGACAACCATTAAAATCAGCGATACTATTCAGAGTTTCTCTCATTATTTATTCTTCTCATAATTGAGCCGAAACTTACCGCTGATGTACCAATAATTCTGTTAGAATTCCATATTCGAACAACACTACCGTTGAAGTCAATCGAGTGAACGTCATAACCGTGAATAACCTTGATCGGTAGCATTTAGCACGAGGTAGTCTCAACGGGGCCAAACAAAATGAAACCGCTAGTTATGTCTTCAGCTTTATTGGCTGAAACTTAGCGGGCGTACGGCTAGTTGTGTGTTACAGGAGATCGTTCGGTTTGCGCTAAAATGTTAGGTTAGTATCAGGTCAACGGTATGATAAATGGGGTAGTTTTACCGCATATTGTGCGCGAAGTAGTGTCTGGTGTTCCACCTCGAAGTAGCAAGACTACAAGTAAAGAATAGGGCGTGGACCAGATCGGGTACTGACCTACAACACTTGCGAGCTGGGAAAAGGTTAACCCTATGTATTAGCTAGTTTGTGTGAGCGTTGACGCAGCGTAATAGTCACAGGAAAGGTCTCCCATCCTTATCGATGGTATAGGACTGGGATCGAACTTCTGCGAAGCACTCGGAAGATAATGGGCCGATGACTGGATGTCTGACAGGTGTGTCCATGTGATTTAAGTTACCACGTTCCACCCATAGTGTTAGACTATAGGGGAGAAGTTTGCGTTCGGCTGGTTTGTGTCACTGAACACATCGAGAAAAATATCCACTTGTGATGGGGCGACTTTATTGCCTTCCCGTAAGTTCCCGCTGCACGAAGCCGTTTCAGAAACTCTTCAAGACGACTGAAATGCAGAGATTTCGTCAATTCTGGGACACAGTGTGCCGTCGAAAACTGAAAAAAAAACCACTCAGCAGTGATATGCGCATAAATGTTGGTCAGACTTTCGTGTGGTGATTTGAAAATCTCTTACTGGAGCTTACGAAATATTTCCATATAAAACAGCACGCACTTTACGGTTAAGGCCTTCGAGTCTTGCAGAGAAACCTCACATGCTAACATCATAAGTGTAGTTGGATGCTTGTCACAGTCCAGTGGGGTGCTCGGATTTAGCAGGAAGTAGATTAACTTCAAGGAGATCCCCCGGTGAAAAAGTTTGTGTTGTCTGGTGTTATTTAATAGTGTATCGTCTTGGAAAGCATTAAGGAACCATCCTACCTCATGTTTCATTCGTGTGGTGTACCGACGCAAACGCCAACGCCAAAACTGCTTGTCTGGCTTCTTAATAGTCTTAGTCAGTGGATTAGTTTCACGGTGTCCTGAACTGGATTGGTTGACTGAATCACGTTAGTTAGGCTCCAGGGGCCACATTTTAAGGTTACGGGCTGACTGACGTGAGATGATTGGATCAGGGCCAAAGGACTTTCTAAAGATGTGACATTAGTTTGATTTCTTCAGAGTTGTTTTCGACACTTCGCTGATACTTTCGTCAAAAACACACAGATCATCTACGACTACGGTGCACTGAGTTGGAGTGCAAGTAGGGGTTCGTCAGCGTACTTTCTGTCCTATTATCCAGAGTAGTTTGTTAGAATTCGAGGTTCCCATACTATGAAACTGTGAACCAATTTGATGTAAAAATCCAGAGTAGTTTGTTAGAATTCGAGGTTCACATACTATGAAACTGTGAACCAATTTGGTGTAAAAAAACGACGTCACAAAACTGTTAGGAGAGTCGGCTGATGTCTGATCTAAGCCTATCTTTGATTTGACCAAATCCAACGTGGTAATGGTGAACTCTGCTGAAAACTGCCTAATCGTGCTTCCAAGTTAGACTTTTCCACTCGAAAGCATGTTTTAGCAAGATATCCGGTAAATCGCATTCACCTGCGCTGGAGTGTGCAGAAGCTACTCTCAAACCGGTCGGATGTCCAACTACACCGATTAGCCGAGCTGCCGAACGGAGTCAACGTAACTTGAGTTCCCAGACCAAACATTTTCCATCTGGAGCGTTGGCTTAGTTTACCACTTACTGTCTTTCACGTGCACTTTTTCGTTGGATTACTTGTAGCCATTGATTTACTGATTGTGTATCTAGCTATATCTTGTCTGTCTAATGCACCTCACCGATTCATTTCAACATCATTTGGAAGAGTGGCGCACAGAATGTGGTAATAAGACTTTGAAGCTTGATTATGTAAGTGGCTTCATCTGACTGTACATAGGGTCTAGCTGGGACACGAACCTAAAGTGCTATATCGCCTTGGGTGGTAAAGTGTACTTGGGCAGAATGACTGTGAGACGCACACTCAGCTGGATTAAAACGATCGACAGGTAACCATAATGGCGTGACAAATTTGCAGAAGCCTGTCATCAGAGTGGCCAATTCACATACATCGAGTAGGGATGGGCAAATATCCGGAGAAGTTAAAGTAACTCATGATATCGACAAATACTCTCATTTGCAGACAAATTTGGTTGTGACGAGTGACTAAACTAAATCCAGCTGAATATGTTGTTTATGATGGTCCGCTTCAGCTGAATGTTCTGCACCAGGACGCCTCATGTTTCACTTGGTAGGATATTGGAGATATCTCAAAACGTTGCTGTTTAGACGTAAAAAACTACTCATTGTGGTCGGTGCAAACTCTCCGACAGTGCACGATTAACTGAGCCTAATCGGGTGTTTGAAGAAATCTGCCAAATTTGGTTTCAGCTAGTATGTGGGGTTGACAAAAACTTGGGTACAGCGCTTACCTGATGAGTTCCAAGAAGGATGGAACAGCTCCTGTGCTTTCGGGGAGTTTTCAGTAGCCCTATGAGTAGTGCATTGCGTCTAGACATTTAAGAACGCGCGGCTCGCAGATATGGGCACTTCAGTAAAGAGTGGTTCACGCAGTTTAGTTGTTCGGGGCTATAGTTTGCAACCCTTGGAGCTGTCACTCGTTTTGTTACTCGAATGTAACTAGGGTTATCATGTATTCGAATAATCCTGGGCTACCTCAAATTGTGTTGGATTTCAGACATTGAAGGAGCTTAGCTTAGCGAAATACACTCATTTGCAAACAAATTTGAAAGAGACTCACCTGGAACCCAGCTGAATCTTTCGTTTGTGATGTTTCCATACAAATGAATGTGCTGCACCAGGCCACCTTATGTTTCAGTCGGTACGATATTCGAGATATCGCGACACATGTATATTCATTATGCACTACTCATAAGATTGCCGAACCATAGGAGCTGTTTGAATAGATTGATTTTTGTTCAGGAAACCTCTTAGTGTTTTCTGGAAGTCCTTCTTTTGTTTGAAACGATGCTTTAAAAGCATGACTGTTTTTCCCACTCGTTTAGGATATACTTACGACAGTTTGCCCCTCTTGGGAACATAACTTATGGAAAATCCGTTTTAGTTGACTTCAAGAATAATATCCAATATTGTGAAGGATTAACGGTTACCAGACAAAATGTCGCAGGAACTAAAATAGAACAGGCTGCTTTCCTAACTGCCCTCCCCCCAGAGAACCGTATCCACATAATCAAATGTAACTAACCATGCAGAAAGTTGCGCCGACCTTAAAATACATCTTTTTTAAAGGTGACCTGTTGTCCCCGCATTTCGTATATCGCCGAATATATCGAAAATTGCTCTGAATAATTTCGCCAAATGTTCTATATTCTAAGCCCTTTGATCCAAAAGTGGACACTTTCTCACAATCAGGTTTTTGAGGAATTTTGCCATGCATGGTTCTTATCCAATCTCAACGCTCAGCAGTGCCCCTTGGTCTCAGTGTATCCATTTTGGTGTGTTTTGAAAACGCGCCTTCCCGGCACATGGGCGCAGGAGCATTTACGTTTCAATGCGTGAACATTGTACTATAAAACAGCAACTGGTCCTGTGTTTCCATTTTACTCTTTTTAAAGCATTGGTTACTTAGCCTGGTTTACAAAAACTGTAATTGTTCAAGCATATAAAAGGCCATTTGAATGTTTGAATAGACATCGGTGGTCGGCTGAACCAACAACCGTTCACAAGCTGGACAAAACGAGCGGTAAGTCGATGAAAGTTTGTAGCTGATAGGGATAACAAGTTACTACAAGTGACACCAGGTTTGATGACTTCGTATCTTTACTAAGTCTAGCTCAAAGTTTCAGCACCATCTGTGACATCGGTAGTTTGCGTGAACTCTGAAATGACAGTGTTATGTCATTTCAAAAGGCTTGCCTATGGACACCGGTTAGGATTTGCTTGACCCGCAGTAGACAGATCGCCATGACATTCTAGTAAAGCAAAAGTGTCGATCAAGTATCGTTCGGAGTTGATAGGCTAAACTGTATTGAGCATCCAGTTTATTAGGAGCTTGTTTGACAAGGAGTAGCTCTCTGCGAGTCCAAAGAACTTGCAATATGTGTGGTTTGTCTACCTCACTGGATGACTTCTTGATTCCTCCTGGTTTGTGACAACTGCAACTGTGTACCTGCATGGTATGAGAGCGCTTATTGGATAAATGGATACTGCCTTCCGACGATTTAGGCAGTTAGACTATTGGGTCTACATAAAACTGCATTCCAGCTATAAGCCATTGCGAATACCAAGTTCCAAAATAAAGAAGAATTTTCTTGATTTTGATGTTTCCAGGCCGAGAGATTCAGCTAGGTTTCAGGTGAGTCTCTTGCCAATTTGGTGCAATTTGGTTTCAAGTAGAACATAAGGTTGACGGAGACTCGGGGACTGCGTCTATCTGATGAACCCCAAGAAGGGTGAGACTGATCGTGAGCTGTCGAGAATTTTTCAGAAATCTTATGAGTAGTGCATTACAAAAATATAGAGGAATTTTTCTGTTACCCGGACGTTTCTCAGGTCGGGAATGTCTCTGACCCCTGCAAAACCCAGGCAAATGCTTTGAGCAGTGTTGATCTAACCAATCATAACTGATTTCTAATCATGCAAATTTCTCAAATAACGCAATATCAAGGATCCAACAACAACAACTTTCTTTGGTATTTCGTGCAAAAGAATCAAATGTGGTCTTATTATCCCCCCTTCACAGGGATGTTTGCGATGGGACTGAGATGGTTATTCATCAGTCTGTTGATATTCGGACAATCGGGAGCCACACCCATCCAAATGGAATCACTAACAAATGGCGCTACAGAGGAATATCCTGCGGAAACAACTATGGAAAGTAACTGGCCTCAAGAGATTGCACCTGAAGTGCACATCACTCTATTCAGGTACGTTGACCTTCGGAACTGGTCATTAGAATAAACAGTGAGGCAGGCAGTACATCTGAGTTTTGTTCACATTCCGTATCTAGGCAAAGAACTTAATGTACAAACACAGAAAACGATGAAATTCTGCTATGCAGTCAACGCACTCGTGCAAAATGACTTAACTCAGTATTAAATACTTTTCCCGTATCTAGTGAACTAACGACAAATGAGCCCGTAGAAAATACCCCGGTGACCGAATTAGGAGAACAACACGCGGAAGAGGAGGAATCAACAGAAATGTTTTACACGAATCTGGCAGATGAAGACGGACATGTCACCATGGAGGAGGTGAGTTTAGACAATATTTACCTGGTTCAAAAACAATACTTGCGTTGATAGCCTAAGTGTTCAACGTTCCCTCCCTTTGCTATTTCATCAGTTTTCGAAGCGGCGTTGTCAGCTGTTGTATCTTGCGGTGGCCGTCTATGGGTTACGCCTGCACTGAGCCTGCCAGACTACGTGATAGGGAGAAGACAGAGAACTGGGGACACGGCTGTATTGCCAGGACAAAACATACAGAGCGTCTGCGTAAATATATAGGATGACCAATTGGCCAATATGGTCGTTCACTTGTTCGTTCCGTACAGCCAATGGTGGTGTTCCGGTTGTGAACAATCTCAGGACCACTACGCGGGTCGTGTGTTGCTAAGCTGTGTTTGGTGAGAGCCGCCAACTCACCTACTTTCCGGACGTGCCGTACCGATGGTGACCTTGGGGATATGTCACTCTCTGCACATGTGCTTTTTCTTCTGTCTGGGCGCGTCCTGACATCAGCGAAAGCGATTAAAATGAGAAGCTTGTTTTCCTAAATTTACCCGAAGTTCCAGTTTAAATTGTTAACTTTGAAGGATGGCGTCATGTAGAACACACAGACTTGCACAGGTTCCGTCTGCTTCAGTGGTTTCGAAGCGATGGATGACACTCACATTTGTGTAGTTCCTTTGGAAACGGGTGCGTGTGTAGCTCCCAAAGGTTTGGTAAGCAAACTCGACTAAATTACTACGTCGTAAGGAATTGCAACATTATTCAAGAACCCATAACGGCCCCGTTCAAATGTGTTCACTTGTCCTGAATGCTTTAAGCACGAGTCTTTCTCGTGTCCCACGTAAGTGTATAGCTTACCTCCTGTGAAGTTTATTTCATCAAGTGTCTGGTTTTCTGAAGCGCATCCATACCCAGGTTATTCTAATGTGACGATCGCGCACGCGCAACCCTATTTCTAAAGCTGCCACAGTCACGTTTTATAACACTGGCGACCTACGGCTCTAGATATGCAGTGCTCGTCATTCATCAATCTGACTTTCTGCCTCTCTTTCCAGACCGAAAATACAGCCCAATCCACTGAGGAAATTCACTCTGTCAGCGATATTGGCACTACATCAGAGAGCATGTCAGAGATTGAAACAGAACAACTTGAGGTGGGTGGGACTGTTTCTGCTTTGCGCCAGATGTATTTTGCAAGACCGTGGAACAAGATAAGAGTAATCTTTGCGGTTAGTGCTTTACTCTTCACAAACTACTAGTGAGGGGACTCGAAACCGTTCAGCTTTCGCTCTTCCCCGTACGACGTTCGCCAGTTTACCAACATGCATTCTGGTCAGAATAGGAAGAAAGATGACGTAGGTCATCCGCTTGCATTTGCCGTATTCGAATTCATGAGAATCTGGCGCTGTTGAGTGAATCTGTTGCTTAGCCAAGTCTGGGCTGTTCTCAAATGTGAGACAGCCTATCACCATAGCAAACATTACGTTCAGTTTTCGACGCATTATTCAGCCAATATGCAGAAGAAAATGCTTTTATGTATTGCTTCCCTACTGTATTGATTGGAGGGACAAAGTGGAACAACTTTAGGGTGCTCCGCACACCTCCATTGTTCTGTTCGCACTTTGACAGAAGTATACCAAAAACAGGACATATTTGAAGGTCCTAATTCCCGCGACTGGGGGCCCTGATGGAGTAGTGTTATTGCACCTCCTGATGGTTGAATGGCCGGAGGTAGTGTCCTGTACAGCCGAGGATATTCACTGCTAGTTGACTTGAACAACAACAAAACTCGAATTCAGAGCTTCATGTCATGGACTCAATGAAAGCGCTATAAATACGGCAACGTGGATGTGAATACAGCTAAGTCTGTATTTGCAGACTACCAATCTAAACTGATTTACTTGTGAGTGATTTAAGAATATTCAATCGTATCCGCTTTATCACCAAACGTTTGATTACCGGTTGAACAGCCTAATTGTGTGGTACCCCATAACACTGGTGGTTATCCGTGAATTTCGATGTGTTTATTTAGACAAATGTTTGAATGTACTGTGCGATCATTCCACATCTTTGAAGGCCAGGCAGCAATTGGGTTTATGGACAGTCCGAGCTCTGACAGTACTAGATGTAACGAATCCAGAACGCAGAGACGAAAAGTCATCATCAAAGACAGCAACATCAGTGTTGCCACTGATGCTTCACTGTCGTACTATGGTTGTACGTGAGCAGGGATACTGCCAGGGCGCCCACACCGAGACAGGAGGACGATTAGTGTCCACATCCAAAGCCTTTGGCTCAAAAGCCTAATCGCAAGGCAGCGGTGTTCGGCTGGAAAGGCAAGTAAATTACCATTTTTTTACGGAAAACGTCGCCATACATGTTCCAACCCCCAATTTGGAGGGCCAGGAGACTGTGTTCGTCGGACCTCTACCTGGTATGAGAGACCCTGTGAGCATCATGCGGATACTCCTCAGTATAGCTCAATGGGTCGCCCAGGTACACAAACCGCCACACCACGGTAAGGTCCAGTCTCTTCGTGACGAAAACTAACCACATAAATTGGTATCAAGCTTAAACTTAAGACATATTTATCCTTGTATTCGGTGTTCTTTGACCACTCTATCCTTTGTCTTTGCGCCAGCTGTCTTCAACAAAGACCATCGCAACTGCAGAGATCAAAACAGAAACGGAGCCGGAAGGATCGACCGTGTGCACAGACCCTTCTCACAGACACGAGGTGATTTAACAGACTGTTCAAATAATATGGAATTTTTGTTGTCTTAGTTATAGTTAGTTAGTTAGTTAGTTAGTTAGTTAGTTAGTTAGTTAGTTAGTTAGTTAGTTAGTTAGTTAGTTAGTTAGTTAGTTAGTTAGTTAGTTAGTTAGTTAGTTAGTTAGTTAGTTAGTTAGTTAGTTAGTTAGTTAGTTAGTTAGTTAGTTAGTTAGTTAGTTAGTTAGTTAGTTAGTTAGTTAGTTAGTTAGTTAGTTAGTTAGTTAGTTAGTTAGTTAGTTAGTTAGTTAGTTAGTTAGTTAGTTAGTTAGTTAGTTAGTTAGTTAGTTAGTTAGTTAGTTAGTTAGTTAGTTAGTTAGTTAGTTAGTTAGTTAGTTAGTTAGTTAGTTAGTTGGTTAATTGGTATTAGTTAGTTCATATTTTGATAGCGCTTGCTCAAAGAAGTAATGAATTCCAGATCGTAGACTCAGAGAAAAGTCTGACGAGTTTGACTCGACCACCAGTTTCATGCAGGTCTACCGTTTCCTTAGTAGATAGCCCGTTTGTTCTTGGTCATGACTTTTTTAGAAGCTTGGTTTAGAATAGTGATACAATATGTTGTAAGCCTCCAGTAAGGTAACCTGCTTGGCGGGCATGCGAATAGAACATGTGACCCTTTAGGGCCAACCAAGATGTTTATTTACCCCAGCAAAGAAGAATCCAACGTCTGAATGTACAACCACCATTCGGAATGGTCTCCCGTAGAAGTACAGATGTTACGTCTGAGTCTTTGAATCTGGGAGTTCATCTAAACGGTCTACAACAACAGTCTTCAATAAATAGGCTATGTTGAAACAATTTGTGTCGCCTCAGGATGCACTAGTGTTGTGACAGATTTGACACCATAAAGGAAACTACTCACGGGGTTGCTGAAAATTCATCGACAGCCCACTACCGGTTTCGCCCTTCTTGGAGCTCATCAGGCAGGCGCAGTCGCCGTTCCCGTCAACCTTATGTTCTACTTGAACAGAAATTGGCTGTTTTCAAGAAATACTCTCATTTGAAAATCAATTTGGTTTTCTCTAGAGTAGTTCTCTTTATGATAATATACTGCGATATCTGGAATATCGTGCCAAGTGAAACATGAGGCTCCCTGTGTGCAGCACATTCAGTTGTAGAACATTAAAAACGAGCGATTCAGTTGGGTCTCGCAAAAACCATATTGATTTGCTATACATTTCGTTTATTTTCAGTCACCAGATAGCAAGATGGAACGACAAGAGAACGGCAAGTGGAAGACAGAAACAGTGTCAAAACTGATGAATACTATGGTCCAACTGTTGGGCGTTTCCACCAAGGAGTTGAATGGATATCAATATGTGATGGCTTTGCGTGGTCCGGATGGCAGTCTCTATGTTCCGCAGCATCATAAGAAAAGCACCCGAGAACATCTCGCTGCACTTTTGGGGTAAGATACTCATCCAAAGTTGGTTGATCGCACAAATGTCGTTCAAACTGTGTGCATCAAACTGAAGTGATAAGTGATCTATTACCTGTTGTGGAGTTGCTCATCGAAGATGAAAAGGAATAACTCACCTTTTGATTTACTTGAACAACGTAAAAGTTGTTTGTTTCGACTATGGTCGCAAGATCTTTTGCTATAAGACCACATACTACCCAGAAACTGAGACATATAGCAACGTACATCTTGCTTGAGTTTCAAAAAATGTGTAAAGACGTAGTAGATGTGTATAAGGAGCGCTTAAAGCAAAAGAATGGCCGATCACCAGCCCGGCGTAAAAAGCAAGGCAGGTTGTCCACAAGACGTTCGCCCTCATATGAAAAGACCATTTTATCCAACACACTTGGCTGACTCACATTTTTTCATCTCATTTTACTTCAGTTTTGCCGATGAAATCATCGTGAGCAAAAGTGAGTCAGTTTTTTTGCATTCACCAATTTCAAACCGAATTTGAGAGAAATCAGAATAGACACAAATGACAAGGTTCCAGCCCGTTGGGGGAACAATGCTTGTTCTTGAATTGGATTTGCATTGTACCATCCTACCGATTCAACCTCACCAGCCAATAACTGTGGGTGTTTCCACCGGCTTATTTGAGGGACCGTTTTGGAAAAGTGCTGTGACAACAATCTGGTCCAAATGCCACTTGGAGTTTTAACGGAAATATTTTCTCGCACCAATATTTTAACTGAAATATTTTCTCAGTGAGCACCAATATCAAACAGCAAATATCTTGAAGACGAGTCCCCCTGGCGGAATCTTATTATTAAAGCGACTTTCGAAAGCCATGCAGTTAGACTGAGAAGTATACATAAGAATATATTTTCTGCAGTGGATAAATCAGAAAAAGCAAGTTTCTAGCTTACTGTCTGCAGTTTCCAGTCTCCTACCTCAAGCAGTTTTTTGTTTTGTTCTGACTACTGCGATAAAACCAGTAGACAAATGTAAAACGGCCTCATCATCGTAATGCGTGGTCTTCCTGAACGACTTCTTGCACATTCACCAGATGGACCAATAGGCTTTCGAAGATAAGAATCATTCATATGTACATGTATATCGACTTTCTTGATAATGACAGATCCACTGAGGGAGTAAACGTACCGCCAAATTTATATTAGGAAGTCGATTTTTTTGGAACTTGCCGCCCTCCAGAACACCTGTGTGCTCAATGTCTGTACCTGATTGCGTTGAAATGTTCCTTAGATCTGTCTGCGCTCTTGGTTCTTCGCAGAAGACGAGATCACCATCTCACTGAAATAAACAGTATGTCCAATTTCTGGTATCCAACTACGCAAGTCTTTGACATGACTTCAATAAGCAAATCTAAGCCTTTTCTGTTATGTGGCATATGCAGCTTAGGATGACGCTGACCCGCACGGTAACAAAACCGTTTGCCTTTGATTCTGGTTAACTTCTGATCCACGGCCACTCACGTCTTGATGACGCTTTCATAAACAACAAATCTGTAGTCTGATTGTATCAGTAGTTGTAAACGATGGGCCATACTAAAGACACTAAAGGAATACTTCTGAGAACAAAGGGTGTACATCTAGGCTATATTATATGTGAATACGTTTTGTGTGGGGCAGCTAATAATTCCAAGAAGCTAGGTGAGTAAGGAACAGGTTCTTGAGCCTACCCGGTTTTGAAACTGCCTGAATTCTTCCTCCTTCATCTGGAGTGCAGTGGAGGGTTTTGCGCTGTTGGACAGATCATTTTCCACAACCGTTTCAGATAAGACATACTATTTATCTCTTCAGATGCATTGAGTCACTTGGATGAGGAAGAATCGACAGTCACAGAAACACGAAAATACAGTGTCGCCGCCGGTTCCACCCAACCCGAAATCCAGGATGACATCACAGAGTCTCCGCAGGAGAATCATACAGAAGAATCAATGAAGGAAGTGTTGGTTGAAACAAATGCCCTCACAGAGACTTTGGTGGATCATGAATGGGCTACGGATAATGAAGCGAAATTAAACGACAAAAGCACCAGTAGCACGGAGGATCTTCTAG
The DNA here is from genome assembly GCF_000715545.1 of Opisthorchis viverrini. NCBI lineage: Eukaryota > Metazoa > Platyhelminthes > Trematoda > Opisthorchiida > Opisthorchiidae > Opisthorchis > Opisthorchis viverrini. The sequence goes on from NW_008751667.1 coordinate 2,262,393, forward strand.
AACCCAGCGAACTGACACCTCATGACTCACATTCAGAAGCTAGCGAATCCAACCAAGCGAGTTTAACAATCCACCAGACGTCTGAACCAACAGGACAGACTGACACTTCCACAAGTGAACCTCAGATTTCAATGCCAGTGGAAATCCACCCTGAAGAAACGTTGGAAGGACTGACCAAATTATTCCGTAAAGTGAACGAAAACGTGGACGGATTGATCAAGTTTATTAAATCACCAGAACTTTTGGAGGAAAAATTGAAAAATATTACAAAACCATTTCTATCCGATGTTGAATCGGTTGCTGAAACACATCTTGCAAGATTATTGGGACAAGATGTGGACGAGGAATCAAGCCTGAAAGCCAAATCAGTGTCCGATGAGTTTTCGGGGGTGGATGGTTCCCAAGATGAATACAAATTTCCCGTTGATACGCTAGAGACGATTGAAGCCATGGAACCGTCAACAGAAATAATAAGCACGAAGGATCAGGAGAATGGGCAAGAAGTGCCACTTGAACATTATTAGGTGAGACTTCAGTTTTTGTTAGTGTTCCTCAAATGACAGAGTACACAGGTTGATGATTTGTGAAGTTCATAAGGAATGGAATGCCTCAAATCATATGGTTTGTAACGGTACATTAGTCTGGTAACTGTGAGAGGCGTTTTCGTCAATCCTCATTAGTAATCATCTATCACGCAGTCTCTGACAAGGCTGAGTCTGAGCAGGAGACCTGTCCATCCTTTCAAATTCGACGTCTCTGAAGCAATTCCACAAAGAGTATAATTTTTGTGTGTTCTCAATCAAGGTCGCCGTATAGAGGAGAGGTGGATGATTAGTTCTGACTATACTACTCAAGTAGTTCGAAATCGGGTATCGAGCAAAGTTTTGCTTGTTGGAAACTAACGAAAAATCAGAATCAGGTAAGTGCAAAACCGTTACGAGACCCAAGGAATCGGTAACCGAAAAGACTCCAAGCGAACTGTGTTTGTGGAGAGGCGAAAACACAGTCAACGGCGTCGCCAATTTTGCTTTGTTTCTTGACTGATTTTGGAAAGAATAGCTAAAGCGAGAGAACATAGATTAAACAAGTTTTGTGCGTCGACAAATTTTCAATCCCATTCAGACTCCTGTGAGTGAGCAATAAGCATTTTCTCTCGTGAATTTCTGCTCACTTTGGCTCTGGTACATCTAAGTTGTATTGAACCCTCCAGTACTCCAAGGCCTACTCATCTCAAGGGCTGAAATAATGGCACAGAGGAGACTTCTGACCTCAGATTTATAGAGGGAATTCTGTGTTATAATCACATGGCTGAACAAAGAGGTCCCTCTACACCGTTTGTCCTTTTTAATAAATATCGTGTAGGTTCAGAGTACGGTACAGCAGACGTCTGTGAGTAATTCACGAGCCGTTTGAGGAACCGCTCGCACCCAAGTTAACATCACCTGTCGATATGTTTGAAGTAAACTGTGTTTTATTGGGTCTTGTCACCTGATTTACTGAATTTCTTCACTTTTCGGTGTATATGACAGTCAGATGTCACGAGTCATGCTTGTGAGCTTGCTTAATCAAATTTCTAACGGGAACAGTTGCATACCATTTACTGTCACTTTGCTGAGTAGAGTAGGATGATTCCGTTACATAAACTGAACCAAACGTGTTTTGGTGAACCTGAGCAGTGAGCTGCATTTTTTCCAATTCATCCTTTTTCTCCCTCCCACCTTAATTACCGCCACTGTTGCGTGATCATCAACATCATCGAAACTATCCTTACAATAGACCTTTTTGACGGCCTTTTACTCACGTCTAAATCAGTTTGTACTCCCCGCTGCTGAGCCAAAACTGTCTTGGTCGAACGAAAACAAGCTTCAATGTTTTACTGTTCGTAAACAGTAAAATGGTGAATAATAAAGTGATCTAAAACTGGAACGTCGTTGAAATTTCAAGGAAATGACTTCCGTTGCTTAGAGTAGAACTTGGTCAAAACAATGTATGATCACGTTTGAACTGACAAAATACCGACCACCTTTTATGTCACTTTTCACTCAAAAACACAAGATATTTCTAAATCAGAAGTAACCGGTTCTGAAACAGATATCCACTAGAAGCTCCATTCTGACTGACAACTACCGAATAGGTGTAGCAGGATTCGATTGCCAGATTTTCAGTTTCGGATTTCTCACTGAACCCCAAACCGACTGATCAACAGCCTCAATCAGTCGTGTGCATGGAATGGTCAGCTGAAGCTATTTGGGCTGTTTTTGGTACATACCCCATCGCAATTTGTGAGTGAGCGGACTGATACGGGCTTGTCAGCGAAGCTCCCCACTCAACGCTGCTATCAGGGCTTGATGAACGTATTGCTCCGTTCAGAGGATAGTAAGAAATTTCGTTCAATGATCGGGCTAGTCAACAAAAGTCATATTTTCAACACGCACGTTACACGAACCGAGGATAACTTCAATCTATCCTATTTCTAGTTTTGAAACACTATTGAGTACGGTAATGTCGACTGGTGAGTAAAAATGAGTTAAATACACTTGGGGTTTGACCTATTCAGATGACCCACGGTGTTGAACAACAGCTAATCTTTTTCAACGTTTTTTTGCTCCTCCAAGATAAACCAACCGAAGATCAAACGTGATGCGGGTTACGTACAAGCATGATTCTGATTTCTGATATTCGAACGTTCCACCAAAAAACCTACTGCTTCATATGTACCCTCTCCATGTGTATTCGTACAAATACAGTCTCATCTGTTCCAGACAATGTTTTATCAACACATTGGTTCGTGGGTTCACATTTACCTCTTATTTCCGGCATCTTCACCATCGTTTGTAATTTTGGAGAATATTCCTAGGTTTTGGGTTGTATTGTGCACTCAGTCGGTTGGGTGACCGCGAACAAGCGAATGTCTCTCCTGCAGAAATGAGTGGGTGGCAGCTGACCCCTCTGTGTCTTCAGTATCGATCAGTGTCTGAATCTATCAAGGGTGCTGTTATCTTGTCTCCAACCCGTCGGTAATATCCAGAAAATATAAACCATTTTCTGGGAATACAACCAAAGGTTTCCTCAAGTGTGATTTTGCCGTCCGTTTTTTCAGTATGCCATTTCCTGTGAGCGTAATCAACAGACTACGAAAAACACATTGGTACCACATGCTCAGTCAGCTTAACATCGCAGGGCTCTCGTACATCACGCATGGTTGCTACCCAAAAGTTTGTAGACTTTATGAACCATGGACTTTGGCTCCAAAGATAGTTCGGTTCTTAGTGTAAATATGCTGCGGACTTATTGTCATGAAACAGAAATCTTGAGGAGATCACTGCATTCAAGCTACGGGTTCGGACTAGAGAAGATTCATAGAAAACACACACCATAAAATAAAGCAATAAAGTAGTTAAATTGCGCTCCCTACTTATTAAAAATGATAGGCTGCGCTGGACATGCGATGCCAGATCGCAGCCATTTCTATCCAGGTAAACTGATCTTTTGCCTACATTGATACGGAATATACGTCTACAGAAAGTTTGACCTTGTGCACGCAGAATCTGCTATCTCAATTTAAGTGTAGGAAACATCTTGGTGTTGTAAGTTCTTTTGATCTGACATGTACAAACATTTTGATAAATCTTTTTCGTAATATTTTGTTGCTTCATATGTCAGTAGGAGAGTAACATGTCTCTGAGGGGTTTTAGCGTATATATTATCAGGCTTTTTAGCGACCGACTTAACCGCAAAGTAAAATCGACCGAACAAAAAGTAATCGATGGATACAAAGTTGATAAAGGACCACTCGTTTTCTGAGGTTACACTGTTGTGTCGTCGAACTCAATGAATATAAGGAGATTTTAATGGCACCTGACCTGAAATAGGAAGAAAGATGATTCATTATACAGACATTTCCCCCTTGGTTTTCGACGGATCCTGTATGAGCTATATCATACAAGTTTAACGGCGTATAGTACTTAGGAATAGTGCAAGTAGTACCTTACGAAATGGTCCAAAGAGACTTTGCTGCGTTTGAAGATTGATTCTGTAATTGTTGAACCATTTTAAAGTGTTGATCAGTACTTCAAAGACATCCAGGATGACTCAGGAAGACGCTCGAGAACGCTGGTTTTTCCCCACAGCTTTACAAGTGAGGTTTTCTACTTCCGTGCCTGTAACAGCTTCGCTTGTTATTTAGCAGCCTCACACACAAAGCCTTTTTCTCATTCACCCACATCTTTCTGTTTGACATTCTGTTTTGACTCTGTATGTACAACCGTTCAGCTCAACAAAATATACTGAACTCATACATATTTTAACCGAAGTGTTTCCATGAGACGTGGTAACATGGTGAACAGGTAGGCAGTTTTTAACAATGTGTGTCACATTTGTCAAACTAATCGATAATCAAGACACCAGGGTACCAGTAATGCAGCACTTCACTTCAAGTATGTGTGCTCCAAGGCGGCTGACTTCCTAATGGAAATGAATGTGTTTCATACATTTGAATCTGTTGCTTTGTTATGGTCCTACGCCCAAATGATATTTAATTTTTCAATCCTTCCCATCAATCAAGCATACTTTTGATTGGCTTGTTTTGTCGCTCACGTGAATTCAGATGTACTGATTAGGGTGTCTTCTTCGTGTTCGCAGACTTTCTGTTCTGTGGTTATGTATGAAGGGTTATTACTTTGGTTTGCGACAAACTATGGCGTTGCAATTCAATGGTGGGAACTGAACAGAGAACACGGTAGGTTAGGGGCGGTCTCCCAAATATCAGTCTACCGGTGGAACGCTAGTCCAGCTGCAGTTCATTGAAACCACTGCTCCCTTTTTACGAGTTGAATTTCTGGCTTCCTTCTATATGCAGCGATAGATGTACAAAAACTATTAAGCCAACGTATTATATTGTCTACTCATAGATGTTTGTGTAAGAAACTAATTGTACAGTCCGTGTGTGTGCGAAATGATTGCTTTTTAACTTTCACAAAAAGAACATTCCTGTCGAAACGGATCGAATCGGCCTTCCTGATTTTAGCGAATTAGTAGGCTAAACTCTTTCCGGAAATCTTTCTAGGCCTCCTTATGCATTTTGTCAATCTGTCAAATGGTTACCGAGTCTTTTTTTCACATTAACTTGAGATTAGAAGTGGCAAGCGTTTACTGGGTCATACAACAACTCCACTAGTGTTGCCTTCTTCTCTGCGCTCAAAAGATGACAGTGCAGTGTTGTTTTACATAGTGGACACTAAACTGTTTGCAATCGTGCGTGAGAATGCATGAACCGGTGGAAGGAACCCAATACTGACCATCAAGAAACCAAGTAGTTTGTTATGGAGACGGGTCAAATATGGAGAAAAGTTACCCAATTGGAATCACAATGAAGCAGTCTGCTGAGTCTTGTCTTTGCTGCACGGTAAATTTCTCAAGAGTTGGGGTAAGATGATTGTCAGAGCACTTGTAAAAATGGGGGAACATCGACCTCCGTGGCAACATACACCTGTGAAAGGAAGAAGGCCTTCGCTACAGAGTTATTGATTAGAAAAGATCAACCGAACAGTTACAGACTATTGGACAGGAAAGCAAAACTCTCATATGCGTCTTGTTTATAAAAAACTGAATAACCGTCTTCTTTTAGAAGGCCTCTTCCTAAACTTTCCTGGATATTGATTGACTGTTACTCAAATGCGAGCAAATGCTACAAAGCGAATCCACAAATTCCGTAATAAATCCCAGTTTCCAACACACACAAGGCGGAGTTACGTGAAACCCTGTTACTCACATACCTCACCAGTAGTATCCCCCGTTACACCAGTACCTCCAACACTGCGTACATAGTAGCATCTGTCTGTAAACAGTTTACAAGTCGAAACCAAAGGCGAGGATCGAGTGATGCCTAAAACGAAAATATTCCTTCTTTAGCGTACGAACAATGCAAAGAACGAGCAACGCTTTCCAAAAGAAACTGAACTTTCGAGGGTCGACTCACACGTATATAGCGATTCTGTCATTCGTAAACAAGCGGTCCTAACTGAGTTCCCGTGAGCAACGTACAATCTTGCTAGCAGGCAGTCAGTGCTAAACAATAACTTTTATGTCACGCTTGTCCTGCCACAACGTGAATTTCAGTAAAAACGTCTCGAACATGGCTCGTTGTTCCATCAAGTTTGAAGAAGCATTTCGTATGAATACGCTGACAGTTTTGCCATAGTCTCAGACATCAGTACTATTTCCCGTTGTCCCGCATCATCATTCTGGTTTTCTCCAATCCAGCCCCATTTAATCTAACCACGACGCGTTGAATCAGATAATCTCTATGTCTTTTGATTTCTGGCATGCCCAGGTAATAACAGACCGGCGTATGTACCCCACGCACCCACGTTGTACTACGACCAAGCTCGAAACTCTGGTGTCCGTAATTAGTTGGGACTATCTACACACCAGTTTAGTCACTGGTGTGTACTTTTCACATTGTCTAGAGTTGCTCCGTTCTGGCCAGGCCTAATTCAGGAGGCCTGATCAACTGGAGCAACCTGAAAGCAAGCCGAGGTGAAGTGATGTGATTCTAGGTCAAGTACAGAAGCTAAAGTGCAGATCGGTCAGTCTGTGAGGGTAAAACTGCAGTGTCCCCAGGATTCAATGAGATATCTATCAGAGACATGTGTACAATCGAAATAGCCTGCTGAAGGTACGGACGCGAGTAGGTTGTGCGCTAGTGTAGGGGTGGTGAGTATTTTGAACCCAAGTATGCTTACTCGTCCGAGTGAGAAATGACTCTCACTGACTGAACAGGTGTTTGCTTGAAATGGTTGTTTGAGCTAGGTTAAAAAACAACTGCCTCTAGAAGGTGAGCAAGCCCTAAAAAACACTTATGGATGCTAATGCACATACTAGGGGTTGTCAAAACAAAATTTTACCTACAAGAACTACGCAGTCGCATGTTAAAGACCACCAATCTTGTGCTTAACCCAGTTGGTTTGTCCAACCACGGATCGTTTTGTCTGGGCTCCTATAGCATTTGAATGCATAAGCTTATCGGTACCGCATCCGTTGCTTTGAAATCGATAAGAAAGGACTTTATATCAACAGTTTTTCAGGTTTCAATAACGGTTGGAAACCTTAGTGAAACGGTTAACCAAATAAGTTAGTGTGCCACAGTGGTTTGTATAACATTTGTCACCTTGCGTTATCTTAACCCTAAAAAGGACTACACAGTTTTTCATGAAGGAAACTACTCACAAGCTTGCTGAAAACTCTTCGACTACACGGTTTGTTTAGTCAAACCCATCGACGGGTCAGGGCCTGCGCGTAGAATATCAAACTGCCAAGTAACAGGGAACAGTACTTAAATGGCCGCTGTCGGTTAACGGGATCCGGGTGAGTGACCATAAAGTCAATGAGTGCCTCTCAACAAGGGCTTTTCCCCTAGCTGGAAGTAATGACCTGTGATAAAAACCTACTCTAACTGATAAAACGAGTAAAACACAAGATTGAGGAGAACTTAAGGACTGCCTGACGAGTCCCAAGAGTGGCGGAAGCGGTCGTGGACTGCCGAACAATTTTCAGCAACCTTACGAGTAGTGTGTTACGTTTAAGCACTTGTGCTTTCATAAAGAAAACTGTCGTTTCTACAGTCAGCACTTAGTTACTTCATTTTTATGTGTATAATCTAGGTACACCGAGTAAGTGAACGCAGCAAATTGCAAATCGATATAAGCGTTCACATCCATTGTGGATACGTATGTTTGTTGCTACGGGTGGAACACAAAGTTCTATTAAGCAACTAAACGGCTTTCAGAATTCTAAGGCCTGATCAACTGGAGCAACCTGAAAGCAAGCCGAGGTGAAGTGATGTGATTCTAGGTCAAGTACAGAAGCTAAAGTGCAGATCGGTCAGTCTGTGAGGGTAAAACTGCAGTGTCCCCAGGATTCAATGAGATATCTATCAGAGACATGTGTACAATCGAAATAGCCTGCTGAAGGTACGGACGCGAGTAGGTTGTGCGCTAGTGTAGGGGTGGTGAGTATTTTGAACCCAAGTATGCTTACTCGTCCGAGTGAGAAATGACTCTCACTGACTGAACAGGTGTTTGCTTGAAATGGTTGTTTGAGCTAGGTTAAAAAACAACTGCCTCTAGAAGGTGAGCAAGCCCTAAAAAACACTTATGGATGCTAATGCACATACTAGGGGTTGTCAAAACAAAATTTTACCTACAAGAACTACGCAGTCGCATGTTAAAGACCACCAATCTTGTGCTTAACCCAGTTGGTTTGTCCAACCACGGATCGTTTTGTCTGGGCTCCTATAGCATTTGAATGCATAAGCTTATCGGTACCGCATCCGTTGCTTTGAAATCGATAAGAAAGGACTTTATATCAACAGTTTTTCAGGTTTCAATAACGGTTGGAAACCTTAGTGAAACGGTTAACCAAATAAGTTAGTGTGCCACAGTGGTTTGTATAACATTTGTCACCTTGCGTTATCTTAACCCTAAAAAGGACTACACAGTTTTTCATGAAGGAAACTACTCACAAGCTTGCTGAAAACTCTTCGACTACACGGTTTGTTTAGTCAAACCCATCGACGGGTCGGGGCCTGCGCGTAGAATATCAAACTGCCAAGTAACAGGGAACAGTACTTAAATGGCCGCTGTCGGTTAACGGGATCCGGGTGCGTGACCATAAAGTCAACGAGTACCTCTCAACAAGGGCTTTTCCCCCTAGTTGGAAGTAATGACCTGTGATAAAAACCTACTCTAACTAATAAAACGAGTAAAACACAAGATTGAGGAGAACTTAAGGACTGCCTGACGAGTCCCAAGAGTGGCGGAAGCGGTCGTGGACTGCCGAACAATTTTCAGCAACCTTACGAGTAGTGTGTTACGTTTAAGCACTTGTGCTTTCATAAAGAAAACTGTCGTTTCTACAGTCAGCACTTAGTTACTTCATTTTTATGTGTATAATCTAGGTACACCGAGTAAGTGAACGCAGCAAATTGCAAATCGATATAAGCGTTCACATCCATTGTGGATACGTATGTTTGTTGCTACGGGTGGAACACAAAGTTCTATTAAGCAACTAAACGGCTTTCAGAATTCTAAACGCCAGGAAATTCAGATGCTGTCTTATTCACATCAAATAGTCTTTAGGCGTGACGAAGAAACACTCCCCATGTCATTTTGTGCGATGTGCTCATCTAAATTAGCAATCAAAGAAGCAAAACAACGTGTCAAATCAGAAGTCACCCTCGTTCAATTTTTCATATCTCTGTGTTGAAAATATTGTGCGTAAGTCAGAAAGTTTCTCCACCTTCTACCCAAATTGGTTGCTAGATCGGTAATGGGCTCTGCATACGACATGAAGTATAATAGAATCAGATACATTTCCGATTCCGTATGGTTGGTTGTCTGCTACGTAGGATTTATTTGAATGTACCGTTGAGTTCTACCCTCGTTCTTCTGTTCAATAAATCCGCGCAAACTACCATTCCCTGTACAACTTAAGAAGGTTCATCTCCTCTTCTGGCTTCAATTCTCGCCTCACCAATTCTAGTGTTGTTAGCTTTACCGACTGGCAGGCAGTACTTCCCCTAATTTGGACTGTTGGGCCATCGACGTCATTGTCAGCTCACCATCAAGCACATCATCTTCAGCATCTTCTTCACCGTATTATCACCCACAAAGTACTCCACGACAAAGGTTTCATTCCCGTCTTTTACTGGCACTTTGGTGTTTGCCTTCATGGCTAAAAGTATTGCTCCGCGTGGCGCACGTTTCACTATGTCCAACCTGGTGAACGTATGCCGAATTCAAGTACGCCGAAATTCACTTTATCCAGTTGACACGCTGCAGTAGAGTAGAGCATTTGCTTACCGGGGTTTCTGGTACAGAGACTACTCAGAGGTTCAAACCACTTTAGAACCTGCTGCATTAACTTATCATCCAGGAAGTGGTTAACTGATGTAGCTGTGGATTGTGTGAGCACAAACAAACGGGCCTTGTGTATTTCTACGACAGTTTTTCCACTTAATGTTATCATTCGTATTGATGAAAAAGCTAAGGTTCCTTGTTGTGGGTGCCTGGAACAGATGGAGAGGTAAAAATTGTGCGACATAAATGGACACGCTACAGAAACATGACCGACTATGAGTAGTGTTCACTAAACGACATCAGACAGCCTGGATCAATGTCAGAAAGTATCATTTAAATATCGCAAGGCCGTTGTAAATTTTGCACTCGCACACAACGTATGATGCTGAACATACTCCCCAATGAGGGTGCGCATTGCACTACCAAAAACTCGTTTTCTAGTTGCCTCGTTACGGATTCACCGATACAAACCCACACGAGCTATAGACTTGAGACAACGATTGTCAAACACCTGAAGACATCTCACTTCCACTGCCCGAAAAGGGCGAGCCTCACAGCCAAACAGCCACACTGCAGCCGGATACACACGTCTCTTGAGATTCAGAAATACGCCACTCTGACGCCATAGGTGTCTCAAATTTGCGAACGCGACCTTAGCCTTGAAGATTCGTTCATTGATCTCATCTGTCACACTGCATCCAGAATTAATACAACTTCCAGTGTGGCGGTATGAATATGTAGAAAAAGTTTGAAAGTTTGCGACCATAAAATGTGGACGAAATATGTTATTTTGCCGTCCTTCTCTTCCGAACGTCTGAAACTTCACGGAATTGTAGCTACCCGGACGTCCTCACATGCGCCTGAACGCACACGGGTGTAATTATTCAGCGCCGTGTGGAAGGCAAATGGAGGTGGGCCCAGCATGGGTAAGGTCGTTTATGACTATGTTGATGCACGTCACACCCGTAATCAGTCCTATAAACATGGATTAAACACACATGTTGACTGGGTTAGGTCATGCCTGCCTCGGCGTTTATCCTTTCCTCAAAATTCGAACAAAAATGCGCGAACCCAATGCATGGGTAAGGTCGTTTATGACTATGTTGATGCACGTCACACCCGTAATCAGTCCTATAAACATGGATTAAACACACATGTTGACTGGGTTAGGTCATGCCTGCCTCGGCGTTTATCCTTTCCTCAAAATTCGAACAAAAATGCGCACACGAACCCAATTAGGTGCGAGGTTTTCGGCCAAGGAACGTGACAAACTAGCCAAGTACGCAAATAATATTTCCGTCCCACATTTTTTCTCATAGAATTCACTGAAATCAATTGAGCTGCTCTCGTTGGCTTTCTCATCGACCCGCTATATTGTTCTTTTCAGTTCGGCACATTTAAGGAAATAAAACCAATCGTGTGAATTTCACTCTGTCTGAGTTAAGGCCTGAGGAAAATGCATAGTTTTCTATTGGTAATAAATCGAAGCAATCGTTGTTTGGTATTCATCCTTGGTAGGCTTGATACTGCCAAAAGGAAGATCTTCGCTGCAGAGTTACCTAGTGGAGAACGCCTAATGAACAGTTACGGACTATTGGACAGGGAAGCAAAACCCTCATATGCATCTTGTTTACAAAAACCGAATATTCATCTTCTCCTTTTACGCGTCTTCCTGAGCTTTCCTGTATATTCATTGACTGTTGCTCAAATGCAAGCTAATGCGACTCCACAAATTCCCTAATAGATCTCACTTTTCAAGAGAAGCGAAGCGGATTTACGTGGAAACAGGCTACTCGCATGCTCCATCAGTAGTATCCATAGTTACAGTGGTAACTGTTCGCCTAAATTTATCACGAATGTTTGTTCGTGAGAGTCAGTGATAAGTGCACACTTGTCACTAATGGAACGAACCCAAATAAGCTGGGTTACTATGTCTACTTGTGCTTTTGATGCGAGGTAAAAAATGTTGTAACAAATGTTATCTGTGGACGAATTTATTGGAAAGTTGTCTAGACATAGTGTACAGTCAGTTGATGACATGGCTGTCACTCAGTTCTCAAAAGATGGACTAATTCACAGTACATTGTCATGTTGGTAAGGCTTCTCGGAGTAGTTCATCAGTGGAGTACAGTCTCATCAAAACCTAGAGCTAATTCATCCTTCATGAAGAAGGGGGAACCGATAGGGCACTTCAGATGGCCTCCACAATGAATTGATCGGCTTTTAGAAAGCTTCCAACGCTACAAAAACACTCACTTTAGGTCACGAACTGAACAACAAATCTAATGGAAACACCAATTCGTTAACTTAGGATAGTACAAACTAAGATTTCTACCTGTCAATTTGCCTCTTCTGTCGTTGTGGAAGTTTTCATTTTTGAGAGAGTTCTTTTGTGAAAGCAAGGAAATCATAATATCACGCTTGTTCGATCGTTGCGGTTCATCACACAATTCATGATAATCTTCAAATGGCAACTTTATATAAAGTTTCGTTTGCTTTGTAGTTTCATGTGGGCGAGAATACTGCATGTGTCCCAATGAGAAACATGTATGGTAACTTCACGTTTGGGGCGAAACAACACAGGGCATGATTTTCATTATTTGCCCATCGAATGAAGGAAACACCTCTGCCAAAAAACCGTTAAGGTAATTGTGACGGATATGTCCTTGTCATAAACTTCATGATATGCATGAGATGCATCCAAGTTGAATCTTGATTGACTTTTGAAAAACGTCAGGTATTACCTCGCTTGAGAATTTTGATTGTTTCCGATAAGGTCACACTCGATCACGCTCAGATTTTCGGAAGATAAAGATTCTATATCTTTGTAATGTATTACTCATAAGGTTGCTGAAAATCCGTCAACCTCACGAGTGGTAGATTATGAGTAGTACATTGTGAGTAGTACATTATAAGGATATACATGTATCGCGATATCTCGTATATCGTAGCGACTGAAACATGGGGCGGCCTGGTGCAGCACATTCAGTTGCCTGAGAACATCACAAACGAGAGATTCAGCTGGGTTCCAGGTGAGTCTCTCGAAAAACCAGATTGGTTTGGAAATGAGTGTGTATTTGATAATGATTCTATTTACTGGATGGAACTTAAGCCTGTACTTAAACCTGTACTCATCGAAAGGTTATAGCCTCAACCTATGTCGACCAAACTACTGTTGTTTTAAGAACAAACTGACTCGAGAACAGAACGGCGAACGAAAAAACCATCGATTTCTCCCGGTTCTTAAAAGATCTCTAGCTGCACATTTTACTGCCACCCAAAAGAAAAAAATGCTTCATGTGTTTGTCTCCATGATTCACGTTGCTCTTCTTGGTACTACAAAACACATGGTTCCTCGGGTCATCCATGTTAGATTCTTTTCTGCAAGTGCATTCAAATTTTACTGGAACGCACGTTCACTGAAATGTGGGGCTATTGTATACAGTACAGCATAAATTACATTGAACTAATCACCAGTGCACGGCGCTGCAATATTTGTGAAGCACACCCACAGTGAACTGGCAGTCGTGTGCTTGAGTGGACAGAGGATCACACGAACGTTTCTACAGTTCATTTTAAGCAGTGTACTCTTTTTCTACTCATGAGTTGTGTATCGTTTATCTAACAGGATGAATAAACGACCAGAGTAGAATATTGTGCCAAGACAATCCCTTCCGAAGGTGTCGGGATACGTGTATTATATGACTGAAAGAATGTGCCTCGACTAAGGCTAATCACGTTACTGATTATCTTTGTAATGTACTACTCGTAAGGTTGCTGAAAATCCGTCGACATCCCACGACCGGTTTCGCCCTTTTTTTGGGCTTATCAGTTAGGCGCAGTCCCCGAGTTTCCGTACACCTTATGTTCTACTTGAAACCGAATTGCACGAAATTAGCAAATATAAACTCATTTGCAAACCAATTTGGTCTTTCAGGAGATTCACCTGGAAACCAGCTGAATCTGAAACATCACGAACAAGAGATTCAGCTGGGTGACGGAGTTTCCCCATCCCAACTTGGAAGGCTGAGGATGCGAGTCTCCATTTTGCTGTTTCAGGACAAGGTGCTATTCTGGCTTTTCAGTCCAGGTTATTTCCACCTCTATCTTGAATTCAAGATTTAAACTGTAATGAGAAGTCGCAGTCAAATCAATCAGAGTAGGCCTTGTGAAACGGACTGTCGATATTTGTGCCCAAAGCACTCTAGGTCACTGAAAGCGGGAACTTTGAATTCGGACGTGTCTTTCGGTGGACTACCACACTTACGACGGAAACCCCTTTTCTACCCAATCGAACTCGGATTTGTATTGGTCAAACATGCCGCAATGCCAAAGTAATGCATATTTTTGAAACAATGTTGTCATCCGACAAGCCATCAGTTCACAAAACTGGATGCCGACGACAACCTCCAGTGTGTTTCTAGGGTATCCGTGGTGTTGGAATTGCTGTGTATGCCATCGCCTCATGGGCTGACAGAAACAATCGGATAGCCAAACTACCATACATTAACCGCGTAAACTTTCCTGGAGCTTAAAAAGAGGTTATTTACTGAAATCTCTTTTCGACACCCGTATCGACCACACCATTGTCGACGAGTCGCTCGATCATCTCACTGGCTGGACACAACTTTTGCCCCATTCCGACCAACTCCATTGTTCCCTAACTTACAACTTTGTCTCTCTTTGTTCTCCATTTACATAAAAAGGAGCTCTCACTGTCCGCACCAGTGGCTGGTTGCAAGTTTCTCGAAGGCATTGTTGATGGTTCTTTTCTTCAGGTGTAAAGTTTCTCCATCCTTACCACGATGAAACCTTCTCTTCGGTCATCTTTTTGATTTTTGTTATCAGTCTTACGTGGTGATGATTGCAACATTAATGTTTACATCCATCCCATCGCAAGCACTTCGTTTGCCAAGCGCTTATTTATCTCATAATCTACCTTGATTCAAGCAACTAGGATATCTTTCGTTTCACTGTTTAGGGCCGAATAATCAGTCTAGTTAGCATCGTCATATCTTCAATTTCTTATAATTGCACATATTTTTTCAACATTTTCCCTTTCTTTTCAGGTTTGTTCTTCTGACCCCGAAGCTGAATCGGATGACTGCTCCATTCCTTACATTTGCAATCTTTACTTAATTATTTACCCGAAACTTTTTCTTTCGAGATTTTTGGTGCCCACAACAACTTTGCTCGAGAAATTCCAATGAATTCCTTTCACCATACGCATTCTGATCGATCCAAATATCCTCCAAGGTCTAACACTCACTACAAGTTTAGGCCACGTTTTGCGCAAACCTCCATTACATCTGACTTGGTTCTAATGATTTCTACCCGGGGTCCAACTTAAGACTGGGCGTTTCTCAATAAACCAGTCATTCTTTTTAGTTCTGGTTCAGACCTTCAGTTTGTGGATACCAAAAAACCACCAACTGGTGTTACCTAAGTTTCAAAATGACTTCTCCCGAGATCCTGTCTTGCACACGGTCCCTTATTCCGGTCGTTTCCTGCATTTGGGGACGGATCAAGCATTAGGGGCTCTCCCTACAAGAGTGCATCAGCTGTGCACATGGGTGGTTCAAGTGCATACTAAGTATTAGCTAACCAAGGCGCCTACTCCAGCCTGATCAAACAAGTGCGGAGTGAGGACTAGAAAACACTTTTACTCACAACACATCAGAAATTTCTCATACTGAACGAATCAATAAATCACGTAGGGCTGTATGCACACACAGGATAGGTTCACAGTAATCCAGAATGGTCAAAATCTCAGTTTGCAAAACACGTGTGGATTGTCAGCTCTGCAGAAGACCAAGGGCTATAGGGTCCCTACAAGCTTAATGTTTTTGAGATTGTTTTTGGCACATCTTTGTATAGGTGTCATTGTGAATTCTGAGACTGCACCTTTGCCTTGATGTGGGGCATTTTATCAACATAAGCCCCTGAACTGCTGAAAATTATTCAAGGATGCCAGAAAACATAAACCGAGCAGAAGTGATTAGCTTTCCCTCAGCGTGATCGTTGAGGATTTGGTTGCAAGCTCACAGGTGATTTAACTCTCACCTTGATGCACACATTTTCCGAGGTACTACATAAAACAACAGACCTACCATTGAAAGGTAGAAGGCTTTCGCTAAGGAGTTATTCACTGGAAAATGCCAACTGACCGGTTACAGACTATTGGACATGGAAGCAAAACTCACATTTGTATCTTATTCACAAAAAAAACTGGACATCCATCTTCTCCTGAACGCGTCTTCTTGAACTTTTCTGGATACTGATTGACTCCAATCATTCATTGCTCAGATCCAAGTTACAAAGGGACTCCACAAATTCCGCAACAGATCTCCCCTTTTCAAGAGACGCAAAGCAAAATTCCAGGAAGAACACATACTACTCGCATGCCTTTCCATCAGTAGTATCACGGTTACACCATAGCAACACATGCCAATTCCAAGTTCATTTGCAACAGACAAACACTTTAGGCCTGAATGGATTATGTATTCCTGCATCTGAGTTCTACTCAGGTGGCAATCTCTCCCAGTAGCCAAATTTTACGTCTTGATTTGCTCAAAATATCTGTGCCTATCTTTCAATGAATGCATTGAAGGACTCGAGAATATTATGTAATCAGAATAAACTTACTGACTGCTCTAGTGGGGCGTTGTTTTATTTAAAAATTATGTTAATAACTCTCGAATCAGGATTGCTCTGCCGGCTGGAATGTTCATATTACTGATTTTTTGGTGTCAGCCTGTTCTTTGAAATTGATCCATTCTCTATCGTTTAATACAACAGGCTTCCGCATAGCTTTGATCGATTCACCAATTTGGGAGTGGCACTTAAAAGCTAAACAGTTCTATTAATTTGCCATGGTTTTGGAGTTATAGCAATTGCATTCAGCTTACTTTAAAAAACACCCATGAAACTGGGAAGAAGAAACTCTAAGCCAGTCTTATTCCAATGTTAATTTGGAGAATTCTCGCTCGTTTCATCGTACTATTCGGAACAAAATATATTTTAAGTACACCGCTGTTTTCTATCTACATCGATTTTGGTTTGTTTTAACAACAATTCAACACTACAACTGGTCGGTCGGATAGGAGGGTGGGATGCGTCAACGAAGTACAGTTTCTTTGAGATTTGTCGTGGTGAAGGGGCGAGCGGTGCATATATATTTGCTGAAAGATCTACGAAGGACCCGTACACTCACAAAACAATCGATATTCAGACGAAGCATTTATGTCTGTCAGTTTAGAGCGGAATAAAACCTATTTTGTTTCAACAATGCAACACTAGTCAGGTCGGCTAAATTGATTAAAAAAAACGACAGCGTTTACTTCGTGTCGATGTACTAGCATCGTTTTGCACTTTGAAATTCATCCCCTTCTCGAGTCTTCCCCTTAGTTGGATTTTTGGGAAAAACCTGATTACAAGTCCTCACACTTTATGAGTCAGATGGAGAGTTTGAATTTGTTTAAGCTGCAGCAAACAGGTGACTTACGACGGCAGCAGGGGACGTCTCGAACTGTCCTAGGTACAGCCACGCATTGAATGAAGGTCAGAGGTTAGCGAAATACACTCATTCGGAAACAAATTTGGTTTTTCGAGAGACTTATATGGAACCAAACTGAATCTTTCATTTGTGATGCTTCCAGGCAACTGAATGTGCTGCACCAGATCGCCTCGCGTTTCAGTCGCTACGCTATTCGACATATCGTGATACATGTAGATTTGTAATGCACATAAGGTTGCTGATAATCCGTCGAAAGTCAGAGGTGTTGTGACACATTGGCGTTCGAGAATGTCGAACAGATTAAACTTCTCATCTTGCGAAACCATTAGCAGTTCCAATAGATCTGTTGTACGGAACATGAGACAATAGATGGAGCGGAGGTGCCCACAAAACGACTTGAGTTTTGTAAGCATTATTGCACCACTGATCGAGCCCGTTGCAAGCACCAGGACCAGGTGACGTCATTCATACCATGAGCCCGGAGACAGGATACTTGCCGCTACTGAATCGTCAAAGGACTGCCCAAAGATGAGTTATGATCTAGGCCATTAACAACTAAATTGCTGGATAGGACGAACAGACGCGAAGTCGACCCGGCTCGAAGGATAGAGACGAACTTGTCTGAGTGGATGGAGATTACGTGAAAGGCGTCCCTTCCGGTGGTCGCCAGTAAGTAGGACTTAGAATTCACAGCAAAAGAGTTCAAATCCCGTCGGTTGTCTACATCACACTGTCCTTTCCGAAAGTAAGTAATCTGCCAAAACACTTAGAAGATG
Source organism: Opisthorchis viverrini (assembly GCF_000715545.1). NCBI lineage: Eukaryota > Metazoa > Platyhelminthes > Trematoda > Opisthorchiida > Opisthorchiidae > Opisthorchis > Opisthorchis viverrini. Next base: position 2,280,542 of record NW_008751667.1, read on the forward strand.
CACTAGTATACAGGGCAGAGAACCCTGATACTTGAAATAACAGCTTGGTGCTGATCCGAGTGACAGAATTCTATGCTGACCCCAGTTTACCTCGGGGAATTTAAAAGAACCAGATTAGGTGAGCCACATAGTGCCTGACAGTAGGCATAAACATATAGGCAAACTGCTCAGTAAGTAAAACTTGCTTTGAGCACTTGTCTTGTAGTTGAACAAAGGTAAGAGTCGCATCAGGTGCTCTTGGATGAGCCTTAGGACCTCAATACCAGCCGAAGGATTGGAAAGCCTGGAAAGACTGGCGTATTTTCTTAAAACTCTCAAAGTTACGAAATTTCAGTTAACTTTGATTTCGTGGTCGGAAGCACCTATTTGGTGTTGGAAATTTTTCAAAGATAAGAGACGACAATAAGTGATGGAGAGCGAGTTCACTGAATTCTTTTGCAAATGTTTACTGTGAATTTGGAATCGTAAGGGCAAGTAGTGTGTACACATATCTTCAATTTACCTGTTGATACAAGGAGTTGGCTGTGTCGTCTCAATGAAAAGGTTGTTTCCTATTAAAACCGACTTCCCCAGCTAGAAAAACCATCGTGCTCCCATGACAAATCCCCTGACAGAGAGAACTGCTGAGTGTGGTTTTCTCGTCAAATCTGGGTTTGAATATATTTACTTTTTAATCAGTTTTGCATATTTGCATATTTTCCCACGCTGGGACATTTTCCTCGTATTTAGGCTTTCCATCAACTCCAAACGTTTGTGCACTCCGTAGAGTTTTTAGGTCAACACAAAATGTCGGCATCATTAGTTGGCGTGTGAAAAATAGACAACTTGTTCCGTATGGTTACGCGTTTCTCACAAGGCGAAAAGACGGTAGATTTGATATGCTTGTATTGGACTAATCGTTCTCAGTGCCCTAATTCGCATATGCCACAAACGACCGAAACCACCTCGGGTTACTAGAGACTTAGCAGATGATGTGGCATAATGCAATAAGTTGTGTCACCACGTCGATGTGTAGACGCTGCAGTGCTGGAGTGCTTGCGAAAACAAAATTCACTAGCACTTCTTGTTGGTACCCGCGAGGTTAACGAGGCTAACGCTCAGTAATGATGTGAACCCCGACTGAGACCCAGTGAACCCAATGCGTCAGTTGGTTGATGGACTAACAGGATCCATATTCACACACTGTTCTAATCAGTGAACAGAATGAGCAGTTCTGCCATTTTAACATATTTCTGGTCGTGTTATGGCAGTTACTAAATACAACAGTGTCGTGTTTTTGCACTGAAGCTCTTGTTGCTAACTCGCATGCTAACAGTTCAGTGTATCGCTAAAAAAGTTCTGTAATGTTCTTCGTGTATAAGCGTTCCTAACCTAGAAGTGAACCAATGTGAGATAGAATTGTAATTTTTTTGGTTTTGTTCTTAGATGGCGTGTCGAAACAAGGAGTTCACTGAACGGATCTGAATGAAACCAGAAAACAAAAAAGACAATTCGATTCCTGAGCTTTAAAAAAGCTTAAAAACGACAGAAAACTTCTTGCGTGGTTCATTTTATCGATCGAATCGCATCACAAGTTCGACAGTGTCGCACACCAGATGGGCTAAAGTACGAAAATTTGTCCACGCTGCTTCCAGATATAAAGTCCACCATTTTATCCTGACCTATTTATTTGTCAACTTGTTGAGAGACAATGGGAAAAAAATTAAATTCGACCTTATCACGTCCTACCACAACTTTCAAGTTGTGGTAGGTTGCGGTTGTGGTTGAGGTGCGGGTGACGCAAGGGACAACTCGTAAGCTTCCAGTACCATCTTGCTGTCCAAGGGTGGTGCTAAGTATGAATCAGCAATCCACGGCGACAGACAGATTAGGAGACTCTAACCCAGTCAGCCGGTCACTTGTAATAAAAACCGTATCTGTCCAACGTGGCGCCGTGGTGAATTGTATGTGGTTGATGTGTAAACAGAGAAACTGATCACCGACTATGGAGCAAAAGGAAGTTAAACACTGCACCATCCAGGCTGATACACGTGCTGTTATTAGAATCGGTCTCTGTTTGAGCCACATATCGACTTTTACTTAACAGACGGCGTGGAGTCTCTCAGTTGACCCGTAATCGAATGGCAACCTCCACTTCGGCTTGGGTAACTAGTCTGTACCTTGTCCCAAGAGAAATATACATGGCTCGCTTCGAACGCACTCTTCCGTTGAGATTACCGGCTCATCTGCTGACGAATCTTTATTCTAAACAAGCTGCCTCAGTTGCTTACTGACTTCGTCATCCATTCCCTTGAGGTTCATAAAAAATCGGCCGAATCTTTTCTGGTGAACAACGCAATTGTTCACTTTGCAGTATACAATAGTATCCACGAATAGTTACACATATCTCAGGACTGCAACTCCTTCCTTTAAGTTGTTGAGTCGTTCATTTCAGTTTCATTGACAGAAGACTAGGGCCGATGAATGCCCAGTGCGTTAATACCAAGAACCAACGATGGCACAACAAGGATCTATAAGTACTCTGTTTCATCTTGCTGCGTATTTCACTCTGTGACTTTCGGGAAATTTCTTTGCGGTAGCTGATTATTTTGCAGATTCTGGATGAAAAAATAAACCTGTCATATTAGGCTAGGTTCTAATAGGTAATCGATTGGAGGTGCTGATTTTGTAGAACGCAATCAAGAAACCGTGAGTTTAACGAAATGCTCTCATTTGCACACAAATTTAGTTTTACGAGAGACTCACTTGGAACCCAACTGAATCTCTCGTTTGTGATGTTTTTACAGGCAACTGAATGCGCTGCACCAGGCCGCTTCATGTAGCAGTCGCTACGATATTCGAGATTACGTGTATATTTGCAATGCACTACTCATAAGGTTTCTGAAAATCCGTCGACAGACAACGACCGGTTTCACCATTCTTGGGCCTCATCAAGTAGGTGCAGTCCCCGGGTTTCCATCAAACTTATGTTCTACTTGAAACCAAATTGCACAAAATTGGCGAAATACACCCATTTGCCAACTACTTTGTTTTTGCGTGAGACTCACCTGGAACCCAGCTGAGTCTCTCGTTTGTGATGTTTCCAGATGGAAACGCGGGGGCTTCGCCTATCTTATGAGCCCCAAGAAGGGCGAAACCGGTCGTGGGCTGTTGACGAAATTTCAGCCACCTTCTGAGCAGTGCATTACAGATAAACCGTGATGTATTTATCATTCCTGTTTATGTACCTAAAAAAGCAAATCTTTGACGGATAGGAGTGTATTCTAAGAGTCTTTCATGCGTGGCAGTGTTGGTCATACATTTGAGTACAAAAGTAGAAACTGATTACGCTGATCTAAAGAGCGGCGTTTGTGCTTCTCTCAAAGAATGTAGATGTCTTCCTTAACATATGCGTATTACATGGTCAACGTGGCCTCCGTCATCAGCAGAGGTGCAGCATTATCAGTTATATTCTTTGAACATCCTGTATCTCCGAAGATTCTGTAAAGAGCAGGCCATTTCTCAACTTATACTGACTCTAATGATTCGTTTGCTTATGTCCAGGTATGAGTAAATCACAGCGCCGATTGGTCGCTCGTGAGTAGACTACTGGCCTGGAGTTCCGCGGGATGAGCACTGCTGATGGTTCCCAAAAAAGACAAAACAGCTGTCGGCTTTTCAGCATAGATTGATCTCAATTAATAGACGAGATTTCTTCAGTTGGAGCTTATGAGCAACGTTTACCGTGACGAGAAAGCGAGTGTTCAATGGAACCAGAAGAGCACTTAAACCATCGCCCTGAGAACATTAGGTAAATTTACCATGAAATTCACAGACAGTTTTGATAGCATCCTTTCGGTTAGCAATTATTAACCCACAGAGCATCGGGGAATTTTGGAAGGGAAGTAACGAAAGTGGAAGCAACCTTCATCAAATAAGTAAAAAAAAATTACTGCAAACCCTACGAAATCTGATTATTAGCTCGCATCTGTTAGGCCCTGAAGTGCTCTGATATTAGACTGCGAGAGACACAAAGCAATGTTGAGGGCTCAGTGAAGCGGGATGCCCAATTAGGTCCCTCGAAATAGGTCACACACGTGTAGCGATACAGTTATCGGTCGTTTTCCGGGGTAGAGAAAAACAGAGAACCGTCCCCTTTGGGTATTCATCTTTAATTTACGAAGGATGGCAATGTCTTCGGTAGAAATCAAAGTCTATTTTGAACATGAAACGCAAAGCAACGTTGAAAAGTGTAACTTCTTAACCTTTTATTGTAATTTTTATTGTCTGAGATTAGAACTTTTCTATGTATGTTGCAAGTCAGAACACCACCAATTTCGGTTTAAGTATGTGTGTTTAGATTTATGCATTTTTTTGACATCTATTAGAACATACTGACAGTTTATGTTTGTGAATAAAACGATACGTTTTATTAACTCTACCCTGTTTCTTTGGGAGACTAAATTTAGTCAGTGCAGAGAAAAATCTGTTTGGAACAGCCTCTCTGGATTGATTACACGAATCTAAGAGAAATTTCCAGTGGACACATGTCTGATTTGTAGTCTTGCGAAAATGAATTGGTATCCGTAACTCGGGTGCATTAACTGTTACCTGATCAGGTGGCTGTTGATCTGTTGGTCGAGCTTGGCAACTGATCTACTGACGTTTCGCCACCGTTCAAGGAGACATCTTCAGACCCACCCAACAGCCCACTGAAGAGGTCTCCCCGAATGTTGACGAAACGTCTGCAAATCATTTGCCAAGTTCGGCGAACAAGTCAACAGCCACGTGATGAATTACCAAATAGGTATATCCATTTGTTCGTAAACAGATTACGAACCGGCATACTCCATCCAAGTATAATACAATGACAGTAAAGTTAAACGGTCTTTCGTTTCGTGTGTAAAAAGGTCGAGGTGTGTGATACTGAACAGATCTGTTTTCACGTATCAACTAACGTGATGTCAAGGTACGCGCCTCCTATACGAATTCTCGGTGCACTCACCCACGCACATACACACGCACTTACCAACTAGAGCATGACAGACAGTGAGTCGTTTGTGCGGATGAAATGAACAACTTTCCATACGACACACTGTATCGCTTATTTTTGTGTTCACAAATACACGTGCTTTTTTTTGATCGCTAATTCGTAATACGATTGGAAATTTGCTTGAAAATCAACTGTTTATTATCTGCAAGAGATATTGTCCTGAACAAACTCATTTAAGTCGCAGAACAAGGATTGCTCTCTCGTGCATGAGAACTACCTACTGGGAATGTCGCGCTGGCAAAGACTGTCTGGATATCTTCATACAAAACCAACTGGCCGTGAGTTCCTGAGTTACTAGTCAAATTTTTGCACTAATTTGCATGCCCCACCTGAACATATCCTGGATACGATAAAACGAAATATGAATACCATTAGTGAACGCTCGCTGGTTCGAACTAAGAGTCAATGCGGATTTCTTTAAACTGAACGCTTTTTCCGTGAGTGAAACCTCTTCTGCGTTCCACTCATCCAGTACGCATTGGTTACCTAATTACAGAAACCTATGGGGCACCTGCAGATTCTGTGTCTGTCAGTTGATCTATTCGGGCTCTCCTTTGTTGAACCAAATAACAGAGTGGGCTGTAGTTTGGCCTATCACGCAAAACATGTGGCGTTTGCACAACTACTTGAAATTTTCGCATCCTAGGCTCCATATTTTCAGTACAGTTTATCGCTCCGTTCACAGTATGATTAGGTTTCTTGCTTATTTTGAGAGTAAGGCATTTCAATCATTCGGGTTCAAACCAACAAAGTTTGATTAATTTGGTCCCCTAATTTATCGAAAGCTGGTTCCTTTGGCTGTTGTTGAGAGAAAGCCTTATTTCAGCAAGATGAAAAATCCTTTCCTGACGTTGATGACCTCACTAAGGTTTTTCCGCGGTTTCCGTAGTGTTCGGGAAGGGTTCAAGTGTGCAAGTACTATTTAATGTAATGGAAACTGATTAGTTTAATAAAACAGTGAATGAAGAATTGCCCGAGCTACAGGCCTCTTTATTGTCAATTAACAGTTTTTTCGTCTTTGAATACATATTTGAGCTTTTTAAATGGTTGTCTATTTCGAAAATCAGTCCTTATTATTTTCTCGCCGCGGCTTCGCTCCTTGTTTCAGAGAATCCCGCACATTACCACTGATCCCTGACAATGTCCCTGCTACGAGTCGATCGATTTTTGTTGTTCCTTGGTCAAACAGTTCAACTACTTGATATCGATTACTCAATAAAATGACATAGACCAGACTCACGGTGTTAGCTAGATTTCTCTGAAGATGAAGTACCTAGTTTTGTGTTGAGTTCATGAGTTGATCTAGCATATACCCATCACATAATCACCTTTTTGAGACTGATTTATTCACAACCTTACTGTGACGCTGAAGACAACTGGATCGTAACCTGGTTTCCAAGATCATTAACCAGTAGCCTTCATCGCGACCCATCGATTCATAAGATCAGTTTATGTAAGCGGGTAAATGTTGTATTTCTGGTGGGAGTCAACTGTGTTTTAATTGTTATATGCATTCCCGAAAATGGTGAAACACAAAATGCCTCTTGTAAATGGGCATTTCTTACTACTAATATGTTTTTTCTGTAACATCCACAGACCCGCACTAAGGTCAAATAGTGAAAAGTACAGTAAACTATTGTTCTTTGAATACTTTCGTTTTTAAATCAGATTGACTTGAATGGTAAATTTACGACGATTTCCGTAGAACATCAGTTTGACGAAAATCGGAGACTGCGCTTACCGGATGAGCCCCAGGAAGACTAAAACTAATCGAGGGCTGCCGAAATGTTTTCAGCAAACTTGTGAGAAAGATTTGCTAGTGTAATAGGTTTATCGGTCAAGCAGAAGGGATATCAGCTACCGTGTCTCCGGCTACGGCCGCTTGAATACGGAACATTTTCGCGAAAGCACCGCTAGTCATCCTAAATGGTCTGCACAGGTGACCGTAACTCATAGAAACACTTTCGTCTGTTTACCAGAGGGCGGATAGTAAGTATGAAAGACCTAGGTGTGCCGGTGTGAATTCGCTGGAGGAACTCCTCACAAACACCAGCTGACGGGATGACGCGAACTTATGTCTCAACCGTTTTGGTGCACTTGTTTCCACAAAATAGCGGGAAGGCAAGGAAGTCCCGACGTCCGAAAATCTCAAAATAATATTATAACTTAGGGGAGATTCCTCATTTTTACCTAATGAACAAAACCACGTCATCTCAAGGGATATGAATTTGAACAATGCTCATAACTTGCGTTTTTTGGGTTGAACAGCTAAAAGTATATCCCAATTTAAATGCTTTTTTGGGGAAAGGTTGGTAGCCCAGGCACAGGTGGACATTATAAGGAAATAAAACGAGAATTGAGTTGAGTCTTTCATAACGACGTAGTAGTTTGTTTCTCAAGTAAACATGTCAGGCGTAAAAAGGCTGACTGCCTTCAGACAAAAAGTGTTGAAGTATTGATAGAAAACGAACTCATCTGACTTCCATTTGCCCGAGGAGCGTCAAAGAAAGTGAAGAGTAGCCATTATTCAAAAGAGAGCGGTGATTGTGATACGTCGCTTCTGTCGGCGATTAAGAAAACTTTCATTTAGTCCAGCATTCTGACTTTCACTCAATTTAAAGCACGCCGCTTGCAGTCGAATTTGTCTCGTGCTTATTATCGTCGTATGCGATTTGCACGAAGAGATTGCCAGATTAAAATTGAACATAAGTTCATCGTATAGCGTGATTGATAGTTTTTATTGAACTGTTGTCTAAAATCAAGACTATGCCAAGGTCGTTAGCATGTTCGTGATTGTCTTCAGGTATTGATTGTCATAAATACTGCCTGACTGGGAGTGCAAGATATACCAGTCAAATTTGCTAGAATTTCGCCGGTTGGATTCACAAACAAAGAGCAGTAGGGTCCATTAGGACCTCAGCATGTCGTCAGTGTACCCACATGAATCTGACGTGAAAACAGGAATAAGCCTTGACACGGTTAAAATACAAAAAGCGATACTAACCAACATCTTTTCTGAGGCTTAAACAGAAGCATCTCAGTGATGAAACATTTGTTTAGTATAATAGTCACCGTTGTGGTCAGACGGCCCTTCCTAACTAAGAAACGGCTGTCCAACGGGAGGATGCTCCCGCCTTCATGTTCAATGTCAAACTTGTTACCACTACTACAAATAACTAACTACTTAATCGGCGCAAGTCGCGATCATGAATGAAATGAGATATGTTCATAAAGGAAACTACTCACAAGGTTGCCGAAAACTCTTCGATAGCTCACAACCGGTTTCGCCTTTCTTGGGGCTCATCAGGTAGGCGCAGTTCCCGAGTTTTCGTCAATCTTATGTTCTAGGATGAACTGACTGTTGCTGACGTCATCTCGCGGCTAAAATAAACACAGCTGAGTATGAAACCGAGGTGCCGATTCGCAAAATCAGGTGACCCTTGCAGCAGTTTTACATTAGTTTATTAACAGTCAGGTTTTGAAGAAATGCAATCAATCGTTGTCTCATGCAGTTTAGTTACGTGCACTTTCCATCCGATAGTCAATCAATGCATCCCACATAGATCGTTTGAACAGAGTAACTGACTTCTACCGACTTAGAAGTTTTAGCTGCATTTTTAAGTTTATTTTGGATCTAATGCGCCAAACTCCTCTGAAATAGGCGACTAAAAAGCCACATGTGAGAACATCACGGATACTGGAACAGTTTTAATTATTGGCGTGGTTAAATTGACAGAGTGAAAATTCGACAATGAGCAAGAACCCAATTACCAGAAATGTGTACCTCCTAAAACAGGCATCTTCAGAAAGAGGAACAATACAGTGTCTTGCGTGATGGACGTCTCCAGTGAGAGGGGTAACCTATGAGCTGTCCTAGCTGATAATCAAATGGCGTTCGAATTGACTAATTTGGCTTTAAGGATATTTCGTCATTCAATACTACTTATAGGGCTGACTAAAGTTCTGGACAGCTCCAAACTGGTCTTGTCCGTATCAGTTACCCAATCTTCGTCAACTTTATTCCTGGTTGCACCCGACTTTAAGCTCATCCGAACAGTGAGTAAACAAATGGGCTTCCGTGCAACCCATTTGGTCCAAGAATATCATAAACGGGTGAGTGATCCAGTCCTTTTGAGTCGGCCGTGTGCCCAGTTTTGCTTTGAAATGAGTCTCAATATCTCTTCTTGTAGTAGCTAATGACAACCAGATCTAGCAGGGCGAAATGTGGTTGGAAATTTTGGAATCCTACATTTGGTTCCGGAAATGTCGACTGTACAGCCTGCATGGCCTAATATTCAGTTAATCAACATCAAATTTCGAGTACCTTTGGAGCTCAATATTTTTTGTTGAAGTTCGTAATACTCCAGTTCTCTTCGGTCTGTTTTAAGTTCGGTTCTGTCTGCATCAGTGAGATCAAGTAAACGATTGCGAAATAAAATAGATGAAATCTTGGCTTTGCATTACGGATTTTTTCTTCCTATTCTAACGAACGCACAAGTAACTCTAAAATGCTCTTTGAAGTTAAATTTCACAAAACCTCGTATCATCAGATTGTTCCAATACAAACTGTACGCAGTAAACTAGTTGTGGCAAGGCTGTATACGGATCATACTCTGTTTTCCTAGTGGCTGTATGGCCTTTTCTTTCTCAGGAGGCCCACGCAAAGTCCCGTAACCCATCAGAAACAGCTTTGAGAGGTTTTGAGGTAGGCTGGTCATCTAGACTCAGATCTATCGTACAAATGTTCTTCAGTTACGTCTTTTCACTTCGGGGTTGTCTAGCTTATCGATAATGACGTTTCACTAAACTATTGTTTCGTTGCTTCACTCAACAGCTCTGAAGCGAAGTTTGGATGAGCATAGAGTGAGGTGGTAAACTGATGAAAATTCATTAAAAACTCCCTAAAAATTTGACATGATATTTGGGCTTTCTTTTCCTCAGCCCAGACCTTATAAATGTTCGTAATACTGAACCTTACAGTGTTAACATCCTCCCTATTTGCAATCACAGGGATGATAAACCGTTGAGAACAATAACGGATTGGCGCAGCGAATCACGTGACATTAACTTGCATGCGCGTACATACTTGATCGATAGAAAATAGCAGATTGACCTGAAGATAGTCTCAGAACAAAAGAGGTGAACATTACTTAATTCAAAGAAGTGTGCGATGGTATGCATGTAATATGTATGAAGATCACTGGCGTATTAATGTACCGTACATTCCGAGGTTAAAAAGGCTAAATGAAAATGGCATTTTTGTGCACGTGGCCCTTTCACAGGTCAACATGTGGTTTTCATGTTCCAAAGTACTTTGGCATTCATTCTGGTTAGGTCCTCTACTAGTGTTAAAATTTGCACTAACCCATGGCAAAAACCACTGGTATTCCGTCTCGATTGAGATTTATCAGGCAGATGCGGCAGATTTGATCGGGTGTCTACTAGAACAACCACTTTCGTCGTCCAGACGTAACATACTACTCATGGGGCGGCCAACAACTCTTCGACTGCCCACAACCTTTTTTGCCCTTGTTGTGTTGGTTGAAATCAACGGCATCTGCGCCAATTTTCAGATGATATATACAGTGCTTAAACAAGTCAGTTAATCACAGTCATCCTTAGCGAACGGCGCATGGAGCGATTAACTTAAGCTTTTCAGATATTGTAAGCTATGTCCATTTTTACAGAAGTGACCCCTTCGAGTCTCGGGATAAAAAATTTTGGGCCACACACAAAAATTCAGAAGACCTCTTGGATATCGTTAGAATGGCGGAACACAACTGATGTTTGTACTTGAGAGAGAACATACTTTTAGATATGCCCCTACCTTTAAAATAATGCGATTGTTTCCTTGACCAGCGCACATGCCTCAACCGTGTGCCATGTAAAAGTATTCAGTTATGACTGAAAAAAATAGTGTAAACTTACTTGGCAATAAGCTGAAAGCGCCCGTACGGAACAGATATCGAAAACTTAGGTCAAATAAGTCACAATGATAAAGGAACCGTCTACCAGATCATGGTTCCTTTAAAATACCGTTAATGTGCTTTCCACAATTAACTTCCCCTTTATCTTCTGTTTCTTTCAAATTATCACGTTAGAATTTTCTAGGCTTTTACATAGTTACCAAGGTTGATTGATTTTATGTGCGCTGCTGACGGTGTGTATGTCCGGCTCACCGTAAGGCCCACCGAATAGCACGAAGGCAGGCTGAGTAAGCTAGGAGTTCAGCTATCCCAGGTGTGACGAGGCCCAATATTTGGTTTTAACGTACACTTTACATTCGGCAGTGGAACATCCAACCTATCTAGCCCCCTTGCACAAGCTCCAACCAGTACACACAGGGAAACGCGTGGAGTTCAGCCATGACGACAGCGCTGTAATTCAAAAGCTTGCCAGCTTACCCATCGTCAAATCCACTCGTAGAACATTCTTGGCACGAAAGGGTTCCCTCGGTCGGCACATGATAGGTTGACCTGAGTCGGCACCGCCGACACGCGAACCCTACTCAGCATAGTGCAGATGAGCTTGACCGAGTGAGGAGTTGCGGGACCGCTTTGATCCCATCAGGGGTCACTGTCATCTTTGCAATAAAAAATCACACCGTTGGTAAGACTGGAAAAGTATTTCCCCGGTCAACCGGCTATCAGGATAAAATCCAAGTTGAATATGGCTTCTGAAAACTCTTCGACGGCTCACGACCGGTTTCGCTCTTTTTGAGGCTCATCAAGTAGGCGTGATTCCCTAGTTTCCGTCAACCTGATGTTCCACTTTGTCCCAAGTTGCAGGAATGTTAACCAATACACATTTGCATACCAATTTGGCTTTAGTACGAAGTTTACAACCTGTCATCACGACATTCCTCCAAATGACCTCCACACATCCCACACAATTCCCACATTTTGATTCACCTTGCAACACATCTCGAAAGGACGCTTCCACGCTTTCACATTCTTTGCTTCGTTACTCTTTATTAACTGCCCCTAACCTCAGTTTGTCCTTTGCTGATATCTTGAAGGCTTTGAATCCGGTTTCGTATGACACAGTTGTCAGATTTGCTGGAGAGTTTGACCATCATAATCACTAGTTCCATAAACCACACAGTGCAATATAAACCCGGTAGTAGTTTCCCACATTCGTAGGTTTACCTCTGCAAAGTAGTAATGCAGGGAGCTACTCAAATTGTTCATCATAGCGGTGGATGTGGTTCTTCGATCGTCGATGCAGCAACTGAGCTTGAAGTCACATGACAAATTTGTGGATCTTTTTGTCCCTGCTGAGGCCTGAATCGTATGTGCAGAGTCAGGCTCGCGATAAACAAAAGCTTGAAGCTGCTGTGGTAGAGTTGTAAACAGTTGGTAAGACGAATGACGAAAGCCATGGTGATTTTTGGGGGCGGAAAACATCGAGCAACAGCTGTCTTAGTCGGACCTTCTTGCTTCGGTGGGGGACTCAGCGCCATTCTCTGTCCGATAGGTGCCGTGACTTTTTCGCGTACCATTTACTTTCAAGAAAGAAGGACTCAGAAACAGCCGACGGTATCTACTGAAACTGCCAGATGATGTAATGCGTGATGGTTTCAGATCACGTCAATGACTGGAGATCGCGAGGAGCTGACCAATACGGTGTCTGACACATTTACTCATGCTCAGCCGCACTAAATAAATACATTGTGGTCATCAGCATCCACCGAAAGACACCGCAGTGAGGGCCTGTATTTTCAGTCTTTCTACAGACGTCCCGATTCAGCGGACAGTGCATAAAGAGAAGCGGATATTATGGAATGATGATGCGCGACTTTTCTATCTGGTTCTAAAGCGTGTGCACACTAGGGAGGAAATGGCTCCTTGCAAGGAGCGATGAAATGCACATAATCGCTAAAGATCGTCATTTGCCAGTCGACGGTTTGGGTTTTCAGAACTCCGCGTATTTATCCGGCGTATTCAGCTCTGGTACCACCTACTGAGGTTGAGTGTTAGAAACGTCTAGTGTCGCCATGATGTCTGGATATTCTCTTATCCAGTAAACTGTGGTCTGGTAAAAAGTTTGAAGTATATAAATCAGTCTTTTCGGATCACGCATGGCTGTGTTTGCCATAATCGGGTTGCACGAGAACTAGGAGCTTCCGTTTTCTGGGATACAACGAGATCGTTCATGAATCCTGACCAATGGAGAGAGTAAGACAAAACAGAGCTATGGTGCTGCCACCATTACAGCCATCCTACCATCAATCGATTGCGATGCCTATTTTTTATTCCAGGTGTGATGAACATTTCATGTCGAAATAGCTGTTTCCTTCAACCACCAAGGCTATTTATGGACTCGAAATTTCCAAATGCGCACTGAATAACGGGTGTATGGTCAGCATTACTAACTCCTTTACACAAGTGACCTGATGTTGAGTATTCTTTCTTGGCAATGAGCATCACATTTGACCCGTATGACGGACACCACGTGCGTGCTCTGCGAATATTGACCACGCAAGCGCTTACCGCACTTTGAAGAGTATCAGGAAACGCTCTTGTTTCTTCAGTTGTTGGCCTCTTTATGTGTGTCTCCGAGTCGAGCGTTCCCATCGACCATGGAAGTCTTTTAATCAAGCGTGTTCCTTCCTTCGTTGACGCACTCCTATACATCCTTCCATATCTGTCGTAGACATTATTTTGTTTATAAACAAGCCTTATAAAATAAGGGGATAACAGCACGGTTTCGTTGAAAAAACATTCCATTCTATATAGTACCGGTGCTATGTTTTAACACCGTTTATGCGACTCGGTGATGTTATTTATCAATCACCTTGATTTTGTAAAGTTCAGGAAGCCTTGTAAACAAGCTTTTTGCCACACACAGAGGATGGAAATTGGTATATATATATATATATATCTTCTCGGTCTGGATACACAACTCAGGATTCCTCAATAACACCTTGTGATTTCAATCGTACACGTTCGTTCAGAGAACAATGCTGGATATTCACTAGCTGACGAACGCATCATGTGTTCACAAATTAACCCGGTTATGGGCTTTTTCCAAATAGAAGACACAGTAGACTGTAAACAAGATCAGCTGATCGTGTACCGCAAACAGATCATCAATTTGAATCCAGTCCGCATGAATGTGTTTCGAAGCATCATATTGCAAGTTGTATCAGCAAGTAGGTGCTTTTGTTGATACAGCTTCTCTTCAAAATCCGTTCCAACATACTCGAAAAAGGTCTGTCAACAACGTCACACAAATAGCTGATGGCAAATAGCTGATGCAAATCACTAGAACTGACGCTATGCCTTGTCACAGCCTGTCACAGTGTTTGCCAACTTCCAACCTGGTGCTAATGCATCATGGGTTTTAGGAATGCACAATATGAGCAGGCTTTTTCTTACTGGTTTTAGATTTCGCTGATAAAGACTCCGGCTATTTTCGCTAGGAATACTGAATGTAAAAAGAATGAAAAAAATCACATTTCGAGCTTGCTATTCACACCTTAGGGTCTGTGATTACGAAATCGAAAGCGTGACATCCTTATCAGGGATTATAGCGAATAGAAAAATGGTTGCGTTCCGAATTAACAGTTTGTTTTTCACCCCGCTTTCATAGTCGAGAATTGGGTAAAAGGTATATTTCACTCCGGATGTTTGCAGCGGGTGACAAGTTTTACTCCGATGTTTCTCAGTTGGCTCTTCTTCTATTTGTTCTGACTAGAAAATTGTGTGATTGCTGTCCGCTGAACAGTTTGTGAAACGAGCGGAAAATCACTAAAATGCTAACACACGCTTTTTACCTTTTTTTATATTGTCTTATCCAAAGAAAACTTGACTGCAATATCCTGTCACAGATCGGTAGAAAAATCTACACAAAGAACGGTTGTTATTTGTTCCAGATTTCAGTTCGGGTTGATTGGAAAGTTTCAGTAATCTGCTAAAGCGATCCCAGTTTGTCAAACTCTTCACAATTAAAGGCCACCTGGCGTTTTATTTTTCCATCACATGCCTTCTCTAAGTCGGTTTTAGACTAAATCTGAGCCGATGGTATCCCTTTTTTCGTAATACTCGTTTGTGGCTAATGAGAGCAACGACAATTTTTCCACAACCAGTAACGCGCTTTTTAGTAGGGAACGGTTTGTGACCTTTTCAGCCAGAAGAAGATGAATTTTCATACTTCTCATCAGGTTGTCCAGTGTCCGAACTAGCCACCGTCGTAAGTTAGTCAACATGACATCAGACAAAAATGTCTGGGCTAGTGCTCGATTAGTCTCATCTCATGAGAATGATCACGCATTGCGGTTAGTGCAGTGAACGAACCTCCAGCTGTTTTGAGGAGTGGATTGTCCTGAACCCGTTCATAGCAAACCTCATAGTCTCCCTTAGCCTTTTATTTGCTAACGATCAATCTAGTTTGGTTAATTCTACTAGGCATTGTGGATTCGCCCAACGTTGAATAGCTTTCAAAATATAGAGAGTTGAGGCTAGCGACGGACATCTTCGGGTAAGCGGACTGATCGGCAGTGTGACTCGAAGTTTGGATGGGTCGACAAATTACATCAATTTCTTATTGACCCAAACTTTATCAGGTGAACCCCGGCGTACTAAAGCAATGTGTTTGGTCTAATGAAAATTCATATAATACAGAGAAGGCTAACATTCTATGTGCCTCACATTGGTAATTTCGTGACCACCTGTGATTTTTGGAGATCTATCCTTCAATTAATCTAGGTGGTATGCCCTTTTGGGCGCAAAAGCCATTTGGAACAGATCAGGTGCGTCAAATGACCTATACGGTACTTCTAACTTCAGACTGCAAGATTCATCTTTACAACTTTTAGTATAGCCGCTGCTTGCGCAAGATCCACTGATAAAGACGGTGCCCAATATGCAATGATCACCGTAGAAACATCACATTTATCTTAAAAATTATATTCTAGTGCATCCTAGTGTGCATAGTTGTTAATACTGAAGTCGATTTACTAGAATTCAAGATCCACTGATAAAGACGGTGCCCAATATGCAATGATCACCGTAGAAACATCACATTTATCTTAAAAATTATATTCTAGTGCATCCTAGTGTGCATAGTTGTTAATACTGAAGTCGATTTTACTAGAATTCTGAAAGCAAAAACATTTAATCTGCCCGTAAATGATCAAATCGAAAACCTCATGCCAATGAGGAAGCTGACGCTACAGAAGTCTCTTTAGCAACCTTATGAGTAGTACATTAGAAAGATATACATGTATCGCGATATTCCGAATATCGTAGCGACTGAAACATGAGGCGACCTGGTGCAGCACATTCAGTTGCCTGAGAACATTACAAACGAGAGATTCAGCTGGGTTCCAAGTGAGCCTCTCGAAAAAACCAAATAAGTTTGCAAATGAGTGTATATTCGCTAATTTCGTGCAATTTGGTTTCATGTAGAATATCAGGTTGACGGAAACCCGGGGACTGCGCCTACCTGACGAGTCCCAAAAGAACGGTGAAACCGATCGTTTGCTGTCGACGGATTTTCAGCAGCCTTATAAGTAGTACATTACAAAGATATAAACATTGTCTTGTTTCTAGAGCGGAGATTTCCTGTACGATCTGAGTAAAACTGCAAACAGACGTTGTACCTTGGGAATGGCGAAATTTCAGCATGCGTTTAGCATGCATCTCTTACTTTCTATGAGCGCCTGCAAAGTGGAAGACTTAGATGACGTCAGCTACAACAAGCATTCAATCAGAAAACAATATCTCGCAAAGTGTGTGGATTACCACCTTGAACAATTGAGGTGAAATGAATGACGGTGTTGAAGGCTGCTTTGTGAAACGATCATGCCGAGATTTCCCGAGCATTGAGCATTTACAGGAGACGGTTGGAGCGATCTTTGCGATGATTGCTTTTCTTAGGAGGAACAAACTCACGGATTGGTTCAGCTGTACCACCCTTTCAGTGCCTAAATGCCATACCACCCGAGGCAAAAACGAGGGCTGGGATACCGCCAGGTTGCCCAAGCCAAGACAGAGGATGTCGAGAGGCAGTGTTTGCGTTTGAACCACGGATCTTCCGGTCAGTACACCTGTTTTCCAACAGCTGAGTCATCTCACCCCATTCACAGACTGTGTGCCTGTTACCCCGGATAGCTCTCCTTCATGAGTACCTCCATACAAAGATCATTCCTGGCAACACAACTTTATTCCCTGGAATGTGACCAAAGTACTTCCTTGCCAAGAGATGCGCTCATCTATGAAGGAGCCTAAGAAGCTGTTTTTGGGATGTAATTTTTGCCACTTCGTCCATGCGAGGAATGTTCATTCAGGAATCACAGAAGATCCCATTTTAGGAATGCAAATCCTTTTCGTCAGCGGATAATTTGATCGAAAGCATTAAAAATTACTTTAAAAGGCAACATTTGATCGAAAGCAAACAACTACGGTCTTTCCTGGCCCACACCAACTCTCCTAACAGGTACAAAGAAGTATACTAGTTTATTAAACGGGGACAAGTCATGATAAGCCATTGCCGGTTTTATTATGAGCTCAACTCATATGAACCGATAATCCATTGGTAGTTGATCAGATAGCTAATGACATGTTTGCCAAGCTTGACAGCTGATTTGCAGACGTTTTGTTACCGTTCAAGAAGACATCATCAGTGCCCTGTAAAGTCGGTATCTCCTCCCTTCGATCTTCCAAAGAGCAGTTTTAAGCTCTTACCTGATCCACACGTTCGTGATATGCGTTGCAACGTAGTCTGCACATCTGGCGTCCGACTGCTCCACTAGTGATTGTCCCTGTTGTTCATTATTTTTCTAATTGGCCTGTTTGTGATCTTTATTGCGTCGTTGTCTACCTTCTCGATGTTTGACTGGTTGATGTTTCACCTTCCATTTTCATCGGTTTTCCCTTTTATTCCGATTTGTCAATTCCGAATTTGCTTCTCATCTCCATAGGCTTGGTTCGATCCGGGATTCGATCGATCCGTGAAGCCAATCTACGCTAAATATCCTAGCAGAACTGTACGATTGTTTCACTTCACTTACCTTCGGGGTTTCTCGAAACGACGGTTGCCTGGCCAGAACCTCGAACAATTAACCTTTTGGTCACGAGCGACTGATCAGCATCGCGTTTAACTTGTACTTCGTTAGAGTGCAGCTCCACTAACCGAAGAAACCACATAACATTTTCACATAATGACCGGCTCCCCATGGTGCTTCAAAAAGCAATCGCCCCCTGTAATGACGGCTCCCTGATGAGTTGCGTCACTACTGTGAAGTAACTGGGGAAGCGCTCTGGTCATTTCTTTTCTCGTACTTGCGTTCACAAATACGATACTTCCAAATGACCAGTTTTCGGTTTCCATGGAACAGTAAAGTTGATGAGTCGTAGGTCAAAACACGATTTCTTTAGTCAAAAACTTAGAAACTCGCTGTATAAATAGTTTAAATTTTGTCGTGCAGTATTAGAAACTGAATTTGGCTTTCATGCGAACCACTGTGAGTGCGCAGGAGAGTTTGGCAGTACGACGAGCAAACCTAAAATAGTGTGGGTCGAAACACTTGGTTGGCGTGCCTCAGACAGTGCAAGCAAGCTTGCACAATAAAACACTCTTGTAGTCCCAATCCGGCATTGTCCTTTACCAGGGTTGTAAGGCAGACATTCCCAACGATTTCGCCAGTTTTGTTTCCTGCTTGAACCAACATCTTGTTTGATATGAGAACCTTTGTTCGAAAAGCTTGATCCACGTCTAGAATCACCATACAAATGAGAAGGGCATATTCAAATCAATATTGAGAATTTATTGCGGAATGTTGTACGCGCAAGCCAGAAAAACGGATGCATGGATGCAGACGATAGTTTTTTAAGATGTATGGGACAAAGAGATGATCCTATACCGTAAGTTGCAAGAGAAAAGCACTTGACAAAAGCCCGCAGGCGATGAAATCAAATGGTGCTGCGGTCTCTGCAGCATAGCACGAGTTAAGCGAGCACACAACGAGTGGGTGCCTAGTAACTACTCCGGTTCGTTAGACCAGCATATGAAATATGGTTAGGGCACGTACTTGGTATGACTATCCTCCGTCTACCGAAGGGAAGCGTTGTTTTCTGTCTTGAGTGATCAGTTTGGTAAAAACTTCACAAGGTAAGGTGATGACAAGAGGCTATAAAAAGAAGGAGACAGTCACACGGAGTGCTAAATGGTCTTTGTTTACCATCAATTCCAGCGTCACCTCTACTGTTATGTCCTAGGCTGACTGCATAACTGCAGTTCGCCAGTGGTTTTGTGTTGACCATATGTCGGGGAAAGTTAAAAAAGAACGAGGGCTGTGCATTGCTCCGACAAGGTGCTCGTTTGCGTTTCTTAATGCTCTTCTAATGTGTAGGCAAATTATGCTGAATCGTTTTTCTAATGGTTTTTTCATGTCTTAGTAAGCTCCTGCCTTTGCTTTTCCTCCTGATGTTTACCAAGACTTTCCTCTTTCATGGTCGTGTAGCCCTTGAGCATCAGATTGTATTGCTGGCTATGATGATGATGTGTGCGAGTCAAACCAATGCCATATTCACATTGATTTTCTGCCAAACATAAGACTATCCGATGTACCTGACAGCCACTGGGTTCCACCAAAAAAATTACCCTGTTGTCGTTGTTTCAGCCTTCCACGAACCAATTATGGAATCCAGTTTGAACACGCACAATAAGATTGCGCGGGCTTGGGATTCGATAAATACATTCTTCAGACAGCTGAGAATTTTTTTGATGATACTCACGAATTAGTTGGCTCCCGTTTTTTTCGCTTGGCGTTTTGGGAACAAAGAAGGACACATGTACAACCTGTCTTGATAATTACCGACCGTCATCAGCAGAGCGATTTATGAAATAGGTGATGGCAAACTGTTTTTCTGTGTGCAAGACTGAGGTAAGACATTGAGGGAGTTACTTAGAAAACCGCCTTAATTTCTGACCAGCTGTATCAAACGTAATCTTACAAGTAGCCCATACAGTGATGCCTTGTTTGTATGCTACATACGTCTACCATACATAAGTTAGGTGTTTCATGTATAGGTTGAAAATGTTGAAAGTAGAAAAGTATGAAAAAATTGGCTACTCTGAAAATGGAAAAACTCCAAAACTGCTTTGTGGACTTGTTAGCTGATACTCTGCGGTTAAACTCTCTTTTGAAAGAGACGAGTCGACGCTTTTGTTCTCGGCCGACATATGGCAATCCATGATCACAACTTCCGATACTTTGTCAGTTATTGTACGCTTACGTAACTTCAGTTTATAATCCTGAATTTGGCAAGTCCGACGTAATTAATAATCCTCCTGACGTATGCAAGTGAGAGTGTATGTTATTAAAACTGTGTCCAAAGCTTCATACGGTTACCTGTCCGTATCCACTTTGGATGTTACACCAGGCAGACCAAATTTCCCGTCTCCTTTGAATGCACAATCAAAAACGAAATTTTGCTCCACTGTAGATGAAATTTGGTGCTTCTGCCATTACTAGAATTGGATCGCCCAGCCTTATCTGATAGTAACTGACAGAGTTTGTTGAGGCGCTCAGCCTGGTGTTTGTTCTAGAATAAGTTTTTTCCACATTAGGAGTGCTTGGAAGAGCTCCAAAAATGATTTTTAATGGCAATGTCCCCTTTGAATGCTAGGACGTGATGTAAGTAAATACAGACATTTCGCATTGGGCTCAGCAGAGATTTTGGTTCACTACGATCTGCTCTCATCTGCTGCTTCCATGTTTTTCCTGCGTTTCCAGAGGACCTAACAGTGAAAAGTCTAAATTTTGAACTGAGAACATCAAAATCCTTTTCGCTGGTGTTTCTCCGGTAAAATTGCACATGAAACCCAATTACTGTCCGATATTTGAGCGTTACTCAATGTGATCTGCCTCCCTGTGTCAAGCGAGCGGAATTTCATTTTGATGGACCGGATTCGAACTTTGAATGGACCTTACAATTGGCTACTATCAGATTTCTGAGGTTTTTCCAACATCAGAAAAGTTGTAACGGGAAGTCCAACTCCGAATAACTAGCACACGGTTAACTCCAGTCTGACCTCTTGAATAGTTTTTGGTTAAAAGTGTCCGTAGCGTACAACCAATACGGTTGTCAGTCCACTCTTAGTTGCCGTAAAATAGAGATCATATTTTAAGTAAAAATGCCTATTGAAACACGCACATGGTGCCAGAATGTGAACGGAATGTACAAGGATACAGTCAATTGATCCTTGTTAAGGCAGCTTTCAAAGTGTTCACACACCATTTCCTACCAGAACTCGGCAGGATTGTACGCAGTGAGACTTCTTTCGGGTATCACTTTTAGAACAACATTTTAGGAGGGTGAGATGCCACAATTCAGTTTGTAAGAGCTTTTTGTATGCGATATCCTCTTTTCGCTTGCCAAATTTGGTGGTGAAAGCATATGTCACACTCGCAGCAATACGCGGCTGTTTTCAAGCTAGTAAACTCACAACCCGCGTTTTGAAGTTCACTTTTGTCTAATTTCTGGCAAATCAGTGTGTTACTGGTGTTTCAAGCACACAGGAAAAAATGTATCGTTATACATATTTTATGGCTAACGAAGGCAATAAATAACCTTGTGTTGTTTTCACAATCTACCCTGGAATTCGTCCCTGCCGTTCTAAGTGTACCACCAAGTATCATGTGACAAACCAGGCAAGCGTATCCACGCCAAATATGGGACAAATAAATGACGGTACAACACGTGACTGATTTTCGATGGACAAAAATAAGTGAAGTGATGATATTATCGTCTTGTCTAAGCATTTGACGAACATGAGACGAACTGTAGTTGTTCGTCTCAGCCGTAGAACAGCCCTCGATGGTTGTACGCTGAGTCCGAGTTCGTCAAATCCACATGAAAACCGCGTATTATAGTGACTGGCGTGCATCGATTTGGAGGTTGTTTTTGCACGAGATTCGTGAATCACGAGTTCATGTTTATATGCGTTATAAATTCACCAGTACGACGCACGTGATACCAATTTAAAAACGCTGCTGAGAGCTAACATTCAAGTAATGTTGAAACGCTGACTATCCAGGAATTCGATTGTCATATTCTTTGTGTGGTCGAAGAGCTGTAAAAGTCGCCAAGGACACCCCATACCACCAGCAAGTTTGAATTATTGCCATACTATGGAGCCAACACCACATTTGGCACGCCATTGGTCAGTGATTTTTAACGCACTCGTAAACGAACTCCGAGCTTTCGAAAAGAATTTTCGGTTCTTTTGTGTCTCCTCCCCCCTCGAAACGTGCACATCTTCCCCAAATTCCTTTTTTGAAACCATTTTCAAAACCATTGCCTCACAACTTCATTGCTTTCTAGATTGTCATGAAGAAAATACTGGCAATGGGAAAGAATCTTTTCGTGCAAGAGCCCGCGTAACGAGGGAAGGAAAAGTTGTCCTTGTATGTACTCGTCTACGGATGAAAGGCCAAAAGCTTAGATCATAGGCATACATTCTATCTCATGGTGCATTCTGTGGACGGAAACCACATGTGTGTAGCAACACAACATTTTGAACGATACCTTATTTTCCACAAATCCACCTGAAATCATCAAACACCGATTCCATTGGCGTAGCTACAGTAACGGCTATATCACTCCGCCATATTCAGGCCCATGAATTCGGTCAGGATCATGTGCTGTTCGACTAGTGGCAGGATGTCCGCAACGGCTGTCGAACTGTTGAAGCCCGAATTCTGACACGAATAAATTTACGTACCATCAATGAAGCCTTATGAGCAAGACAAGACAAAAGAAGGATTTTTAAGGTTCGGATGCTGTGAATATGATGATACATGCAGAACATTAACCGGTCAGTATAGCACAACTAATCCCGAGGACAGGTTGAACTTCACCGCCGTGTGCGCGTCCACGACTCACTGAGACATACTAGGAAGTGTCAGTGCGCTCCATGGATAAGCTCTCATGTCCAGTAGTTATAGACTGACCAACAATGTGCCAGTTTGAACGTATACAGACTGATTCTTTAAAAAAAATTGGACACAGTATAAATTTCTTAGCAAATGCTGCAGTCGTGTGGTCGGGCTTTTCAGCGAGAGATTTAGCTTGGTGGCTCAAATCGTCCTTTTTCCAGAACGCGGTGCCATGCCAATATCCCAGGCCGCATATAACCAGGATTCTTACAACCGGGAATAATCACATGCCACATTCGTTGTAGCCTGGCATCATTAACCTGGTAACATTATATACTCCATATAATGGGAAGGGTAAGCGAAAACACTCCTCTTACGAAACCACTCACAATGTTGCTGAAAATTCTTCGACAGCCCACGACCGGTTTCGCCCTTCCACTTCGGGCTCATCAGGTAGGCACAGTCCCCGAGTTTCCGTCAACCTTATGATCTACTTGAACCCAAATTGCACTGTTTTCGAGAAATACACTCATTTGCAAATCAATTTGGTTTTCACGGAAGACTCAATTGAATCTCTCCTCTTACGACTTCTGTTTTATTCCTGTTTCAGAAATCTATTTTTCCCCTCCCCCCTTATTCTCACTACTCTCCTTATTGGCCATCTGTTTGATTCCAATCGTTTGGCACCGACTGTTCGGCGCCGACTGTCTCCGTTAGGCTTCAAACCTCAACACCTGGTTTGTCTGAATGCCTTTACTTTTCGCACCGTCAAGCGAACTGGACAATAGACTGCTCAGACACTGGACCCATATGAGTTTGATGTGTTGAGTGTAGAGAAACACTCAAGATCCAAACACAACCGATGAATTAACTGCTTCGTCACTTTCCTGAGACTCGCGGCTGCGGACTCCAGAGGCTGCTGCTGACAGATATTCGGGTGTCGGCATTGTTCTAAGTCACTAAGCAGGAGGGACCCTTGTTAGACAGGATACCCGTTGATATTCGAATCGGTAGTGTTTGTCTGACAATGTCTTTGAACGAATCTGGAAGACGAGAAGTTAAGCACTGTCCGCCTATCGCGCTGTGTTACGCCTCAAGTGACTGTGACCGGAAGCCACTGAAAACAGCTTTTATCAGTGCCCTATAACCGCGGACCAGGAGCTCAGATATCCTAGTGGTTGTCAGTGCTTCGAATGGACAAACTGGACAATCTCGGCTCATTCGGATGATTGACTTTGGTGAGACGCGGTACGCACAAACACCCGAAAAAGACTTCTAAGCTACGTGCTGACCGAAGAAATTGAGTATGAATTATTAAATTCCAGAATGACCGTAATTTTCTTCATCCAAACAGCCTGTCAGCCAGAAACCCACATTCAACTTAGGGCTATCATTTGCCAGTTGCGTAGCTAAACAACCAATTTTTGGAACACTCATGTAGATATTGACAATGCGCTCGTCCGGAGTCGTTCTTCTATTCCCTTTCCAGAGGATTGCAAGGGGCTGGTACGTGGTTTAGCAACTGAGAGGCTTGCAAATCCGAAGCGTTAAAAAATTTCCATAACTCTCTATTGGATTCTCTTCCAACGGCTCCACCGTCCGGTGTCTGTTCACACCGGAACGACATGATGACATCTTTGTTCGGTGCTTGGATTTTCGCCTGCGACGCGGCGACGCCAGCTACAGAGGTAGCACTTTTAAGGCTTGATCTTCGCTGGTCTGGAACATAATTCAGCCTAACCAATGACCAGAAGTCAGATAATCTTCAGTGAGCGGGTCCACCGTGAGGCTTGGTAGGCACAATAAGAATGCCCGAATGACCAAAGATTATTTGGTTACTCCGCGCGATTGGTCCTCAAAGCCACTGGGGGCGTAGGTAGGAAGAACTCCCGGTCTTTGTCCCAACACCCTGAATGATAATTTTCATCACCGTCTAATGCCATCCAACCAGATTTCCAGACTGCATTGGAACCGTGGATGGTGAACAGGAAACCCTGTTACGGCCTGACTGCACATCACCTCTCAAGGGTCGCCTAGATTTTGGTCAGGAGGTCCTTCGTCTGGCGTCGCTGAAGGACAAAATTGTTGTTCCCAGTTGACATTTTTCTGCTATATATGCTGATCTTTGAGAAATGCAGACTGTCTTAAATAGCTGGAATAGAGTAGGTAAAAGTGCCGTTTTTTAGGGGACCCCGTACTGGATTCGGCAGTTATACAGCACTCAGCCTGAGGCCCCCTTCGCACCAACTTCTATCCCATTTTCAAAATACGGCTTCCCACAAATAGTTTTTCTACACTGAAGAAATAACACTGCTGAACATTATTGTGCTGTTGGTAACAAGATGGTGAACTTCAGGCTTACTCTAAAGGGTTTTCTGTGTGCACCAACTGCCTGCGTTGACCGGTCAATAGTAGTTTGCGGGAACTTCAGCTACCTTGATCGAGCACATCTCGTAACCACTTTGGACTTCGGCTGTAACTCAATCTTTTGCCTTCACTGAATCACAAAAGTGTAACGCTTGAATCTATCCTCCTGGCAGCAGGTTTCTGATCGATTCGGCAGATTCGCTTTTTCAGCGTTGCAAGCTGCATATCAGCGCTAGCAAGATTCGTCTCACCTGAACTTTGGGTGAAAGGAGTGGTTGATTGAACTGGGTGGGGTGTTTTGATAGGCAGCAATGCTAATCCCCTCGAATAGGCAGTTATTCTCATTTAGACAGTACTGAAGATGCATTTCGGGACCACAATTTGTGCCTTTTCAAACAGCCCAACACTTTCATCGGCACATGATAGATCAGGATAGAATTGTTTTGTTTGACTAGTCATTATTGCTTCTCTTGCATTTCCTGTTGCACCTGTCAGAGTAAATGCCTTTTTCGAAATACTGCAATAACTGATGCTCCTAATGCAGCCTACTCGGGATACGGGTATTCAAAGCTCTATAGTGCATGGTGGGGGAGGGGGTAGTAGGAAAAGCTTATAAAGTACAAATGCTGGTCATCGATTAGTTTGCTGGATCAGGTGATTCAATTCCAAACAGTTTATTACCAAACTAGTTGACCATCAGTGTGGGAGGAGCGAATTGGCGCGTTAGAAGGTATGCACAAACACTGACCGGAAATATTAGACTAGAAAACGCTAACCTCCAGCTCTTTGGTGGCTGTTGTGAGCTGTGGAACTAATCTGTGGAACTAATCACCATTGTGGCAATTTCCTGTGGCGTGTTTGTTGGCCAATATAGTGAATGCGGACCTGTGGGAACGAGTGTTGCCAAACCTGTCTTTTTTCGTCGAAAACAGACAAACAGAAGTCAGCTCTCTATCCAGAAGGATGCACATTGTATGAGCTTTAAAAATTAGGCCAAGGCTGCCCAATTTCGCCCGTTCTTTAGGGCACTTTAACATTTTATCTATTGATTCAGTAAAATTAGGCCTAGCTGGTCTTTTTGTCCGGCAGGTCTCTATTAGGGACAGGGAATCCAAAGGGGCCGTTACTGTACATACAGGGAGTTAGTTCTGTCCGGCTGCGCTGGGTTTTAAAAAATACTTAGAGATTCTTTCAACATCCTCGGTGATCAAAATCTCTGGTTCACCCACGAAATTTGTGGTTATTTGCAGTATTATCAAACGTGTATCAAGAGATGTTGAAGAGAGTAACCTCCAAAGTCTCTCTACTGAACTACCTCCGAATAGTGTGATCTATTACGAAAACTAGTTGAACACATTCAGCAGAAACCCTTACCCTGCTCAACGTACAAACCAGCGGCCATGAACTCGGTCTTTTACCAATAATGCGACAGTTATATCGGACATTTTACATCGTAAGACGTTCCAAGTCATGTCCGTTCAAACTATCTAGTGGATCAGTACTCAAGGAATGTAAGCGCCACAGTTGGACGATCTGTGTGACGCTAACCTTCAGAAGACGTCAAATTCATTCTGGTTGAAGCGATTGGTAGTGGTGTAACGGAGACCTCATCCTCGGAGGGAGGTGCGCACTCGACCCCATCATTCAGCACTGATCAACTTGAACGAAAAGCTAAACAAACTGCTGCAAATATTGACCATAATCACAAAAAATTGTCACTTTTTAACCTGAGGTTCATTGTCACTTTTTAACCTGAAGTTCTAAGTAGATCCTCTTTACCAATTTCAGAGCTTTGTCCTATCAGATAACGGGTCCCATAAACAAGTGTGAGGAGCGGGCCACTGTCTAGAAAATCTCCATCAGAGCCCACCGCTTCCATTTAAACCGTCGGCAACAACTTCTTTTACCGACTTATACGTGCCCAAATGTTCGCACATTTTGCAAACCTCATTGTTTTTGGTCAAGCAATCTTCCGTAACAAAACAGTGGACAATTGATTAGTGAACTAGGATTCCTTTAAATGGTGTCAGAAATGGGAAACCATAAAAAACCTCCCCCAATCGGATGCACACGTTTTCAGAAAACGCTCCTAGTGAAACTTTGAAAATTGGGAGGTGTCAATGAAACACAACCTACAAATCACTACATGCTGAAGATTAGTGACCTCGTGTGCTTCCTTTGAAGCGCACCTCTCTATTGCTCGAATACAATATGAAATTCCACTGTTTTCCAAGAAGTCTTGTTATGTTCACTCTCTGTTTTCTCCCGTGTGTCTGTTTTTGCCCAAACGCTCCTCCTGGATACTTCACATGTGGCTTAGTGAAAAAATTTGTCTCACGTTTGGTCTGCTCCATATGACGTCGAATTTATTGTGACAGATATGGTATCAGTGCCAGTTGTCCGATCTAAAGCTTGGTTGGTATACGACGTCGCCTGTATTTTTATTACTTCACTGACCCTTAAATCATACACCGTGGACGGGATGGAATGAATCTAATCAATAGTTCAGAATATGTGAGCTTGAATAGGGCACCGTCCTTATATAAAACATGTATTACATATAAGGATACAGACATGATTCTCCTCAAAGTGAAAGAATTGGGGGAAAACCAGATTGTGTCTCGTCCCCTAATGTGGCCTATTTTGTTCGACACTTAATTGGAATTAAGACGAAACAACATCCAAGAATGCCTAACTGACCTTCTCTGACTATATCGATCAGTTTATCGTGCCAAATTTACCGCTTTCTCCTCCAATACCGGTCCACCAAAGATCGGGGGCAGTAGTTCAATCCTTAGCAAGCGAATGTCCCGCATCTAAGATTTTGTTCTTTCAGTAAAAAAGCCCTCCCTTTCTATGGCCTTTTGTTTAGTCCTGTGGGCGAGCACTCGGAAACTTAAGAAACAGTGCACGTGAAAGTCTTTACTGGGGGACTTTTATACGGATAACCTTAAAGTCAAGGGTTGTGAACCGCATCTGTAACGTACATTTGCATGCATACAGTGACTTTTGTCCCGTTTCTTCCCTTCCACATTTGACTATCCAGCTAAAACAGCGAGTGGTGTGACAGATCTGAGTACATATTTTGAATCGGGTGAGCAATCGTTGTTTGAGGGTGCCTGGCATAGTAACACACTTTTCAGTTACCATCCTTTTTGTTTGCAAGCCCCTGTGCCCAGCACTGGTGCAGGGGTTTAGTTCAGCGAGATATTTGAATCTCACGAAATTTCCGGTTCCCGTGGGAAAAAAGCACTTACGAGAAAAGGGGAGACATAGCGAGAGGGGGATTCCGAACTGTTGTCCCACATGGAGGAGATTGTGTCCTGCAAATGGAGTCAATTTATGCTGCAAAGCCGAGAAGCACTGTATAGCTGTTTCATCCTTAATAAGAATAATTGACAGTACCCAATTCACAAAACTCCAGAGGTCTCTAGTTTGCGATCCTCAGTCCAGTAGTTTAAACACTTGACCATTTGCAACTTGACTCCCTATGGGACCTTAGTCTAAGTTCTTCGGTGGTAATAAAGCGGAGTAATACCGGCTCTTAGGATACTGGGGGCGTGCCATCCTTACATGTCCCTGTTTCATCAATGGAAATGAATCCGAGTTTTTGTGACCTCTTTTGGTACTTATTGTGTTGCGCTTCACGAGAAAAACAATATTTCGGCACAAGATCATGTTCTCGAATGAGATTCAATTGGGTTTTCGTTTGACCGTGCAATCTAACAGAAAGGTACTGTGTGACACAAACCTTCGTAGAGGCCACTCGAGTTGTATTCTCTGTTGTCGATGATAAAGTTTCGCCTTATCTCTATTTCGAACCAAGATGTCCAGTGGCAGCCTACGTAACAGCCGTATTCTGGCTATATTTACAAGCGTTAATGTATTCAGGCTGTAGTATGTTTAGGCAACGATGATCCGCCGGTTTCCTACCTTCCTTATACATACGGCTTACAGCTTGCAAGGTTACGTTGGTGTGCGCTAATGTATCGAAAAATTTATTGTACTTAGTTTGTGTGTGTGATCCAGGAATCCTTTGCAATTGAATTCGGTTTTTGCTCTGCATGGACGCATGAGATCGATGATCTAATCTAATCTATTGATACTCATTTTCTTCTGGTGACATGGCTGCTTCGCAAATTCTGTTCTTCGTTTCCGAAGGATACACACGTAGAATGGTTTGGGAGTACGGGCTACTGAGTTTAAAAATCTTTCCATTAGGAGTTCAGTCCATATGAGACTCACTTCCTTGATGTGGTGGAGTTGACAACCTAGGCCACGGTTTTTGTTTCGTTAAAGGCTTGCGCGCGATACTTGAAAGAAGTTTGCCTTGCTGTGTAGTCCCATGGCTCAGAAAGACTTTTCTAGCAAATGTGCAAAGAAGATGTCCACAAAATTGTGCGTCCTGTGGATTGCAGACATGTCGACGTTCACATATATGAACAAACATTTGTTTTGGACAATGCATTAGTTGACATTTTGAACCTCGAGAACGCTTCAGGACGAATCGAAACGCCTAAAATTAGCTTTCGTGTTAGTGACTCACACATCTGCTTCGGGTGGGCCGATAATGGCACAGTTAAGTCGCGTTGATGAGCACACCGAGGTGGTTTATCTAGCCGGATTTTGGTCGATTCAACTCTAGTCAGGGTGGTCAACTAATCAGTTCGTTGATTTTCATGCACCCGGTAGATACATGTGATTGAGTTAGCAAGGTTAGCCTGGCGACCCGTTTCCGGCAGCTGGCGGAGTACCACAGTGTCCTCAGGATACTGGAAAAATTCTCTTGTTCAAAATACTCCCTTTTGGACAACTTTCCTCCTGTTCAGACCAAGTTATTCTGGTGCGTTCAAACCAAAGGAGGAAGCAGTGAACTCGGGTTTCGCAATTCATATCCTTGACCTTGTTGGGGTTCGAACTCCCCACCTCGACATGGGAGGCGACCAGTATTCCACTAAATCCCGAAACCACCCAGGCCTATTGGTACAATGGTCTTTCATCTTCCGTAACGGGCTAGGTGATTCGAATAGCCCAGTCAACCAGCGGTCTACTGCGTGGGGAAGAAATATCTCCTCGCATTATATATTTCAAGGTCGAAGTCGAATAAATATGGATGATCCTGGAAGAAAGCTTATACCTCAGGTCTTTTATATAGGGATGTAGCCAACAACCCTTGGAAAAACCGAACGTTTGCACCATATATGCAACTTTCCGTAAGAGTCACATGACCTTGGAATCCGCAGCAAGCTGCCTGAAACTACCAGATAAAACAGTTTGCAATGACACCACGCATGAACTTCAAACCGACAGGCCTACGGAGATTAGTGTAAGCCCACAGTTCAAGTGATTTGTCCCCAATTTATTGATGACTACTTATGTGTGCGTTTGAGACTTGTATGGAAAACTACTGTCGTGCCACTGGACCCATGTCACGAGGCATCGCAGAGCGCTTCCCTGAAACCCCCGAATAAGGAACCCAATAGCCGGGAAACAGTCCTATCAGCGAATATCTGACGGAATCGTGTCACCGTGCGAGGCAACCCAAATCAATCGGAGTTTCGGTCACATCATTCTTGTTTGGCCATTCCTCCTTCTAGCCAGATGTGGTTATTCTGTTCAGTCGACACCAAGTTAAGGGAGTGCTGTCTCTCTGTGCTAGGTACTTACGAGAACTTAAAAGCAGCATCTTTCGAGCTATGGATATTTCTTCGGCCACGTAGGTGTGTTATTATCCATCATTTGGCACTCGTCGGATCCATCTGAATTACGTCTGAGCAACCGAGCTTCTTGGCTCCTAAAGCCTAGAAGGACTCACCCCTATCTGTTGTGGCGGTGTCGATTCAGTGACCCAATTCCTAGGGATTCCCGTTCACATAATGCCGCGTAAACTTGCAACCTGACAATTATCGTTTCGTTGGGGATAGTAAAGTAATATGTAATATCGTTATTCAGATCACTTGCTTGAGTAGTGTGCCTTAACTCCTAAGAAGTATGCTCTGGGACATCTAGGCCCAAGTCATTTTCGGGCATAGTTCGCCAGCGGAATTCTGTAGTTTGAATTCTATCCATGGGACTACGCCATTTGTGTTTCTGATGCCTCGTGTCTGTAGGAGCGAGGAGAGTCATTGAAAAGGCCATTTTTGCCGTGTGGATGTGAACTGCATCTTCAGCCTTATTAGTCCCTGGTCAAAGCATGCTGCACAACAGAACAAACGCCTGAAAATAGCAGCTGAGAGTTCGGGACGTTTTCCTCATAATCTAGTCAACTACATCGAAAGTGCGTGACTGAGTAAAAGGATACAAAACATGCCGTAGGTTGAGTTGGTCATGACTGTCTTTAAACATCGTTTAGGGTTATTTTGGGCTGGAAATTCATTATTTAAGGCTTTTGTCATCATGATCTAAGTTATCACCTCTTGACTAAAAATCCGGACACACTGTGCGTTTAAATCAACTTTTGCATTACGCTGAGTGTACAAGTCGAAGTTAGTTCCATTAATGTCCAGGCAGAGCACAAGGCTGATAGGAACTCGGGAACGGCACCAACCTGATGGGCCCCAGAAAGGGTGAAACAGCTCGCCGACGGCTTTCACCAACATTATGAGTAGTGTATTACATCTGTACGATACATGTTGTATTTTGATAAATTTACGCATTTAAATAACACAGAACAAAGTTCTTTGCCGGGAATTTACTTTAAACTCGTGACCAAACGGTTAAGTGTTCAAGCTACTAGCCGGGAGGTCGCGGGTTCGAGACTCTTCGGAGTTTCGTGAGATGCGCACTGCTTATGATTCCCAGTATGGATGAAACAGCTGTACAATGCTTCTCGGCTTTTCAGCATAGATTGGCTTCAGTTAGAGAACGAAATCCCACACTTTAAACTCTGTTTTATTTAACGGGCCATAATAACCAGATGTACATGGGCAGGATGATTAAGCATATAATGTAGATCGTACTCAGGAAAAAAGTATCATCCTCTCGAAAAATCCTTGCAAACAACCAGGAGCCCATATTCGTTGTATGACACTATATTTAGTTTTTCTAACTAGGGATGAGGAGCAAAGTCATGATCTGAGTGCTGGGCTGACGCAACTATACCTAAACTGTTCCAATAGTGTAATCTTCGACAAATGATTGGTTGATGGACATCCGACCAGACAATTTTCCTGGAGCGCGCCAAATTGAACGAGACGGAAATAAAAATGCTTATTAGGCGTAGAAAATGGCAGGGTAGAAAATTGTTTAAGCGACTGAGCGGCTAACGTCCAAGGCTAATCCAAGGAAGCATTTTTGGCAATTTGGATGGGTTTTTCAAACGTATAATCTGCTCCTAATACAATCTAAGGTTAATTGGGAAAGATTCTGGACATCGCCTTTTTTATCTCACTTCTTTCATTTTGCGCTCAGTTATGTTGGTGAAGGTTTATAGAGCATTTTGAGGTACAGGCATCTCAGCTAACCGTCATGAGATCAATCCGATGTGATCTACTCATCCACATCGACTTCAGTAGGGTTCTCAAGCGATGGCGACAGACCCATAAATTGTATCAGGTCTGACCCAAGAAACATTGCCAATACCCCAGTCCCGTTCACGAATTGCCTAACAAGAATGAGGAGGAACCAGTAATACTGCAGCTATTGTATGAACTTTATAATTCTGATGCAGCAAGAAAGAGCACCCCCACCCACACCGCCAAAATCCTCAGCTTGCTTGCTTTTCAGATTCTTGGCCAGACACAAGGAATTATGTTAATGAAACGATTGTATTGAACGGGTGAGGTTGTGATGAAGTGAAACATCGACGTGGAACAACGATGTCATTCTGCCGATAATGATGATGATGTAGTGGTCAGGTCTGATCATGTTGGACAATTTCTGTTTGATGAACCGCAAATACTAAATCATTTGAAAGAATCCGTACTCTCCTCATTCTTGTTTGAATAGCACGTTTACTGTCCCGGATCAACTACTCTAGTTAGTTTGCACTAAGGCCTGTCTTTGACATGATCAGGGATCCAACCCCGGACAGGTTACAAGCGACACACGTACCCTACCAGCATATCAAAATATCGTTACCTATTTAGGGTTATTTAGCTACCGGTCGTGAGGAAATTGTCGTTTCCCGGTTAGGTGGATATTTTCACCCCTTGTGCTCGCGTTATTAGAGTTTTTGAATGACTATATGAGATATCTCTTGACGTTGAATAGTTGGCAGAGGGACAGCTTCATTGTAGTTTGAATTGCCCGTCCACGGTCTTTGCCGCGCTGTGGTCCACATTCCTTGGACTGGAATGGTTTTTTGAAAAGTTTATTTCCGGTTGATTTGATCTCTGTTCTGATTCGTTGGTTCGCGATTTGTGTTTCACTATGGTTTGATTTTCTTCAGTTTGACTGACCTAATTTCGCTTTCCTTTCTTGTTCTTGGTGGCAATAAATACCTGCCCTGTCGGTTATTCAGTAGCCTTTCTTTCTTTAGTTTGATCCGGTGGCCAATTGGTTGGAGACTTAATCACATGAAATCGAGTTATCCGCTAGATTCGATCTACACTGCTCCTTGTATGGGGTTCTCCAGAGAGTTCTCTTATCCTCAGTGGATGGTAGGCTAGATCACCTCCAGTATGTTTGCTGACAGCTTCTTAGTGAAGTATCTTGATTTGGTAACTTCACCTTTTATGCCTTTTTCTCACCCGTGCTATTCCACTCAAGCTCGCATCTATCCTGACATTTGAACACGAAGAAGGGTAAAAAGTGGTCGCAAATTTTGTATTCATGAAAAACATCTTTCTCGTTTGTCCCGTGCAGTGTTCTTTCACTATCCTTGCGTTGAATCCTATGTATGATACTGTTCTTCACCGAAAAGTTAATTCTCTTCGAAGTTCGAAAGTGTCTTCTGTAGGATAATCTCAGTTTTGTAAGCCACCACTGGTTTATGCTGTCGTAAGGGCCTCCTAGTTAGTTTAGCAACGTTCTTGGTGTACGCTGGTGTGCCTCATTCGCCCTACCTGTTTGTGGGGTAGTCATATTGGTTCTTCTAGCTTTTTTGGTTATTTGAACTACCATGCATAAGCTTATTCTTCTCCCTAATGCTGAACTTCGCATTTTTGCAGTGTCTCGATCCGCTTGAGGTGTCTTGTTTGTGACATTCTGATTGGTTGCCGTGGTAAATCCAAATTTGATCTGTGAACATCAACGTTTGTATACCTAAGATTGCAGCTGTTGGTAGTTTAAAGCAGGGTTTATTTGACAGCTTAGTGATGAGAAGTACGATAACGCCAATATTCCATCATTTTTCTACCATTCCGTATCACAACAGTGGGCCAATGACAAACAGACCAATCACATTACGAAAAATTGTCTCAATCAGCCAATAATTATGACAAGAAACTTCGAGTACTCTTTTAAATGTCCTACCGACGCAAGCAGACAAAGGAGGGAAGGCACACCTAGGATAGCATTGACGACGTCCCCATGAATGGTGACGAAACGTTTTCAGAAACATTTCAAAGTTCGGCGAACACATCAACAGCTACCTGAATATGATGTTACCACCACCTCACGCAGGATGCATCAGCACTAGAGCATCGGACCAAGAAGACACATTCTGACTTGGATAACATCATTCTGCAGAGTTTCTGGTGTACAGGCTGTATTGAAACTATGGCCACTTAAAAGAACGCCCGAAAACTACGCATTTAGTTGGGCGACGTGCTTAGGATTTCCGAAACAAGCCTAATCCTTCGGAAAAACGATCCTCATACTGTTCTGTTTTAGGGCACTGCATGGTTGTAATCGTTTTAATAACCGGGCATTACATGTGTCTCCGTGCACACCGACTTTATTTGTATAT
Source organism: Opisthorchis viverrini (assembly GCF_000715545.1). Taxonomy (NCBI): domain Eukaryota; kingdom Metazoa; phylum Platyhelminthes; class Trematoda; order Opisthorchiida; family Opisthorchiidae; genus Opisthorchis; species Opisthorchis viverrini. Next base: position 2,315,678 of record NW_008751667.1, read on the forward strand.
TTCATGCTGTCAGGCTTGGGTTTCCAGTCAGAATACCCATAGGTTCGGTCCAGCCCTGTGTGCCCGATTGAAATAGCCCGCTGCTGGTCAAAGTGCAGAACTACGAACCGAATGTCCATGTTGTACACATGAACCTGACTTGTTCCTGTCTGGGCTTGGAGGCACCAAAATTATGTGAGCCATCGCGCTCGATTCGGATTCAGTGGAACCTGTGCACACGAACGACTTCCATTTTGTTACATTTGGCTGTATAATAGACACAGCTGGTGCCCCTTTGGGTTAATTGATAGATGGGAATATGATGGGAACATATTCTGCGTAACACGGTCGATAAAGATCACGTGTTCGTAGATGTTTTTTTCGTAAGTACATCAGCAAACATTGGAAACTCAGTGAGTGATGCGCATGTATCCCATCGGTTGTATAAATTTCAGCCCAAATTGCTGGTTCAGTTTGCGGAATGGTTTGAAGTGCATCAGAAAATTGGTGAGGCGTAAACGGGTAAAAAGTTCAATTTCTCGGAGGAGCAGACTAGCTATTCTAGGATGAGATGGTTGCCGGATGTACCAAGTGTACCCAACCACCGTCTATCTGATTCAATCGATTGTTGGCGAAAGGGCGCCCAACCACCGTCTATCTAAGTAAGCGTTGTTTTCTGATTCAATCGATTGTTGGCGAAAGGGTTGTGAGGGACAGGCCGAGGCATGGCTATGTGAACTAAAAACAGTCATTCTCAGACTGAGTGCTGTTGGACTTTCGCACATTTTGGCTGTTGCTCACTTGGAACGCAGCTGTTTGCAGACCTTACAGGATACGGCCCAAGACTAATCCAGGTGGGACACTTGTTGTCATTCCCTAGCCTAGCTAAATTTCCCCTGTGATTGCGCGCTACGCTCAGGTCAGGTGAGTCCTGCAAAGCACGCTGGGTTGACCCCACCAATGGGGCCTTACTTTGACGTAACGTTCCAATCAACTCATTTTAATGGTGTCCAAAAGTGTAGGCATCTTATCTTTGATCGATCTCCTTAAGAACACAAGGCCTTGTTGTAATAAGTCCATACCCTTCCCTTCTTTTTTCCACTCTTTACTAAAGTTTTCTTGCCTCACGCTCGTATGGCGGTTCGGCATTATTGGTGTGTTGTATTCAATGACGACGGTGATCAGTTGTCTGCCTGGGTTGCTCTTTTCTTGACGAAACTATGAATTTATTCCCACAAAGCTAAGTAGCCATCTGATTCCTACTTGATTTCCAGTGAAATCTCTGTTTTCTAACACAATTATTCCACAGCATTTCGAAGATTTAAGGGCAGTCAGAAACACTGGTATGAGTTCGATGAATCCACGATGACCGTGCGAGCCTATAGAAATGAGGATGAAGCGAACACTCCAAACCGCGAGCCTTTACGTGTGATCACTATCGTGAATGCAGCGTTCTTCATCGATCCAACAGAATTCCATCAGTTTGTTATCACGTACGTCATCTAAAAAATTATAATTATGCTTGTTTTTTTTAATCAAAATCTAGTACTCACATATTTCTAATACTGGGAGAAGCACGATTTAACAACAGTCACGCATTGTTCACGCCTATTGTGATGTATCTGAGAGCCGTGGCTGGTGCAAATCAAAACGTAAACACAGTTAGTTTCCATGAGTTTTGGATTAGTGTTTCAGTGTTCGGCTTCTAACAAACCGGTAGTACTTTAACTATACCTTAACTATACTTTAACTATACTATACTCACAATGTTAGTGAAAACTATTCGACAGCCCACATTGAGACACATCTGGTAGTCTGGCAGAACCTCCGAGTTTTTGTCAACCTTCTTTCCTCCCTGAAAAATAGCATAACTAGAGGGATTTAGCCGAATTCCTCGTGAAAACCAAATTGATATGCAAATAAGAGTATACATGCGTTAGTGTAATGAGTTGTTCTGGTTCGTCAGTTTGCACAAAACTGCTATCGTGAGATAGACGTCTCACTCGCTGTCTCTATTCTTTCAGTGGCGGTACTCTTTTCATCAAGCATATATCAGTTACTCCACTTGCATAATCAAAGTCAGATTCTAGTTCATTCTGTTTGCAATGTTCTTTATGCATCCTGCACACTTTAAATAAAGCTCTATCTCAAACACACGGTTCTGGTTTCTGGCCTAACTGGAACTTAGATGAATCTCTGGAACCGTGGTGTCGTTAAACACAATGCCTAGGCTATCGACAGTCTTATTTATATAGTTTAATAATTTGGGATCGGTATGTTTTACTATTAAAGTATTTTGAAGGCGATAGACCAATGGGGATACACTTTCGTTGAAGATTTTAACTAAGTAACTTGTCTCTTTGAAGACTTAACATCGGTTGTGAAGCCGTCAAGTATGCTCTTTAGGTGGAGTAAAATCAATCATATTTCTCTAAATTCTGTATACCAGCGCAGCTCTCATGTCTTTGTTTGCGAAACAAACTTGTGCGCAACATCTGAAGATGGAATTCGGCGACAAGTTTGGTGGCATCATGCGGAATTTGAACTCAGCTTGTCCATGATACATGTCCTGCTCCGGTTCAAACAATTGGATTTCCAATCGGTAGACAGCGCCCTAGAGGCTAGTACCATGTTTGGCTTTGTAACAACAACGTGCAGCGGTGGCTCTTTCACCAAGGGAATAATTGACTTTCATAATTCCAATGCGCGTACTGACATCCATCGTAAATGGAAAAAATGTCAACGTTTGCACACAAAATCTCCTTTATGTGGCTACTAATAATAAAAAAGATTTTGTCATTCTTGTTCTAATTGACCACGTTTACCTACACAATCAAATTTTGCGTCTATTAAGAGACACCTCATATTATACATGCCAGTATACATATATATTACACACACCGCATAATATGTACCATGAAACTGTGTACTACAGTTATTATCGTTTATTTTTGGAGAGTATGGTCACAAACATAAAAAGTGAATGCATAATTAAATGGGAACTTTTCTTTCCAACTTTGATAATTCATACCTTGAGGAATAGAAGGCTGGATTCAGGGCATTTTGTCTTTTGCATCAACAGACAGAAACCGTTACAATTCAATCAACTAACTAATGTATTTGTTTGTTTGATTCCAGTTCAGAAGGGAAGGATAACGTATTGCAGGCCGAAACAGAGGAAGCCATGATGCTTTGGTTGGATACTCTTCAGGTGGGTTTCTCCGAAGGATTGAGTGCAATTCACCTTCGTTTTGATGGTGCCATAAAGAGAGTGTCTTACGGTATGGCATATGTCACAGTTAGCTCAGAAGGGAAAGTTGTTAACTGGTTGTGTGAGCCTATCGTCTGAAATCAACCAGGAAGTATTTAGTCATGTGTCACAAATTGTGTGACCGAGGCATAAGTGGTTTTACAACCCGTTTATGTTGGAGTCATTCATACCGCTCATCAGAAATTGTTGTCCTAACGTTAGAGCGTTCGTCCACTACTTCAAGTCCCCTTATAGATTCATAGGTTACTCACACGTGATGCTGACAGTAAGGACAAACTCCCAAGCAGCTACACTTGTGACGACAAGTTGAACCCATGGCATCACATCCTCAAACAACTGCTACAAAGGCGGTTGGAAGATGATCTTGGAGACCAAGTTGTCTTTTGCTGTACAGAGACTTTGGAAGTCATTAATTTAGCCCGTCGTGGCTTTCCTAGCTGTTTCAATAGGAAGGCACAATATGTTTGAAGAATACGGAACATCTACCTTTTTCAGTCACTATAAGTGATTCCCACGGAAACATATCTGTTCATAGTATCTGGCTCAAAACGCATGATTTTAATCCTGCGCTATCGATTGTGGGTCTGGCCAACTCACAGCTGACAACTGATTCTTCTAGAAAAAGTCTGTGGAATCGCGACAAAGCACATACATAGAAAAATGCAGCTGTCTGGTTATTTTGAAGGCTCTAAGGGTTGGGAAGCATTTCAGAAAAACAAAATAATGATGAAGTAGTGCAAGAGTGCGCGTTTTTTGATAAACAGCGGTATATTAACTTTGATATTTTGGTGACCTGTTCTCCAAAACCTCTAATGATTTCGACCACTGTGCTGCTCCGTAGTTTCGTAGCATTTTTTTCTCCGAATCTAAGGCGTCTGATAAGTAAATCACAAGATTTTCAAAGGCCTTTGGTGACTATCTTAACATTAGTTTGTTTGGTTTACATATATGACATCGGATGAAATAAGTAGCATGGTTGAGCAATAAGTAGTAGATGGAGATTGATCCAATTCTGCAGTCAACCTACTACTGTGTCTACCAATATGAAACAGGTGGGCACAGTCGTGTTTACTGTAAAACCGGTTTTTTAAGACTTGAGTGTCGTTTGGAAACCCGATCATCTGTGCGAAAAATCTGTGTCCCACTAATGAACATTTTGGAAAATTTTGCTTGACGTTATGAGCAATAATGTGCTCGTATGTTTGATTAAAATTTGGTGACTAACAGTAAATTGCTCAGAAAAATGCTGACACGAGAATAATTGTCCTCCGGTCGCCCTTGTAATACCTGAAAAAATAGGGACTCTAATTTCTCAACAGGACACTAAACTGCACTTCCAAAAGATAATCTAGAAGCTATCACGTTTAAACGCACACAAAAATTCAAAAATTAAAAGATTGGAAACTGCGCCCTACAGATGATAACGGAAGTATTTCAGTTCTCACAATTTATAGGACGATAATATACCATAGAAAAATCGATAATGTTGACTGGTGGTCACAAAGTGATCGCATGAATTTAAAGGAGTAGAAACTAAAATCCGCGAGGTTTCAGGGGCATAATTCAGACCTGTGTGAACTGCTTGTGACCCCTGATCAGGTGCTCTTTTGAATGCATGCCGTGTATAATTTTTCCAGACGAGACGCAATGAAGCCATCCGGAACGATCTCGAAACGCTTATGCAAGGTGATTCAATCAATATCACTGAACGCCGAAGACAACCCAAAATATCTACAACAAAGTTGCCCACCGGTACTCTGGTATGTTGATCTTTCGTTATGTTTGCTGCTCATGCACACTATTTTCTATCTATTGTTTGCTAACTCCATGATAGGCACTCGTTCACATCCATATAATTATAATAGGAAGTGTTTCTTTCATGAAGGAAACTACTCGCAAGTTCGCTGAAAACCCTTGGACAGCCCACGACCGGTTTCGCCCTTCTTGAGGCTCATCAGGTAGGCCCAGTCCCCGAGTTTCCGTCAACCTTATGTTCCACTTGAACCCAAATTGGACTGTGAGTGGTTTCCCCTATAGAGGTATACTGCGATACCTCGAATATCATTCCAACTGAAACATGAGGAGACCTGTGTGCAGCACATCCAGTTGTAAAATATCATAAACGAGAGATTCGGTTGAGTCTCTCGTGAAAACCAAATAGATTTGCAAATGAGAGTAATACTCAAGGAAGCTTTCCTGTTTTTCGTTCAGCATTAGAATACATGTTCACATGACTCACGTTTGAACAGTCATCATCCTGTCCTTGCGTAATTATCTTTGTGAGTCCACACCAAATAGGGGAGGAAATGGACTCGAGTTTCGCTCTTATTAGAACTCATCAGCAGTGTGGGACTCGAACTCCGCCCATCTGACATGCAAGGCGAGTGAGTTGCCACTACTACATTAGTGCAGGTTGGACGCATCTGAATTTTCTTGTCTGAACAGGTAAACAGGTTCGCGCTCGAACGATCATCATTAGTTCTCCAGCTTGCTTTCGATCGACGCTAGGTTTTCATATGAAACGATGAGGAGGAGGGAAAAGTAAACATACCGTTACCATCACTTTCTTTGGGATCGAATTTTCGCTGGACAATAATGTTGTGTGAGGCCTTATGGGACTTAATGCACCACAATTTCGTATTGAACATTATTTGATCAGATGGCTAGCTCTAAATTTGAATATTTGCTCATTGTACAGGACATGTGTGAGTTGTACGTGTTTGCAGAAGGGCTGAGCAGTTGGGAATGAAACTACAATTTTAGTTGATTGTTTGCGTTTATTGTTATGACAATACGCAACGCTGAGAGCAATCTGTTCCTATGGTTCAACGATTCAGTCACCATAGTTTAACTTTGTCAGGTGTAAAGTACTCGGGAACACAGATGACAAGGGTAACGGAGTCTAACCATTACCTATCGGTACCACAACGTATGCCGAACCATCGTTTGCCGAAGGGAGTGCTGTTTTCCATTACCGATTCGGAGTGGCGTAAACAGAGAGGTGGCCAACCCCCGACTTGGTAGAGAAGTATGAAGGGGATCACGAAACGCTTGGTGCCGTCGGTGCTACTCACCTTCCAGGATGGGGACCGCGTGATCCTCACTGTGCCTGGTTGGAGACACTACAAGATATGGCTGCCAACCGATGTCAGTGGCG